>NW_023270447.1:43465249-43550249 GCF_011800145.1 Mirounga leonina
AATAGCAGACTGTGTCTGTCTTGTTCACTGTTTTATCCCCAGGGTCTCACACAACAGGCACTAGTGTGGGTTGTGTGAATAAATGAATGCAGAGCCCACAGTGAGTTTGGGAAATAATGAGTAGACAGCCTGGCTTGAGAAGTGGATCCTATAGCAGAGTTGGGGCTAAAAAGAAAATGTTGATAGAGACCAGAGTGTAGAAAACTTTGACTGTCAGGCTAAGGAACTAGGACTTTATCCTGAGGGAAATAGGGAGGAATTGAAGGTGGTTGACCAGGGGAGTTCATAGTGATTATTCCACTATTTCTAATCATAAGTGTCATCAAAGCACAAATACCCCCTGAGCAGCTTAAAGTGGCAATAGCTGGGTGAATATCATAGAATGTGTCTTTGTTGGACTTAAGCTGACCAAGCCACATCTCATTTAGAAGTACCATTTTTTGTAAGCATTTTAAAGTGACAGAAAGTAGAGAAAGCTGGCAGCCAAGAGCCTAGTAAGGACAACATTCCAGTAAGCAAATGTGATAATTTAGCTATGGCGATTAAGAGAAAGAAGGCAGGGGCACCTGGGTGGCTTAGTCGATTAAACGTCTGCCTTTGACTCAGGTCATGATCTCAGGGTCCTGGAATCGAGCCCCACATTGGGCTTCCTGCTCAGTGGGGAGTCTGCTTCTCTCTCTTTCTCTCTCTCTCAAATAAATAAATACAATCTTTAAAAAAGAGGAAGAAGGCAGATCTTGAGGCCATGGTAAGAGAGAAGATCACAAAATTTAGGGATCTTGAAATTCCCTATGGAGAATCAGAAGCCAGAGACCATGACAAATGTCAGACCTGAGTGATTGTCCAGCAAGGGATATTTTAAAGGAAGAGAAGGAAATTTTTTGCCTCGTAAAATGTGAGGTTGGGATGAGTTGCCAGGCTTCCATACCCAAAGGAGAAGCAGAGCTTCAGGGTTAAATTTCTGGGGAGATTTGATCAGCAGCAAGGCAAATGTGGACAGTCTCAAGGCAGAGTAACGAAGGCCATGAGAACACAAGAATTAGAGACAAGCAGAGGGCGGGAGAAGGAAAGGGACGTGACAGGAGGTGAGGGGGAGACTGACTTTGTATTTAACAGAAGTCACCTCAACAGGTTTAAACCAGAAAGGTGTATTTGTTACAACGTAACAGGATATTTCATGGAATCCAAGAGGGCAGCCAAGGTTGAAAGGAAAGTGGAACTAGGAACTGGAGAGCTGACCAGAACCAGCAATTACCCTTTTTGTCTCTGTCCCTTCCCAGGCCACCTGTACTCTCTCCTCTGCTATCCCCTCAGCACTTGCTTTATTCTTTGGTCTCTCCTCTATGCAGAGAGCTGTTCCTACAGCCACAAGGATTACTTATCCCCAGTTCAAAAGACCAGCAGAAACTAACTAATGACCCTGAATCCAATTCCAAATATCCGGGGGAGAAAATACCACTGGCCTCTTAGTGCAGGGTTCTACTGGGTTCCATCAGCTATGAGCCAGGGGGTGGAGCCATGCAGTGTAAATATGACTCCTAAGTGCAATTTCCATGAGTTGGGGGACAGCTTTGGAAAGCAGGTGTCAGGCTGGGCAGATGCCACAGCAGGGACAGACTAAACAGACTCTGCCAAAAGCCATGACACCCTGTCAGGGAAGAAGGGGCTGAAGGAAATGTGGCTGTTTCCATCTAGAGAGGCAAAGGCCCTAGAAGCCATGACAACAGTCTTCCAAAAGCTGAAGAGGTACTTGCAAATTTACACACAAGGTGACTGATTCCAGTAGATGAGGGAGAAGCATCCCACCCATGAGGGTTGTCACGCTGTGATGAGCTGATCTGTGTGTGAGCAAGGATACTCCCCCAGGTGCAATGGGTTGAGCAGAGGGCTGTTACCTACTTAGCAGAAGGTAGATCAGAGCAGGGACTCCAGCGCTGGGGGAAGTCACTTTAGATGATCTCACAGGCTTCTTCCAATGCTAAGATTCTGGGATAGTTTCTCTTAATCACCCCAACTCCAGCCACACCTGCCCCCTTCTAGTTTATCTAATTATAATCTACATTAGGGGCTCTTATTCTGAGTGGGCTTCAGGAAGTCCAGGAATGTCCTAAAATTGGATGCAAAACTGTGGGACAGGATGGGGAGGGTAGGTTTCTATGTAGATTTTTCTAAAGACAGGTTCAATCAAGGAACTATGACCAAGAAGAGGGTGAAAAACTATGATCTAAAGAGAAGTGACTTGAGACAGTTTTTAAGAACAGTAAAATGGAGAAATGAAGATGGAAGTAAGAAAAAGAACTAGAAAAAGGAGAAATCAAATACATTAAAAAAACAGTAGGGTCCTCATAGCTGCCATGGTTAAATCTCAGGTTTGATTTTGAGCTTCCTGGCAGCCAGAGAAACTTGGTGTCATTTGTATTACTATAAGAAACAGCAATTCCTTAAGAGAAACTAGGCTAATCCTAACACTGACTTCTAAGAGAAATTTCTCACCAAGCAAAGATATCACAAAAGTAAAGATAAGAGTAGTGATAATATTACTAGTTATTGAAAATTAATTTGTGGCAGGCACCAAGCTACATTGTATATATAATTTCATTCAATCCTGACAATCATCCATTGGGCAGGTCCCACTATTAAGCTCAAGGGACTAGTGAGGAAAGTGGAGTGCAGAGAGGTCCAGAGACTTGCCCACATTCTCACAGCTGGCAGGATGGTAGAGAAGTGCCCACGCTGTGCCTGCCAGACTCCAGGCCCACGCTCTTAGCCACTGCAAATAACACAGATCTCTCTATCTCTTTTAAAAAAAGAAGAGGTGAGGAGGGAATAAGAAAAATACCAACTATGACCAGTACCCTCAAGCAGCTTTAAATCTAGCTGGTAAAAAAGGCATACACAAGCAAAAACTTCAAAATAATAGCAGTTGTTACCACTTTTGAGGACCTACAATAGGGCAGGTGCTTTATATATGTTGGATCTTTTGATTTTTCAAATAACCCTAAGATGTATGTATTATTATCTCTATATTATGAAGACTAGTTCTAACTGGGTCAAGTCCAAACTTTCTTGGCTGGCTTGTGAAGTCCTGCATAATTTGGCCTTTTCCTATCCAACGTAATTTCCCATGACTGTCCCAAAGGTGGCAGCCATATCAAATGAAAAAACATAGAATCCCAGACGCTGCCATTTTCTCACTGTGGGACCTTGAGTGAGCTTCTTAACCTGAGTAAGCTTCCGTTTCATCATCTGTAAGATAGTTACAATGACAATAGTTAAAAGAATAGAAGATTTAAGAATAAGAATGTATCATCCAGGGGATCACAAGGTAGTCTGTGGGAGGTAGGGACTGGGGCTAAGGGACTGAGGGAATGATCTATCCATTCATTTCTCCATCCAAACAACATTTAATGAGCCTCGATGTGCTGGTTCCTGTGTTAGGTATCAGAGGTTCAAAATGAATGGGATATGTCCACCCTGGAGCAAATCATAGTTTACTGGGTGGGGGCACATTTAAATAGTGCCATGCATAGTGAGGTGTGGGTAGTGATGAAGGTCTGGAATAGACTTGCAGACATACAATTATTTTTTTTGAAGAGAGATCATATGAGCAAGACTTTATTGGAAAAGCTGGCAAAACATGGTATCTGAGTAAATTCAAGGGTGATGGAGAAAAGTCTGGGTGATAGAACTTGTCTGAGATGGAGAGATCGGATGGAGAAGTTGATTTGGTTTGTGACATCTTGAGTCTGAGATGATGGTGAGAGAGGTGGTGAGACATCTATGTAAAAAATGTCTAGTTGGCAATGACACGGATCAGCATTGGAGTGTGAGGAAAGAACAGAAGATCTAAATTTAGGAATAAGAAGTAATGATGTGATCGTTGTAATCATAAAAATGTTGAGCTTTCTGAGGAGTTGCATTAAGATAGAAAAGAAAGGCAATGACACAGCCTTGGAGGCATGAGGAGAAGGAAGAACCAACAAAAGAAAGGGTAGTCAGAGGGGGAGATAGAAAGAAGAAAGGCAATTCAGAATAGCATAGTATCCCAGAAGTCACTGACAGAAAGAGACTCAAGAAGAATAACAGTATTATCTGAAAAGTTAAAAAAAAATTAGGATAAGAAAAAGTAAATTTTCTTCTGCAATAAATCACAGAGAGCTGTCAATAAAGAAAAAAACCAGGTTTCAGAGGGTTATGGAAGCTGCACGTAAAGATAAAAATGGAGGTAGTTGGCATAAATTGCTCACCTGAGAAATTCTGCAGGAAGGAAGATAAGACTCAGAATAGTGGGTAAATGGGCCATCAGGGTCAAGCAAATGGTTCTTTTCAACTGAGAGAAATCTCCCTTGAAAATGAAGCTAAACAGGAGAGAGATTTTGATGTGAGATATGGGAAAGTTCTAGAATATGTACCACATAGGCTTAGTCTTCTCATGTAAGATTAAGTCAGGGAGTTTCAGACTGGACTAGATGAAGGAGGGGTATTCTTAATCTTGAGCAGTAAATTGAACTTTAACATTATGAGCTTATAGAGGCCAAATCTTCATAGTTCTTTATCTCTCTAGCTGGACAGCAAGAACAGAGGGAGACAGGGAGGAGTGGTGACCTGGGTTTGGTGTCGACACCTGTCTGAAGCATGAATGAGAATCTGGAGTATGGACAAGGTTAGGTGTCTAAGCTGGAGGCTGAGGGCTGGGTGGGGATGGGTACAGAGTCAGTAGAAGGAACTGCGTGAAGAAAGGGGTTTAAAAGTTCTGGTTTAAGTGAGGTTTAGAAGTAGGAGAAATGACAGATTTATTCATTTCCTGGGGCTGCTCTAACAAATTACTACAAACTTGGTGGCTTAAAACAACAGGAATTTATTCTCTCACAGTTCTGAAGGCCAGAAATTTGAAATCAAAGTGTTGGTGGAGTATTACTCTTTCCGAAGTCTTTAGGGGTGAACCCTTCCCTGCCTCTTCCACCTTCTGGTGGTTCCAAGCGTTCCTTGGCTTGTGGCTGCGTAATTCCAATGTCTAGCTCTATCTTCACATGGTCTTCTCTGTGTATCCCAGGTCTCTCTCCACTTTTCTCTAATTAAGGATACTTGTCATTGGATTTAGGGCCCAACAAAATAATCCAGGATGATGTCACTTGAGATCTTTAAAATTAATTACAATTGCAAGACTCTTCTCCTGAATAAGTTTGCATTCATAGATTCCAGGTAGACCTATCTTTTGGGGCCCACCATTCAACCCACTTCAACAGGCAAAGAAGTTGTGATTAGAACTAGGAGCCCCCTGAAGGAGAGTAGAAGTGCACCAGTGCCCCTGAGTATGGTTTTGCTCAATATATCACACATGTGCTGATGTGGGGTGCGGGGAGAGGGGGTCAAAAAGTTCAAGTTGGTTGGGGAATAATGATATTAGTAGTTGTGATGGTTGATCTTAGGGACTGGCTGCTTCAATGAGGAGGATAGAATGAGATAGGACTGTCTGACCAACTGCAGGTATTTCTGTAGACAGTGAGTTCTGGAGTTCTGTTGCCAGGAGTGGTAGAGACCAATTACCAAGACTTTGAATATTGGTGGGAAAAGCTAGAAGAAGGCTGATCCTCTTCTTTTGTATCCCACTCAGCCAGGGAGCATGAGACCTCTGTGGAAAAAGTCAGTTTGTTTCTCACTTCTAAGATGCTACCTGTGGTCTGTCTACCCTGAGGAGAAAGTCTGTCAGTCTCTGTCTGTCTGTCTGTCTCTCTCTCTCTAGCCCCCTCTGTCTCTCAAGTAATCTTCAAGCCAGTGGAAAACAGGGCAAACAGATTTCAAAATGTTTACCCTTTCCCTTTTTAAAAACCAAGATGATATTCTTCTCTTTTATGTTTCTGGAATACTTTTTCTTCCAGATAGCCATATCTTTCATATCTACCCAAAACAGCTTGCAGGAGGGCAGGGACCGTGTCTCTTTGCTTGTTCTTTTATCTCCAGAGTCCTGCAAAGAGCTGTATCAGTAAATGTTTGTCAAGTGAATGAATGAATGAATGAACAAATGAATGAGTGAATGAATACATGAATAAAGTTGCATTTCCCTAGTTTCATATGCATGAAAATCACCAACAAGACTCTTTTAGCAAGTGTGGAAGATGTACTACTGGGCTCACTTGATCTGTGTCCTGTCCTTGAATTCCTGTACCAATATGGATAATAGTTCAGTGCCTTGTCAATAAGCACAGCATGTTCCATCCACTGCTGCCGAACCCTTAACAAGCCATCACAGTGAAGGTGCTTGTGTGAAGGTGACACTTGCCCCCACCAATGTCATCTAAGGAAATACCCATCTTCCCTTAAGTGTCTCTCCTCCCTGCCTTCACATATCAGTGCACTATAAATGATGATGAGGAGGGTTTGTAAATCAAGAAAAAGGCCCTGCTTTCAAGCACTCTTTAATTAGGTAGGATGGATACAGCATCCTAGTTCATTTGGACGGGACAGTAGGGAACCGTTCCATCTCCTGGATGTACCCACCTGGGTCCTGCAGTGTGTTCCCAGGGCATGATTGCTCTGTATAAGGAGTTTATAACTTCTAAGCTTTTTTCTCACACCAGGACTGACAGGAATATTTCTGATTCAGTACAGAATTAAATTTTATTTAGTTTATTTATACTTTACCTTGTTCTGAAAACAACTTAAGTTTCCTTGTAAGAGTGTATCAATTAGATCAGGGAAAAATAGATTATAAATAGATGAGAAAAAAAGAAGTAGGATTTGGAACCTAAAACCAGGCCAGGAATGAGACTGTCACACAGCAATGCATACTGTGAAGTTCTATATACTCACTATGGATGGGATTCACATTCGGGTCTGAGCATTCTAGCAATGAGTGCTAAAAAGGGAAACCCGATCCGTCATACAATTTACAATATCCATGAGACAGCATACTTACCGGTCAAATACTCAGGAAAAACCCTATTAATCCTGATCTGAGACCAGACAGGAATTTCTCGCAGGGTTCCTTATAATGAGGGTACCCCGTGATGAAATCAAGAACATGGCAATAAAATCCCTGCACAAGCAATGCATTCTGCACAGGACTCTTCCTTAGTAGAAACTTGAAACATCAACATCCCACCAAAGGTGAAGACTATAAAAGCAATTATTTGGGATCAACATCAATTTGTAGCCAAGTCAGTGCTGGCCTGGCTTAAACCAGGAAATGACTTTAGAGAACCAAGTGTGAAATGAGGCTGGGAAGAAGGAGCCCCGGCTCCAGGCCCTATTCCCAGTGCTGATGCCATGTGGGATGGTGAGAGCTCCAACTTTGGATCCAGATAAAAGTGAATTCGAATCACCACTTAATTAGCTGCATGCTCTTCAGGTATCTGCACCTCAGTTTACATATCTGTATAATGGATGATATGATCTATTTTGTACGGATTGTTATGCGTGTGAAGGGCAGTATAGACGCAGTGCCCAGCACAATTTCTAGAACAGAAAAAGTTCATAATAAAGAGCAACTACAAGGCTTTCTGTAACGTCCTTGGACTGTGAATTTACCTAGGGCAAGGTGAATTTCTTGGGCCTCAGTTTCCCTATCAGAAACTCAATGGTGTGGGAGAATGAATACTGACTAAATCCCTTTTCATCTCTAGCATTCTATTATATGATTCCATGAAATTTAAAATATAACATTTTTAAAGATTTTATTTTTTATTTGAGAGAACCAGCATGAGCAGGGGTAGGGGCAGAGGGGGAGGGACAAGCAGACTGCACTGAGCGTGGAACCTATGTGGGGCTGGATCTCACAACCCTGAGATCAGAAACTGAGCTGAAACCAAGAGTTAGATGCTTAACCGACTGTGCCCCCCAGGCATTCCTAAAATATAACCTTATATCAAAAACATGAATACTAAAATTATGTTGTTGCTTTTGTATAAATCCTCCCCATGTTAATAACAGTCAATATCGTATGTGTGTTCTCAGACCTCCTCTAAAAGTGTGATCACATCAGTTTACTACTGTATGAAATAAAAATTCAAAAGAAGGGGCACCTGGGTGGCTCAGTCGGTTAAGTGCCTGCCTTCAGCTCAGGTCATGATCCTGGAGTCCCAGGATGGAGCCCAACATCGGGCTCCCTGCTTGGTAGGGAGTCTGCTTCTCCCTCTGCCTGTGTCCCTCCCCCAACTCCTTCTCTCTCTATCTCTCTCAAATAAATAAATAAAATCTTAAAAAGAAAGAAGTTGGTGGGAAAGTCATAAATGCAGGTAGCTACCACACTCCTTCAATGCCTCCCAATCACCCAGTAAGGAGGATCCCATCTCTTTAGTAGAGACCTGGAGGCCCTTGAGCATGCAGCTGCTGTCCACTCCTCCAGCCTCACTCCTGACCCTAATCAACTGCTAGTGGCCCAAATTCACACAGTTTTCTTAAACTGTGCTTTACCCAGGCTGATCTTCTGCTTCCAGTGGATCACCCCACCCTCCCAACTGGCTTCCAGAAGTTCACTTAAGGAAATTTCTAGATGGCTAATACTAACTCCTAATTTATCTTCTTAGGAAGATAAAGTGTCAAGGGGCAAAAAGTCATATGCACATTAAATGTTTTAAACTTTGCTGTGGTTTCTGTTTTTCACTGTTTCAGTAGCAATCCTGTGATTGGTGAAGTACCCACAATGTGCCAGGCGCTGCACTGTAAACATTACCTTCTTGATTCTTGCAACATCCTTTAGAGGTAAGTAACATGCCCATTTTACAGATGAGAAAACAGAGGCTGAGGGAAGTTAAGTAATTTGCCCAAGATAGGACAACTAGATGATTAGGGAGCTGGGATTGGAGCCCAGGTTTCTGAATCTGAAACCAGTGAGCCTTCCATGGCACCACACTGCCTTCCCAAAGGAGCAGATCAAGCAAGGCTCTCTACGCTGCAAGGTGGGTCAGACACATGGAACACAGTGACTCCTAGGGAAGTAGAAGGTAACATGAAAGTTAATGTATTCTATTTCCTTGATTCCAGAGAGGATTATGCCTCAGCTATCTTCCCCAACACACACACACACACATACACACACAAACACACGCACGCACGCACGCAGGCAAGCACAGTCTCATTATCAAATCAATTGGCAGTTTGTGGAAAGCCCTATCAGTTTGTTCCTGGAATGTGCAAGAAGAAGCTTAAGACTGGCCCTGCTGTCAGGTGGCTCACAATGTCCCTGAGGAGAGGGGACAGTGAGACCCATGAAACCACCAGAGAAAGATGCAGGAAGCTGTAAGCCAAGTGCCAAATTGTGTAGTGCAGATGACAATGCAAACTCGTCTCAGGAGGGGAGGAGTCAGGTCAGACATCATGGAGGAGGCTCGTCCTGAACCCAGTCTGAAAGCAGAACAGGTAGGAAGCCCACCTGTTCTGAGCATTAGATGCAAAAGAAGGAGCCCCCAGGGTGTCTGGGTGGCTCAGTCAGTCAGGTGTCTCTCTTCGGCTCAGGTGGTGATCTCAGGGTCCTGGATTGGGTTCCCTGCTCAGTGGGGAGCCTGCTTCTCCCTTTCCCTCTGCTCCTGCCCCCGGCCGTGCTCTATCTCAGATAAATAAATAAAATCTTAAAAAAAAAAAAAAAGGAGCCCCCAACTCGAAGAGGAAACAGCATTGTGAAAAAGGTAACAGAGTTGTCAGGAAAAAATGGGATTCATTATCTAAATTGTGAAACGTAAATCTCAGCTCCATTTATTCTGCTACTTCTACATATTTTTCATTGGGATAGAAAGCAAAGATTACAAGTGCTATCTCATGGAGCAACCTCCCACTGTCATGTCCAAGTTATCAAACCTGGTTAGGCACTAGTGACCCAGCAGGGAACAAGGGGAACACATTCAGAGAAAATCAGCTGTGAGACCCATGGGGTGTCCCCTCGTTCACTGTGAGTGATACACCAGGCTCCTTGCCACGCCTCAAATACCTGAGGCACAGCCCCACCCCAGCACAGTGCTGCCTCTCTCAGACCTATATGGCTCCCTCCTCTCCTGCAGAGTTTTGCTAGATTATAGAAGCCTCTTCTAATGCACCCCTTGCCCTTTTCCACACTCAGTTTATCTCTAGAGAACTAATCATTACTAATGGAATTAGGGATAGAAACCCCAAGAGAACAGGAATTTTTGTGTTTTGTCACTTACATTGAAGAGTTTGCGTTAAAGCTCACTTGTGTTGAAGAATTTGTGTAACGCTAATTTGGATTAAAGAGTGCCTGCACCTAGCAGATGCCCAATAAACCTTAATTGAATTACGATTCTTTAAAAATCCAAGGTTCTCCCAAATTATAGAGTCTGGAAAGTGTTCCCAAAGTCTTGAAGGAATGATTCCTAAAACCATAGGAATTTGGACTATGAGATGACATCTATGACATGATGATCTGATGACCATCTGATTCAGGCTCAGTCAGCCACTGGGGCTAGGGCCTGGGGCCTGGGGCCTCCTCCAAAGTATACAGCTCAGGAAGTCAAATCTTTAAATTGACTACGGGCCTGCTATATGCAAAGGCCCTGTACTCAAAACCTGCCCTGATCTCCCACCCATCCCCAATTCCATTGCACCCCAGGTTCCTGTCTCCACTTCCCAGCATCCAAGCTCACTGTAGTACCTACCAATAGCTAGACATTCATGCCAGCTCTGGGAAGTCAACATGGGGTGGGAGGATGCAGGAGCGGCCTTGCCGTAATTCTGAGTCCAGCTTTGTGGTGTAGGAGGTGAGTGGCACAGCCCTCAGGTCCCAATCTGAGCTCACCCCATGACCTAGGGAAATGTACTTGGTTTTTTCATGATTAACCTGACATATATATATACCTGTTTGGGTGGGCTGGGAAGACCATGATATTAGGTTGAACCATAGAATTTGCCATTTTTGTATGTCAAAATTGGTCTAATAGCAGCAATTCCATGTGGTTCATTAAGAAAATCAGGTACTATGGTTTAAGTAACACTATTGCTCGGGTGAGTGTGTATTTCAAATATGGGACCAGTGGTTCACTAGTCCATCTTTCATTCTACAATTGGGCTAAGCTCCCAGGAGGCAATAATTACTAACATTTAACAAGCGCCTATGGTGTGGGAAGCACTTTCACTAACATCGTTTTATTTGATCCTAAAGTAGACAGTTCCCTCCTGCATTGATCTTAGAATCAACAAACATGTATGTGGCACTTTCTAGTTGAGGAATCAGTCAGAAAACTATGGCCCATGGGCCAAGTGCACGTACAGCCTGTTTTTTGTACAGGCCAGAAGCTAAGAATGGGTTTTACATATTTAAAGGTTTGTAAACACACACATACACACACAAAGTGGTGATGGTTAGGGAGGAGAGAAAGAGGGACAAATTTACAAAGCCTGAAATATTTGCTATCTGGCCCTTCACAAGACAAAGTTTGTCAACCCATGTTCCAGATGGCAGGCACTATGCCAGGTACTTTTAATATGCCAACCTAGTATGAGAGTGAGAAGGGCCTTTAAGCTTCAGGCATGATAGCATTGGTGTTGGGTGTGGCCACAACAGACAGCAAAGGGGAAATAACTTGGAAAGCAAAGGTTCTGGTCCCCTTTCTGTTTCTCACATCTGCTATGCATACTGGGCTAAGTTCCCCAAATTGTCTCAGGCCAGCAGCTTCTCTTATCAAATATGCTGTAGGAATAGAGCTCCCTTTCACAAGAGTCCAGGAGTTCATTAGGGTGAGTCCAGGGGCCCAGATGAGGACATGTATTCTAGTTTGAGAGCTCATTATAATCATGATGACCCAATTAATTTTCTTCTTAAAAATTTAAGGATAACTTTAAAATGCTAAAAGAACATGAGACAAGGGACAGAGAGGCAAGGAATTGTGAGGGAATAGGGAACACATCTCCCAGAAAAGGATTCAAAATATGTTTTAGATGATGAACGTGGACTTGCCATTTGGGGGCCAGAATATTGTTTTTAAGCAGAAAGTCGTTTTCTATGTTTGAGCATCCAAATGCAAAAAGAAAATACCAATACTACAGGCCAAATACAAAGAGGGGAGGGGGATCCAATTTTAAAAATGATCATGGCAATGAAAAACTATAACTTCCAATGTGAACCAATTCATTGAGGCCTTAACATTCTTTGTTGGGAATGGAGGGGGCAGTAAAATCTGCCGTCAGAGCCAATTGGGGAGCGGCAGGCTGGAAAGGTCAGCTCTGGCTAGGGATGTGCAACTCCTGACTTTGTTAAAATGATGGTATTCGACAGAAGTTACATCTGAGGTCAAGTGACCGCAATAACAGGGGACAAGGAGCGCTCTCAAATCATTCTCGGGGATGAAAATGACATGAAACTGACATAATATCTGAGGTGAGATGAAACTCAAATCCTCAGCAGCTGAACACTTCACCTACTGATGGGCAGCCTGACCCTCACCAATCTCATAATCATACCTGTGTCAAGAGAGGAACAGAGTCTCCAGTAACACAAGGCTCAGCTCTGGCTTTTTTGGGGAGGGGAGGCTTTGTCTCTGCTTCTGAAATGATGTTGTTAAAAGTTTCAATACTCAGCTTTAAACCTTTCAAATCAATGTCTTATTAGAAAAATTGGATTCTACCTACATGCATGGAATCTCTTCCCTTACGTAATTTTCCTCCACTCCGGGTATTTCTTGGCTAGCATTTTCAGCAATAAAATGTGTGTTTTAGTTCAATCACTATCTTGATGTTATTTAAAGATGCAACTCAATTCTATTCAAAATGTAAGGATGATCTCTAATCTGGGTTAACCTTCTAGTTTCAAAACCCCATGGTGGGGGAGGTAAAGGGGGGGCATGTTGGGAAGAAAATAATGATAAATTATAGTCTCTTTGCCCCCAAATAACACGTATGAAAGAAGGGTGTTCTGGAGACTGTGGAATATATTAATCCATGGTAAAGGACTTCAGAAAAGGAAGCCTACACTACATTTGAATTTAAAGTGTTAAAATTAAAAGCCCAAAAGGAGAAATATTACATTTAGTCAGCTGTTACAAAAAATACTTCATGCTCTATCATCTGCCCTGTAATTTCTCTAATATGAGATTCGTTCTGGTAGACTGTACTCCCATCTATTGGTGTGTTTAAAAGAAGTTCAGGTGTGTGTTTGTTTTTTTCATGAGAAAAGAGAAGATGAATCAAGGTGTGGTCCATTTGCATAAACACAACCATTCTGCCTCCAGAATATACCCTGATATCTTCCCGGCCAACGAATGTAGGCGCCCCAAAGCCAATAAATACAGTTGTCAGCAAGGGGATGAATCAGCATGTATTTAAATCAAAGACAGCCATGAAAGACTGCATTCGTTCCGTTCCCAGGACCTGTCAAACCACAGAAGAGATTAAACATCTGACCCTCTTCATCCCCAACATTGCTCCACAAGAGACATTTCTGTCACTATTCCTGCCACTTGGCTTTCAAAGATGCCACAAAGCCTAGGGCGACCTCTGCTACATTTCAGTGTTGTTTATTGATTTCTGACCCAGTGCTTAATAGTTTTCCCAGTCCCCCTGAATGGCTTTTGTAAGCAATGGGGTTTGTACATCTCACCGATCAATACCTTTTATATTTACAATAAAATTGAAACTGCTTCTGCTGGGGGCGCAGCCCAGCATTTGTCATCCTTCAGCGAGGGAAAACTATGTCATTATCTGAATTAAAACATTTATTTCTGATTAAGAGAGTGTCCTATCTCATTAATTTTTCCCTTTCCAATAGAATGGGAATAGAACCCTATTGATTTTTGCACTTTTACACATCTCCACTGCTGGGAAGATAATTGAGAAGTTAGCCGGAATAAATGAAGTTTCAAGTCTAGTGGGCCAGCCAATACCTTCCAAAATCAAGGTGTTTTTATGAAGCTGGATTTTAATTTGTTGGCAAGCTGAAGCAGTGGGACCTACTCGGCTGAGTAAATTGGATTAAGAGTAGAATCGGCTGGAAGCATGTCTTGAGGAATGCTGAGGGCCTGGCTCCCCCTGGACAGCCAGAGCCTTGCTTTAGATTTATGCTAAGACAGCTTCCAAATTGCCCTCCTTCAAAACTCCCAACTCGCTTCAGGAAGTGTGGATCACTGACCCAAAAGCCTATTTACTTGTGTTTCCCTTCCTCATGCCCGTCGCCTTAAAAACAACCAAGATCTAATCAGAGGTTGAACTAGACCTTCAGATTGTCGGCACCAACTGATTACACTTTATTAGAATAATGGGACTAAATCCAAGCTTCATTAAAAGGAATTCCCTCTGCTTGGAACCCTTTTTTCCAAAGACCTTTCAATTATAAGCCCTTATGGCACACATAGGGAATCGTGCTCACTGATATTTTTCTCATTAGGAATTAACAGTCATTTGTCTTTATTTCCATATGCAAAGCCCAAGCCTTGTGTGCTCCTGGAAGGGACAGAAAATGCACCAGTCTCTAGGGTTAGAAGGAAGCAGGGGATACAGATAATTTAAAACATAGCTATCTTAGTTAATGTCTTAATTTGTTACCTTCTTTGTAATTTATTTGTCACCGGTCCATTACTTTTAACATTCACGTTAACTTCTATGTATCTTTAGTTCCTCTAGGAAAAACAGGTTTCATCCTTGCATCAAAGGAGAATGGGAACCAGGTTAGCTAAAGATCTTCCAGGTTATAGCTAAAGATTCTTCAAGGGGAAAAAAATTTACTAAATGCCTTCCCTGGTGACCTGAAAATAGAGATCTGCCAAGGGAAGAGCTCATCTAGAAACGAGGTTGAGAACTTTAGTTTGCCTTTATAATGCTACAGTGCAGGGGAATGTGAAGACCATGTTTCCCCTTATAAGTAAAACGAAACATTGAAAATTAAGATTATTTCTACAGAAAAGATTTCTGAGCTGGATTTATGTGACATAGGACAGTGTGAATTTGGCAGAATGCTCTTTGGTATACACATGTGTGAATGTATTTGTGTGTGTGTGTGTATAACATTTTATACACACACACACACACACACGCTCACACACACATCTGCATCCAGAAGGAAAAAGAAATAACCAAGGAAGCACTTCAAGAAGGCTTTAGTTACCAGGGAAAAAAAATCAACACAGTAGATTAAAAATGCTGTGGAAGTGAAGAACTTAATTTCTGATGCATTTTAATGCATGGTCCAAAGTACCAAAGTATGCAAAAGGTTGAATACATTCATCACAAACAGTTCTGTTTTCTCTCTTTACACCAATGAGGAATTACAGGATTACCAATGACCTTCCTCCCAATGAAGCGCCGTAATTATGGTCATTTATTATACAACCGAGATGAATGGATGGGATTTACATAGAATAAAAATATTATTTAACAGCTGCGTTATTGATGTGTGAAGTGTAATTTTAATTTATTTAAATGCTATAAATATATTGGTAATGTATTCTTTTCAAATTAACCTCCTGAACCACACACTGGCAAAACTTCAATTAATATTGTACTAAAATCTATTTCCTCATGTTATGTGGAACTGTGTATGGCTCAAAATACGTAGTGCTATGATGCCTCAGCATACTCTACCAGTGTATTTTACTTTTCTCCTTGATTCATGATTTCAGTTTGAAATTGGAATCATTTAAAAAAATACATCTTCCTTAAATAAAGGATCCCTATTTAACTTTAAAATTGTTATTACTATAAATTGCAAACGTAATGATTGGAGGAAAAATTCTATATATTTATGTTCATTTGGCATGTCACAATATTTTTAAATATTTAGTATATTTCTGTTGAAATGATAAAATGGGGAAAATATTTAAGCCAACAGTTCTAATTTATTTAGCATATTAGCATAATCTCAATAAGTCTGCACAGAAACCGCTGGTTATACATTATGTTGAATTGCTTGGTACCAAATACATATTGTATGTCTATCTGCAGAGATAGACTTACGTATTTTACTTCTGGGTTTATCTCTTTTGTATTCTGTCCATTTGCCCCTGGCTGTCATTATTCCATGCTCATCGACAGAAGAGTTATAGTTTGCAAAAACCTATCAGGTAGGCTGGACACTAGGTAATTGAGGTGATGATCAGCCCCAGCAAAAGACAATTGATAGTGATAGTGTCAGAGGCTGCACCTAACAAGATCCGTACCCTCTGTCTCCTTTAGCCTTTCTCTGGAATGGACCGAATATGGAATAACATGGACATGGCTGATGAGCATCCGGAGACGGGATGGCAGTGCATAATACTTCCTGGAACTGCAATAGGATGGAGGTGTCTTTTGACATTGAGGCAGGTTATTAAATAGAAGTGTGAACTATTAAGAGATGATCTTGACCCTCAGTACATTTTTATCGAAGTCAAAAAATATTTGACACCACTGAACAGCCTACCACAGGCCCAAGGGGAGAAATGCTTTATTATGGAAATTTGTACTTTGTTCTTCAAAACAGAAGAATTCAGAATATATGCATTTTTTAATTTATAACAGCCTGTAGGACTACCAGTAATTAACACCGGTTGTAAGTTAAGTGTGCTCTGGGATGATATTTGTAAATGAGACGGTTGACCAACCTCAGTAAGAACTTCCTGAAGTTAAAAATTAAAATTTAAAACTACATTTTAAAATAATGATGATTTTAAGTTGCTTATATGCTAACATGATTTAACACAGTTTTTTCCTAAGAGGCTTTTAAAATTCACTCTTGGTTCTATTAAATGCAGGGACACCTAGGGTGTGAAGGAGATTTTTAGGTGTATACAGCAGAATTTAAGTGCAGATTTTTTTTTACACAGACTGTAAGGTGACTTCTAGATTGTTAGTAGGTGGCTACCCTCCCTTCCTAGGCTGTTTTTCTTACTCTCTGTTCACTGATTCCTACCGTTTTTTAAGTTGAGGGACCATCACAATTCTTAAGGTACCATCACTTCATAATTCTAAATACTGCATATTCTAACACCTTAATTGCAAGGACAAAAACCAGTGCAGCCCACTGACAATGGGCTTAGGCCAGAAAGGATGAAGAAAGTCCTAGTTTTGCATGGCTATTAAACACCCTATAGTCTATATAAAAATATGCCAAGTTGAGGCTTAATAGTAATAAAATAGTATGGGTAATGCCCTCAATTCTGGCTGAATGAACACTGCCCCCTGATTGGGTAATTGACAAACTACCTACTGTAACACACTCCAGAATAGCCCTGCTTTTTCATTATGTTGAACAATAGGTTAACTAGATAACTCGGCACTTGGCAAAATTACTTTCCACCGACTTCAAACCATCTTCTTTTCTCCTCAAGCTACTGCTCCCTGTGATATTTCGGCTTTCTTCTCCCCAGCAGTGCACTTTCAAAGCCAGTTATATGCTAGCTCAGTGGTACTCAGATTCTTTCTGCTTTACCTTTCCCCAGGGTCAATTGCCTTTGGGAGGGAACCAATATAGATTAACAGGAAAGATATACTACCTAATTCATGGCATTTAGAGAGGCCTTCAAATGCACGCTGGCTCTTGCAGGATTGACGCTGTTTCAGAGTCCTTTCTGCAATTAGTAACTAATTCCCCGTTCTGAAAACAGTCCTTTTAGAGAAAATGCAAGCAAAAGGCCTATCTTTAAAGCCTTGGGTATGTCATTTACTTTTTAAAATGCTTATAGATAGGGTCGTGTTGTCAAGTGAACCAAGGCGTTTGGAGTTCATGAAGAATTTCCCAAAGCCTCTCTTTTCTGCCTTCCCATCAACATAAGTTAGCACTGGCCATGCCCTCGGCAAAGCTCAGAGCCCTCCCTGCCACTCCACCCTGTGCAGTGGGGGAGGTAAGACCTGTTCACTTAATACAGGATATCCATTGATTTATAACAAAGTGATAGATATAACTATTGTCATTGGACTTACACTGAGTTATAGCGACATAGTTTTCTGTTCTACAAGCCACTCCCCATACGTACCATAACTCAAATCCTGCATGACAATAATACTATCTATGAAATTTATATTCATGATTATAAATTAATTCTTTTTTCGGCTGGACCACCAGCAGCATGGACTTGTAATTTCCAAACAGCATTTATGGCATTAACTTGGGAATACTATCCATCAAGTCTGATGACAATGTGGAAGATGATGGTCTTGCCTGCCTCTGGCTCAAGCAGCCCCTTGTGTTAGAGAGGAGAACAGAGAAGTTGGAGGCGAGTGGCCAGTCTCCTCTGCAGCCTGCCTTGCAAGCAGTGACCACAAACTGGAAACAAACTTGCCACTTCAAAAAGAGAGAAGGGATTCACCAGTGACTTTTTACAGATATCATCTGGATCCTGCTGATAATAACAAAAGCTGCTACTAATGGAGAACATTCCAAGTGTTCTACATTCATGCCTACAGTCCAACAAGGGGAGGGAAGGGTACTATCGTACCAGTTTTATAGATAAAAGGACTGAGGAGCAAAAGGGTTGCCAGAGATCATAGAACTAGCAAGCCGGAATTTGAATCCACACCTGTCTAACTTCAAAGAGTCAGAAATTTCCACAGATGAAGGTTTCAAGATTGGATTTTCCAAGTGTCATATAGGGTTACCACTACTAACAACAACAAAAAGCATCTTAATTTGTTTAAAAGAAAATATAATCATTCTAAATAAGTGGGTATAGTTGGACCTCTAATAAAATACCATCTTAATCAGAAGAATTTAGCAGAGCAACAGTTACTAACTTAGATTCTGGGGTCAGACTAACCTGGATTCAAATCCTGGGGCTGCTCCTTACAAGCAAGTCACTTAACCTGGCTGAAGTCTGGTTGCCAGGCCTGTAAAAAAAAAGGGGGTGGAAAGGAGAATAACTTATAAACACCAGATTAGGATGCCAGTAATAATGATAGAGGAAGATGTTCACACAGATTTTATATGACAAAAATCAGTGTCCCATTTTTGTACCTCTTGGAAATTTTGAAATAGGACCTTTATCCCACCTCCTCCAAATTGCTCTCCTGCCCTCCTTACCTTCTCTCTGCTCCTACCACACACACACTGTCTACACCAGTCATTCAGACAGTATAGACCTTACCATCTCACCTTTAGCCCTCCTATTCTATTTCATTTTCTTACTATATATAATTATCTCCACCTATATAACATGTATAATATTATGTATAATTATGTACATACTATGTAATAATATGCACATTTACCATAGTGATAGTATGTAATGTTGTATTGTGCAATGATATGTATAATAATTCATATACATTATTTCCATTTATATACTTATTCCATCCATTCTTGGGTTTCTACTTGCTTCTTCTTCTGGTAATACCTAGCCCAGAGCAGATATTTAATAAGTGAGGTTGATCTGAAGCCCAGCTTCTATCCACAAAGCCAAATAGAAAAAGCCCAATCGTTCCCACCTCCTCCTCAGTTTAGAACATCTTATCTCATTCTTTTATACCATTTATTTATTTCATTGTTTCAAGAAAGCATCTGGTAACATCACTCAACAGGTTGAGACATCCGGGATCTTTTCCCACCTCTAGCCCTTCCCAGCTATGAACCTGCTCTCCTCCTCCCTAGATTTTTCTTGTATCTCATCCTCTTCTGTTTGGTTTCCTTTTTTACTTATGAGAGTTTTTCCAATCCTTTTGCATTCAACATTCAATGAATGCTATGTCATTGTCCTGCCTAAAACTCTTCATTACCTTTCCATTAAGCTCAGGAGGTAGATAAACCTCTTCACATGCCCTGTGAGTAGGGCGACCTTACAATTATCACTGAAACTGGGAGACTTCTGAGGGTGAGAAGGGGTGTCATTAATAACTCTGCCAGGACAATAGGTGCCAAGCACAATCATCCTGGGGAAACTCCTCCTGAAAGGCCCTGATGATCTGGCCCCTTCTGGCCTCTCTGGCCCTTCCATTCCCCTCTTTCTTGCTCATGTGACTGCAGCCACATCTGTCCTCTTTAAGTGGTCCAGCTCTTGCCCTGTTAGGGCCTCCTCGCTTGCCCTTCCCTCGACCTCCTTGCCTGCCTACGCCTGGCCCACACATCCTCCCAAAGGTCTTCCTAAACCTCCGGTAACTAGCAGGTCCCCATTCTTGACTCGTATACCCTTGCACTGTTTTCCTTCACAGCACCTGCCCCAGTTCGTATCTATGCATTTATTTCTGTGCTGTCTGTGCTCGGGGGTGTTTGTGGCAACAAGGCCCCCATGTGTTCTATTCACTTATGCATACACTCCCTGGACTTGGCACAGGCTCTGGGATGCTCAGTAACTATGAGATGCTTGTATCCATCCATCAAGCATGCAATCCGTCAAACAGATATTAAGTTCCTACTGTGTGCCAGGCTCTGTTGTAGACACTAGAAAGACCAACATAATAAGGTGAGAAGTTCAGTCTAGGATGATGAACAGATACACAAACAAAAGAGTTCCAAAACAACATAAACAGGCCATAACTTGGAAGAGTGCCAGGAATAGGGAAGAGGCTAGAAGCAGGGACAAGAGAGAGCTTTACCTTTTTGTGGGGTCACCCCAGAAGCCAGAGGCTGAGTTCAGTGAATGGGCTGAGTTCTTGAGGAAAGGGAAGATGAAGGTGACAGTGGGAGCAAAGAGAAAGGGAGACTACTGGAGATTTGAGGAGGGAAGCAGTGGGTACATGTGGGAGTGGGGGAGTGGAGAGGTGACCCAGGGGTGCTAGGCAACACTCCTCCAGACTGAGAGTGAGGAAGTGCCTGGTCAGTTTCCTGTTACAGGGAGGACCCCCCCTCCCCCTCCCCCTCCCCCAAGGTGGGCAGGGGGTACTCAGGGTCCTCTCCCTTCTTCCTCCCCTCCTTCCTGTCAGGCCCTCTCTGACTGGTAGCCAGAGGGCCCCGCCTTTCCCAGGAGATAGTTCTTCTCTCAGGTTCCCACCGGCCCAAATGTCTCAAATCTGGGAGTGGCCCACTCTCTGAGACCTGCTGTCTTTGCCACCTGCTGAGCGGGTCTCAGACCCCTGTCCTGCGGCCCACGCCGTGGGAAGAGGCCTTCCTACTTTGTAAGGCTCTCGTGCAGGGGACACCCACCCATCGGAAAGGTTTCCGCACTGCTCTGAACTCGCGGGGATGCAGTTGCAAAGGAGCTTGGCCCCGGGGCTGTAGGGCCCGCTTGGACCGCTGCCCTGAGCCTTTCTTAGCGAGGATCCTGCCAGGGACTGCAGGACAGCGGCTGGGGGCCCACTGGCCTCTCTCCTGGGCCACCCTCTCAGAGAGGATTAGGGGAAGTAGAAAGACAGGCGTGAACCTGGGCCCCGCTGACTCTGCCGCCTGGAGCCCCGCAGAGACCTTGGGGATTCCCTTCCCGCTGGAGGATCCCTTTCAACGGGCGACAGAGCCTCCGCCCGAAGACGCTGCAAGGGAAAAGAGACATCTACAGAACAAAGGCCTCCCTCGGGGGAGGGCGGAGGTCGAAACCGCCGAGGAAAACTAATCCTCCTTTGGTTCTCGGAGTGGCCCTTTCTCCTAGAAATCTGCGCTCCGGACCGGGGACGCGCGGGCTCGCGGAGCAGGTGGGACCCCAGGCGTCCCGCGGGGTGTTCACACCGCGGGTGGGCGAGGCCTTGCCGCCGGGACGACCCAGTCCGCTCACCCACGCGCTGACCCGGGGCGGTGCCAGGGGTGACGGCCGCAGCGGGCCCCGCTGTGCGGGAGGCCACCCTTTAAGAGCAGTAGTAATAACAGCTCCCATTGTGTTAAGCACTGGGTGTTAGGCACTCCGCAGAGCCATTTACACACGTCCTTTCCAGTCCTTTCTGCGGCTCCTGACTGGTACACAGAAGGGTCAGGATTCAAATGCAGGGCCACCAGTGTGACACCCCTCCCTTTCCCTGAGAAGGAAAGGGGAGGAGGCTGGAGACACTGTAGTGGCCCCACGGGGAGGGAGGAGTTACCGCCTTTGACAGAATGTGGACCCAGACTCACATCACCACAGGTACTTACTTCAACCCTGTCCACACACCAAGTGTTGTCTGATGGAAGAATGCGCAGCTGCTGTGCAACCTTGGGCACCGCTAAAGTCAACTGTGAAATCAAGGCAATACCTCAATACCTGCCCAACCTGTCATGGGACTAAGGAAGATAATGAGTGCATTTACCAACTGTGTTCCCTGGAACCCCGGGACGGAGTTTCTCAAGCTTCAGTGAGCATAAAGATCACCCCGTTGGGGGAGCTTGTTCAAATGCAGGTTCTGGGGCGCCTGGGTGGCTCAGTCGTTAAGCGCCTGCCTTCGGCTTAGGTCATGATCCCAGAGTCCTGGGATCGAGCCCCGCATCGGGCTCCCTGCTCAGCAGAGAGCCTGCTTCTCCCTCTCCCACTCCCCCTGCTTGTGTTCCCTCCCTCACTGTGTCTCTCTCTGTCAAATAAATAAATAAATAAAATCTTTAAAAAATAAAAAAATAAAAAATAAATAAAATAAAATGCAGGTTCCCTGGCCTCAACTAAGATTCTGAATCAGTGGGTCAGTATGGGGCTGGGGAATCTGCATTTTACTCAACATCTCTGGTTATTCTGTGACTGATGAGAGACAGCAAACATTGAAGAGCCTTGGCCTGGCTGGGTGGCAGCGCCTCCAGGGTGGGTACTGGTGGGTGGGGAGGAGACAGGGTGCCTGGGTACGGCCCAAAGTCCCCCAGCTCAGCATCACCCGGAAGGATGTGCTTTGATCTCTTTTAGACATTGGGTTTTCAAGTGAGATCGCATTTGAAGGAGAATTACATGATTTAAACACAATAATAAAAAAATTAAAAATATTTCAATCCACCACAACCCATGAAGATGTTTTGGGTAAGTGAAAGGTGCTCTCCAGATACGTGTCATTTTCGTCAGACCTTGGCCATCTGAAACCCTCGGGGAATGAATTCATTCTAGAGAGCCTAATTTTCCTGATAGCATTAAAACTTTTTTAGTAAATGTTAATGGTTTTGTGGTGAATATGTTACACTCTTCCCTGCCTTTTAAACCAGAGAATAAAGAACATAATTAAACTGTTGTTTTAAAACACAGGACCACCAATTGGATATTGCATAGCCATCCCAAAGGTTAGTCTTGCCAAGCTTGAAGGGGAAAGTAGGTGCATTTAGTTCCACTCTCGGTCTCCCTGACCCAGACCGTGGTTTATATAACATCGAGTGAAGGCAGAACAACATGGTGAAACAGGAGGGCACCAGGGATTCAGAAGGATGAGTTCCAGGCTCCCCTCTGCCACCTATGAGCCCTGGGACCCAGAGCAAGCCCCTTCACCTGGGGCTCACCTTCTTTATCGGTAAGGTGAGAAGTCAGACCAAGCAATTGGTCTCTGGCCCTTGGCGGTTGGGGGTTGGGGGCCGGAGGGGGCAGTCTCTAAGGTGGGATTTGCAAACCCCATTGCCTTCAGGGGCCAAGCAGGTGGGGCCAGTGGGGCACAGAAGAGCAAATGCCTGTCTAAAGGCACAGTGAAGTGCAGCATCAGCAGACCGATGACGTGAGACTGAAGGCCGATTGCTTTCATGTCTTCTAAGGCTTTTGTGGGTTTTTTTAAAGATTTTTTATTTATTTGAGAGAGAGAGAGAGCACTGGCACATGAGTGGAGAGGTGCAAACGGGGAGGGAGAAAAAAAATCTGAAGCAGACTGTGCACTGAGCGGGGAGCCCTATGTGGAGTCAGTCCCACAACCGCGAGATCATGACCTGAGCCGAAACCAAGAGTCAGACTCTTAACCAACTGAGCCCCCCAGGTGACCCCATGTCCTCTAAATTTTTAAGAAAAGCTGAAACTCTGGATTTTTCTGTGAAATCTCTGGATCTCTTAAATGTTGGCACCTCTGGGAGGGCTGGCTCACTCATCTTCCAAACCACAGTTCTTCTGGATTCCTCCTGTCCTTCAAGAGACCAGAACATGAAACATAACATTTCCCATTTCTTTATAGCTGGGGTTTGGGATTTGAAATCGGTTGTGTCAATAAGAGCAGTCGCAGTGTTGAAAGGCAAAGCGACGTACGGTCTGTCTTCCGAATCCCCATCCGGAGCCCTAGTCATAAGAAAGTCTGGAACATAGGTCAGATAGACTTCATCCATGGGCACCATTAGGCCTGAGTCTCTTCTGGTCTCTTCTGGCTCTCACACTGGTTAGACCACAGAGCGACAGCTGCTGGTGTAGACAGCCTCAGGCGGCTGACCTGAGGGGGAGAAGCAGCCTAAGGGCCACCTACACCCTCCAGGTCTTTCTATTCAAAGGTCTCCCACTCCCCTCCTTCACTACTCTCAGAAGTAGTGGAGAACCCAAGACTCTCGCATTCTCCTCTGGGCACAATTCTTGTGCCTTCTCCCCCAAAGAGGATTAAGGACACACTATTTTGTTTCCCAAAGGAGGGCAGAGATCGCTATTCTTCAGGCGGGGTCCTGCCCGGGAGCTTGGCATGCGGAGCCCCCTGCCGCTTCCCTCCATCTCTTTCAGCATGTTCCAAAGTGAGCAGCTGGGGGCTTCTTAACAGGGGCTCATGTTTCCAACCCTGTTACCCTTGAGCTGCCCAAACTGGATTTTATCTGCCCAAGTGGTGTGTGGGTGGAGAGGATTTAGGGTCATTGAGGGGACTGCCCCTTTCACACATAATAATAGCTGTTACTTACTGAGGACCTGTTGAGTGCCAGATAATCATTTCTAATTTGCACAACCACCCTGGGGGCAGATATCACTGCCCCCATTCGGCAGATGAGGTAACTGAGGCCTGCAGAGGTTAGGGACTTCCCTAGGAGCCTACAAATAGTAAGTGGCAGAGCCAGAATTCAAAAGCAGACTATCTTTGATGAACCAGAGTGGTGGGTTACTGCTCTTGGACACTGAGCAGATTCTTCTTAAAAGTTGCCTAGACACCTGGGTGAGCCTACCAGTGGGTTAGATAATGTGATCCCGCCTCCTAGTGGTCAGGTCAGTGACACTGCTTCTCACATGGGGGGCCAGGAGGCCTCTCCCTTTCTTGCTGCCCCAGAGGCCCTGGCAGCTGATTATTTCAAGAAGTGGGCTTGGCCACTCTGGAACGGTGAGGACTGGGAGCAAGTGGGAAAGCAGCTGGCTCCGGTTCTCAGGCCCTCTCACCTCGCAAGGCAGGGGGGTGGTGGGCAGGAGTGGCAGAGACAGCCTGGGGCTCTCGGCCCTTATCAGTACTGCTCAGATAGAACACAGCTCTCATTGACTCTCCTCCCATATGTGGAGCACCTGCTAAACTTTTTACATCTGTTGTCCCAGTTCCCACTCCCTTCCCAGGTGGTGATTACCAACCATCCCTTATTATTCAGCCCTCCAGAACTTGGCGTGAGAAATCATCCCACATTATACTTTGGAAGGTGGTGCTAAGGACACTACAGTTATCCCTATTTGAACAGCTTCATCACCTTGAGACCTTTCCTTTAGTAACTACTATTATATATATTGTAATATTAGATATATATTGTATACAGTCCCTTTTAAACCTTCTAGCAACCTTCCCCAATTCAGCACGATTTCTATTATTTTTTAAATGCAGAAAGAAATATTAACACCCCTCCCCCAATAAAAATAGCTGCCACAGAGACCTTCCTCTGATGGATCACCTGGGCTGAGGATTTGGGGCCCCAGACACCTGACACCTTTCTTCCAGGAGCACGTGTATCCCACACTCTGGCATGCCAATTAGCTAAACAAAAGGTTTGTCTCTCCCTCTCCTGAAAATGCACATTTCCCTGTTCTAAGCATGTGTGTTGTTAGATGCTGTGGGTCTCAGCAGGAGCTCTTCCAGCCCCTGGTGACTTTGAGTGGCAGCAACATTCTCTGCTGAGAGTGAGCAACCCCTGCATGGCCAGGCCACCTGCTACTGTTGCTTCCATATGATCTCAGCAGCACAGAAGTCCTGATTTTAAAAAACAGTATTCATTCTAGTGACGCTGTAGTAAACCACTAGTTTGCATATCCCTTTCCACCTCAAAATTCTATATTTTGCTTAAACCTAGAAAATAAATTACTTTGTGACACTTTTTTGACCTTTTATTGAAGAGCATTGAAGACTCCTGTCTTATTCATTTAAAATGCATTTTTCCCTTGCAAAGCCTAGCTAACTCCTATCCGTGCTTTAGGGTTCTGCTCAGATATTGCCTCCTCTGGGAAGCCCTCCCTGACTGTCGAGGATGGGTTCTGTCCCTTTCCACCCTGCCTGGTGCTTGGATAGCACAGGGGCTTATTGAGAAAAACCAAATAATATAATTACAGGGAAAGTATACACATGCATCTACATATAAAACTCAAGAAGAGGGCGCGTGGGTGGCTCAGATGGTTAAGCGTCTGCCTTCGGCTCAGGTCATGATCCCAGCATCCTGGGATCGAGTCCCGCATCGGGCTCCCTGCTCCTTGGGAGCCTGCTTCTCCCTCTGCCTCTCTCTCTCTCTCTCTCATGAATAAATAAAAATCTTAAAAAAAAAAAAAACTCAAGAAGAATCAATAAAATTTGAGATCAGTAACTTCTGATTTTAGGGGAAGCTATAGTTCATATGGATGAGCACCAGAACCTTAAAGCCATTTAAATGTCTTATGTTACCAAATTAATTGTTGTAGCTCCCTTTCTAAAAATTGACATTCTGATAACACTAGCAAGAGCCGTACTGAAAAACATTACTTGCTCAAGGGACCACAAATAAATATATGCTTAAATGAAAGTAAAGAAATTTAATTAACTGTATGAAGTTATACTAAATGATTTCTCCAGGAAGCCAATGGGAAATTATACCTAACGAATAGCTACAGAATAAAGTCTGTTGTTGAGAGGTTATTAACCTAATCGGATAATCAAATTTCACCACCAACCGTAACCATCTGATTTGCCCATGTCAAAATAAAACCATTGTTAACCCTTCTTAATGAAATCAGAATGAGGAGGAAGGGGGCGGCTGGTTTCAGAACAATGTCTTTCTTTAAAAACAAGGTTTACTAAAATTTTTGTCTTCCCTAACTTCAAAAACAAGACTTCACCATTGTTCAGTAAAGATCTGAAACTATCCAGCTTAAAAAAGAGAGAGATGAAATTGGAAATGAAATTCATGAATGTTTTTTCTTCACTAAAGTCATCGACAAAGGGGGAAATAAAATAGGTTTTGCTCTCAAAATTTGGTAAAGCAAATTTGTTCCAAGGCTGAGGTGTTCCTTGCCAGTTTTAAACCCAAGGTGCATTTTTATAGCCAAGAACTAAAGCCCTGAAACACAGCAATCCACAGAATAATGGAAATGCTGACACAACCTTCACTTCAGCAGCAGGAATGGTGCCACTATAATTTATGGAGAACACATTTTGGTTTTGTCAGGTTTTTAAACATAGACTGTTATAAATTTGAAGGAGGACTGTCTTGTTAAAGCTTCAAATGGCATGTGTTAGTATTGGTTATGCATCATGTCCCGTATTTGGAATGGCATTTGTAGACCACAGTTTAGCTCAATGGAAAAAGAGGACCCTGAATCCTGTTGTTTTCCAAACAATAGTCTCTGACCAAAAGGACCATAGTCATCATCGACATGATCATAACCAGCTAGAAGATCCGAGGAAAGGTGTCCAGCCTCAGACAGTCTCTTTCCTTCCTTTCTTCACTGATGCATTCATTATTTGACAAATATTTATTGAGGATATTCAGTGACATTTCTTGTCTCAGACAATGGAGATAAAATGATGATTTTAATGCCACCTCTGCCCTCTAGGATTTTATATTTTGTAAATATAGAAAGATTTGTTAAAAACACTATGTGTGTTGTGTGTAGACATTCTATATGTGTGTATAGATATTATATATATATTATATAGATATGTATAGGTGTGTGTGTAGATATTATGTGTGTGCGTATGTGTGTGTGTGTGTGTGTGTGTGAGTGTAATTTTCAAACCACACATCCTTAACAAAAGTGGAGAGAAGTCTTACTGATAACTCCTCTTGCGGGGCGGGATCTGGCAACAGGTGATGAGCATTGCTTCTGTGGGAGTCACTAGGCGGTTGGACTAAGAGTGTAACAGGTTAATCTCAGAAGTCTAGGTGGTGAACATAGATTGCATTCTCTGGAGCTCTGGAACTGATTTCTTTAGGGGAAGGAGTGGATTAGTAGGGAATCCTGAGTGCCATTCTGTCTCTCACCCTATTATGCTTTTGCCTTGCTTATGACAGCCAAGCAGTAGTAATAATTTTTGTCATTCTCTCTGAAAAAAAAGTTGTTCATGATTGTCTTCTTTCTTGTGGGGTTTTCTTTGAAGCAACTGTCATTATCACGAGACTCTGAATAGACAGAAATCATAATAAACATGGGGATAAAGAGAGGAGACTTGTCTGTCTATTCCACCACTTTCTAAAGGTATAACCTTGAAGACTAAGGATTTGTACTCTGTGAAATGGGGATAAATCAAGGCCATCCTTATTACGAGTAGGGCTATCACAAGAGTCTCCATGATGACCGATGGGGAGCAAGGTCTTGAGCTCTATCTGTCAGGGAAGTATCGGGAAGTGGAGAGAGGAATAGAGAAGCACCAGAACATTGCAGAAAGATGCTCCCAAATATGACATGAACTGCGATGTGTCTTCTAGGGGAGTATCACAACACCATGAATGATGTCTATAAAGACCATAATAATAGCTAACATTTATTGCACATTCACTAAGCTATGTGCTCTTTTTTCCACAATCTTTTGTCAGATGAGGAAGCTGAGCCTTAAGCATTGGGCAACTTGCCAAGATGTGGTAACCATAAATTCTGGGACAGTCTTGCCTTTTGTCTGATGCCTTGGACTAATTATGAGCAGTGCCCCCTCTCACTCTCATGTGTTCCCATTTGGGTGATGAGTTATATGATTACCCAGGGTCACATAGCTGGTAGGTGGCAGAATCAGGATTTGGACCCCTATAATCCCACTCCAAACCCATGTTCTTAACTGCTATACAATAAATATGCTTGTTTCAAAATTTAGTAGGGAAAAAAAAGAGAGTGCAAAATTGTATGTGTATATTATAATTGTTTTTAAAGCATTCTGGGCATAGAAAAAACTGGAAAGGAATGCATAAGTGACAAGGTATGGATGGAGGAAATATAATAGATTTTTAAAATAGATCTTTCTACTTTATGAGTTTTCTAAATTTTCTTCAATTAGAATATATGACTTTTATAAGGAAAATAGTATTTTTTAAATGCAGGCATAAAAAGTATCTCAAGTACTATTTCAGAATAAGTATTATTTTATATTTTAGATGCTATCAAAAATTAAGTACAATAAAGCAGAAAAGAAAATGAAGGAGGAGAGGAGGAAAAGAAGGAGAAAGAAGAGAAAGCCTTGGACTAAGAGTCATGAAACCAGAGGTAGGAATCTGTAATCACCTAACTAGCCATGGTTAGTTTGGTTTTGTCAGGTTTTTAAACATAGAGGGCTGTTATAAATTTGAAGGACTGTCTTGTTAAAGCTTCAAATGGCATGTGTTAGTAGGTATTTTATCTAACAAGGCTTTGTTTGACCTTGTTTCCTTGGAAGCCCCCAGAGGGCCAAATCTAAGGGAGAATACAGTGTAATAGGTACAAACACATATATTATAGACATAAGAGACATTTTAGCGTCAATTGGGGAGATTTTAATATGGGCTGGATATTAGATGATATTATGGAATTTCTATCACTTAAAAAAATTTTTTTTAAGCGAGGATGATGGTATTGTTATTGTGAGTTATATGAAAGAATGTCCTTCCTCCTGGGAGTTGCTTGCCAAAATATTTAGGGATGAAGTGTCATCATCATCATCTCTACAACTTATATTCAAATGGCTCAGGAAAAAAAAGTGAGAGGGTTTGTGCACATGCATGTGTGTGCAGTTAAAGAGGGTGAACAAATGCATAGAAATTTTTGTATGCATAGAAATTTTCAAAGTAAAAGTTGAGACAGAGTTTTTAAAAAGACATAAGAAAACAAGACAAAAAAGAATATATTAAAATAATAATAATAAAGAGTCGGGTTTCAGAGATTTTAATTCTAGTTATACGGCTAAAGTGCTTCATAACCCTGTGCAAGCCTTTCTGAGCCTCGGTGTTTTTGTCTGTAAAATGGTGATGATAATAACACCAACCTCACAAGTGTTCCTACGGGTTAAAGTAAGAAAATCATGTGTATAAAGCATCTATCACTGTGCTTGTCCACTGTTCATATGAGCAAAAATAATCTAATCAAGTGACACAAAATAGGAGCCCCGCGAACAGGCAGTAGAGTTTTGAAGAATTCAAAACAAAGGAAGGTATTTTCCTTTTATAGCCCCGTTTTCCGTGTAAATACAACTGAGCTTGATGTTATATGTGAAACAAATAGCTCATCAATTTGAAATGAGGTGAAATCACAGAATCAAGTGGGCTAATAGTTTTCATTAGCTCTGACCAAATCTAGTCAACCACAAGTGGTTTCTATTGTATTTGTGTTTGTTTTGGTTTGTTGTGTTTTGTTTTAGTCTATTTTCTCTGCCTCTGACCTTGAGTTCAAGTGATGGGCAAAGGAGCTCTGGCTAAACTCCTGCACGTGGTTCCACTAGGCACCCCAGGATAGTCAGCACTCACAGATTGAGGATAAACTTGGGTTTCGTACAGACTCTTAACTATAGTGAACAATGGATGGGTACCAGAGCGGAAGTGGGTAGGAGATGGGTGAAGTAGGTGATGGTAAGTAAGGAGGGCACTAGTCCTGATGAGCTCAGGTGTTATATTGAAAGTGTTGCATCACTATATTGTACACCTGAGACTAATATAACACTATATGTTAACTCTACTGGAATTTAAATAGAAACTTAAAAAAAACCCTTGAGTTTCTATATCAGTATCCTGATAAAACGAAACAAGATACAAGTTAAATAGTATGGGTAACGATGATTATAATACTAAAAAACCAGTATTTTACCCAAGCTCGTACTTACTAAGTGCTTAATATGTATGCCTGTAGTGTGCTGAAGATGCAGAGATTAACAAGATAAAATACCTAATATTTTCATGGTGGCGGGATTGACATGTACATAATTTAAGATAATTATGTATTTTACAGCACTTTATAGTTTACAGGCCATTTTCCCTACATTGCTTCTCTCAGTTAACCACCCATGGTGGACAAGTCAGTGTCTTCTCATTGAATCCCCTTACTTTAGCTTCAGAGTGATACCATGTCATGCATACTGGGCAGAGAAATCTTCAGTAGTGCATCATCCAGATGCTGATATACCAGTTCCTCAACCTTTACTTAAGACATGAGACCCACATCTTATTCATCTTCGTATTCTAATTCCCTGCAAGGAGCCCAGAATATAGTAGCTACTCAATTAATGCTAGCTGAAGGCAGGAAGGCAGGGAAGGAGGGAGGGAGGAAAGGTGGGAAGGAGGGACAAAAAAGGGAGGAGGGAAAAAAAAAGGAAGGAAGGAAAGAAATTCAATCAAACTCTAAGAATTTATCAAGCCTCTACCTGGTACCTAACATGTGCTAAGCACTATGAGAAATGCAAAAGAAGCCCAGGAGACAGATGTCCCTGTCCACAAAAACTTTCAAGCTAATGTCAGTGAAATAATTTAAAGACAGTAAGTAAAACTTACTTTTAAGTAAAAAAAAAAAAATCTAAAGAAAAATGATTACCCCAGGGTGTGTACTTCATGACAAATCAAAGAAAAGTTGCAATTTCAAGGAAATACCATTTATTTGCAATTTAATTTCTTACAAGTTCATGAGAGTGACTTCTCTTTTGATCTGTGACGTTGCCAAATTAAACTAAGGTTCAGTTGTCAAAGTTGGCACCAAATAAAAATTCCAATGAAAAATCTCAGTGGACTGAAAATCCCCTTTAAAAAGCAGCTCCAATGTCAGCATTACAATTTCACTTACATATTCAACAGCCGTCTGTCTTCATTACGAATAATGAACTAGCATCTCTTTTAAATATACAGGTACTGAGTTATAGATGCATAAATTAACCACGACTCAAGTAAAGAAGAAAAATCTATTTAAATCTGCATTAATCTTTTATTGGCTTTTCCACTTGTCATAAACAGTTTGTAGCCAGATATATATCATCATAGTAAACATCATGTAAAACCTCTCACTCAATAACCCAATTGGATACCAGGTAATATATCCAGTGGCAACAGTTCTCAAATGGGCCATTTTATAACCCAGGCAAAGGTTAACCATCCTTAGCTTCCTAAGTGTGATGATCCTGCTGCTTACCAGTGACTTTCAAACAACATCCTGTTTTATGGTTAGTTAATTATTCTTTACTAACATTAATACATCTCAGAACTGGGACCATCAAACAATACACTGAAAGAGATGTCTATTATCTTTTATAGTTGTTGGACCTTTTTTCCCCACACTTAAGAAAATTTTGTTTATAGCATTCTTGCCGAATACTTAAATTTTATCTGTCCTTTACTGTTTATTTATCTATGCCCTTTTCCTTAATTTCCAAATGAATTAAGATGAGCCTCTAAAATACATAATCCATATAACGTAGGCAAATTTACTAAATACATTAGGAAATTAAGGAAAACCAAAATTAGGAGTAAAAAAATGAGAGCCTAGAGTGAACTTAGTGACCTAAATGCCCTCCGGGGAGTACTGAACATTTCTTGAAGTTAATCCACAAATTTGGCTCTGAACTTTCTAGCAACCAATACAATCAGGAAAATATAATTCATTCATTCATTTGCTTATATGTCAAATATGCCCCCTATTAGATGAAAGGCATTTTGTTGGACACTGATGCTACAGCCTAGGATAGAAAGAGACTCAATTTTTCCCCGTGGAGAACTTACCATCCAGCTATGCAGACAAATTGTAACAATTAGACATATAGTAAAAAATTATAAAAATTCCATAAAGGAAAAATAGCATTCTAAGAAAATATTAGGGAAGATCAAGCTTTAGATTGGGGGAAGTGAAATTTAACCTGAGTCCTCCCTGAATTGCCTCCTTGTTTCCACTTTCCCCTTCTCTCATAATAACAGAATTTCAATCTTTTTTTTAAGTTATTTATTTATTTGAGGTGGGGGGTGGGGAAGGGCAGAAGGAGAGGGAGAGAGAGTCCTAAGCAGACTCCCCGCTAAGCACAGAGCCCGATGACATGGGGCTGGATCTCACCATCTGAGCGGAAGCCAAAAGTCAGATCCTTAACCAACTGCACCACCCAGGTTCCCCCAATCTTAATAATAGAATTTCAGTCTTTAGCCAGGCACATGGTTCCCCCAATAAAACATTAATTCTCCACCTTCCCTTGCAGCTGGAGATGACCACATGATTAAGTTCTGGGCAATAAAATGTAAATTGAGGGGCACCTGGGTGGCTCAGTCGTTTAAGTCTTGACTTTAGCTCAGATCATGATCTTGGGGTCCTGGGATTGAGCCCTGAGTCAGGCTCCACGCCGGGTGGGGGCCTGCTTCTCCCTCTCCTTCTGCCCCTCCCTGTTACTCGTGCTTGCTCTCTCTCTCTCTCTCGAATAAATAAATAAAATCTTTTTTAAAAAGGTAAATTGAAATACTGGGTCGACTTCTGGAAGCTGCCTAGAGAAGCATCCTCAGCTGGGGGAAGCATCCTTTTGCACTCCCTGCTTCCTCCCACTGATTGTTGAAGCTCCAATAGCCATTTTGGACCCCGAAGGGATCTTGTAGATGATAGGCATATACTGAGGATGGTAGAGAGGCTACACAGGAACCCAGATAACACTCCGGAGAGGCCAGATGAACTCTAGGCTCCCTATCCCAGTCTTCTACTCTAAGAGAGATACAAGGGTCTCTCTTTTAATACACTGTTAAACTTTGAGTTTCAGTGTTGTCTGTAACTGAACATGAACCCAACTGATACCATAGTAAAGAGACGGTCAGGCGAAGCGTTGAGAAAGGAGAATTCCAGTCAGCAGCCATCAAGTTGGAAAGACCTTGGTTCACATCCAGGACTGAAAGAAGATCAGTGTAGATGAAGCCTAACTGGTGATTAACAGCCTGGTGCATGATGAGGCTGAAGAGATAGGTGAGGACAGGCCATTCAGGCTATGGGTTAGAGTTTATTCTCAGTGCCACAGAAGCAATTGGGTGTGAGATCGGTGGTTTCCAAACCTTCTTGTTGACCACTGAATCTTGCCTTCAAATAAAATCTAAGCCAAATGCAGGAAACAGATAAAAATGGAGCTTCCCTGGGTAGAAGCGTGAATCTAGGCCTCAGAGCCCATTCCTTCTCCCTTCACTCTCTCCCAACCTCTCAGCAGCTCCTTAAGAAGCCCAGAAGACCCCTAAGGCTCTTGAACAGTGTGAAAAACATGGAATGCTCAGAGTCCTGAAGGTAAACTAGGCAATCGGGAGAAATGCAAATCTTCCTAGCATGAGCCCAGAGAGAAATGTCTCCTGGGGGTCCTCACAGAAAGAAGTGTGTAATGGCTTGTCGACCAAGGTGCAGATTTTAAGGGTCGGGGAGAGGATGGCAGGGGTTGGATCAATGCAAAACAATGCAGCCTAGATATTTCGCCCTCCCTTGGCTGGCGTAACGTGGGATAGCCTCAGCCTGGCACTGGGATGCTTTTTCTGTCTTTCCCACCCACTCGGCCTCGTGGAGCTCAGTCTCAGCTGCAGTTAGGACAGCTGCCTGGGAGTTCCCTCTGGTGCTGTCAACGGGGGCTTCTCACGGGGCTGGCACCTCCCCCACAAAGATTTCCATCACACACTTGTTTGGCCTGCAAATAAATTGGCAACGCAGCTGAATTTAATCTTTTGATTCCCCCTCGAGAACCAATTTCTCTAAGCCATTCCCATGTAGACAAAAAGATTTTGTCTCACTAAACCTGTTTATTGACCAAAACTGTCGCCTCTGCTCTGACCACTGACCTTATCTGAATATTCAAATCTATCACAGATCGCAAGTTCAAATGATTTTGGTGCCCTCTGGAAGCCCTGTTTTCATAGTGAGCTGATTACGAATGACAATATTATAAGGGCTTTAATTGAGATTCTACAAACAATTTGCACCCTGGATTTACAAACCTAATATATTCAGAAGTGTGAATGCTGCTGACACTATTTTTTTTTCTTTTTTGAAGCAAATTTGGCCATGTGTATGTAAGTGCTGCCACTTCCCCTAGCCAACGTACTTGCAACCTCACCACGACCTTAATCCTTAACTGAAATCTGCAAACAGTTCTGCATTGCAGAGAAAACCCCACTCATGTTATGGAAGTAAATGAGTCAAGATATAGATTCTAGTACTTGCATAAGTGATGCCTTAGGCAAGCCACTTAATTCCTCTTTATTTTACCCCTCTTGGCAATCAAGGGAGGATAAAATAATTCTACACCCAACTTACAGAATTGATGTTTGGATAAAATTAATTAACTGATGTTAAAGGTTTAAAAAAGTCAAAAGGAGCACTTACAAATGTAAGCTGTTTTTACTTATTTTATTTATTTAAAAGATTTTATTTATTTAACAGAGAAAGAGACACAAGCAAGAGAGGGAACACAGCAGGGGGAGTGGGAGAGGGAGAAGCAGGCTTCCCGCCGAGCAGGGAGCCCGATGCGGGGCTTGATCCCAGGACCCTGAGATCATGACCTGAGCCTAAGGCAGACGCTTAACGACTGAGCCACCCAGGCGTCCCTGTAAGCTGTTTTTATTAAACATACTTTTTTTTTCTGGTTCTCCTCTAGTGATTTGGTTTGGTTTTGAGTATAGTTGACACACAATGTTACATTAGTTTCAGTTGTACAACATAGTGATTTGATAATTTTAAACATTATGCTAGACTCACTGCTGGTACGGCTACCCTCTGTCCCCATACAACGCTATTACAGTATCATTGACTACATTCCTTATGCGGTGCCTTTAGTCCCATGACTTACTTAGTCTGTGACTGGAAACCTGTATCTCCCACTCCCCTTCACCCATTTTGCCAACCACCTATCCACCCCGGCAACCATCAGTTTGTTCTCTGTATTTACAGGTCTGATTCTGCTGTTGGTTGGTTTGTTTATTTATTTGGTTTTTTTAGATTCCACATGTGAGAGAAATTATATTACACAGCCATAAAAAATGATATCGGGTGCCTGGGTGGCTCAGTTGGTTAAGCGACTGCCTTCGGCTCAGGTCATGATCCTGGAGTCCCTGGATCGAGTCCCGCATCGAGCTCCCTGCTTGGCGGGGAGTCTGCTTCTCCCTCTGACCCTCCTCCCTCTCATGCTCTTTGTCTCTCATTCTCTCTCTCAAATAAATAAATAAAATCTTAAAAAAAAAGATGATGATATCATGCCATTTGCAACAACATGGAAGGATCCAAAGGGTATTATGCTAAGTGAAGTGAGTCAGAGGAAACATACATGTTTTTAAACAATGTAAACACATCTGAGTAAAATGTTAATAGTATTAAGACCTGACATTTATTGACAATTACCTATGCCAGGCCCTGTGTCATGGCCTTACATGCACTAGCTTATTGAATCTACAGAAAAACATCATGAGGTTCACACTGTTATTAACCCCATTTCCCAGATAAGGAAGACTGAGGCTCTGAGGACAATGTAACTTGGCTGAGGTCATACAGCAGGAAGCAAAAATTCATCATCACTATACTCTGTAGAACTGACAGTATAGATACTTGCAGATCTTATTAGATTTTCAGCCTCATCCTTAAAAATACAAGGAAAGAAGGAGTGAGGTGAGCATCTAATTGCCAACTATCTCCTTAAATGGGTTCAACTCCTTAGTTTACTGGTTCTAGTCGAACAGAAGTGATTTTCCCATTTGCTCAGTGGAAAAGAGCTTGCTCATTTGTAAAGAATTTTGTCCTCTGCTAAGAAGCAGCATGTTGGGGAGAACCTGTTCATCTCATCCTTCCTCTAATCTTTGGCAACTAACATGATGTGGAAAGCCAGCTAACACTCTTACCGAGTGTTAAAAGAACTTGATTAAAGGGAACCTCCAATCCCACAGTGGTATTAATATAGCTGACAGTAGAGAGAGGCGTATCTTCTTTACCCACATCTGCTGCAAAGAACCTGTTGTTCCAACCAGTAGAGGGAAGTTTTTGCCTCTGTTCTTCACTCTGATAAAATGAAGTACACCTATTCCAAATCAGCTGGTAAAGTACAAGCCATCTGAAAGAAATGGCCTGTCCCTGCCCTAATATTTCAGAATTTCAAAGTTGAAAACTCAATGCAGGTAATTCACAGCCTAAATTTACTGAATGCCCTTCCAAGACAGCCTATTTAATCAAAGTTAACTGGTGGAAATTATGAAGGCTCTTAATTGAGCTCTCCTATGGTGGGCTTTCAAAACAGCAATGCAAGCACCACAGAAAATAACAAAATGAATGAACTACACTTTTCTCTAGTTCCATTTTCAAATACGACGTCTGGAATGAAGAGTTTAGATCTCTAGGTGGTGATCTTCATGCATAGTATAGTGTTTGTCCTGAATTTCATTGCTTTGAAAAAAAGATATGAAAAGTCTTGATTTAGTTGGCATTTAATGTGATTTTTATATAACTTCTGTGATATAATCAGTCGCAATGGGAATCAGTGGGAAACTTAAAGAGCAATAAAACCTTCAGCTATTGTTCTTTCTGTGTTCTGATTGGCTTGCTGGGTACACAAAGCTGAAAAATCCCAGTTCACATACACCTACTCTATTTGTAGACACCCATAATGATTGAGTGCAGTCCAGCACCATCCCCTCTCTCAGCCAGCCAGCCAGTCAGAATGCAGGGAAGACAATAGGTATGTTGGAACAGCAACAAAGAATGTGTTGCTGTAAATCACTTTCCATTTCTGCATAGCTGGGAATAGTAATGCACAAGCCATAGGCAAGTATATTAATGTCTCCTGCTATCCATAAATGAAAAATCATGCACAACAACACACTCTGGATTGTTATTCCAAGATAGCTTTTTTAGTATTAGATTCTTTGCTTTATTTTTTTAAAAAAGCAAAATGCATATTTTACTATTATTTAAAAGCATTTTTTCCCCTTTCGATTGGGTCCATAGGCATTTCTTTCCAGCAGATAAACACATTGTCTTTCCCGCACACTGATTGACTAGTGATGTGTTTAGAACTCCGAGATATTAAATTTCTGGAGCCCTTAATGATATCAGAAAGAAGGTATCATATCAATGACCAGGGATTTCCTTACACCTCGTCAATTTGAATTCGGAAAATTATTAGAACTGTGTGGAAACATAAAATGAAATACGCTAGCAACACATTACATGTTTTAAATATGCTTAACCATGCATTTAATTTAGATTTAATGAAATAGTTATTATATGCAGCCAAAACATCAGTGTTATTAAAAACAAATTTATGGAGGATTAACAGCTGTGTTATATGTCTATACCTACCTATGCCAGAGTCTTTCATTCTCAATAATGTGTTTTTAATCATTAACTTCTATTTATTAAATGCACAATAATTGAGTAATTCTACTGAGTGAGATTGATTAGGGTGCTCCTTGGAGTTTGGATAAATACCGATTGATAATTTAAACTGTATGAAATTGGCTCTGGAATCTATGTTATATCAACTCTTCGCATATTTATTTCACTTTTTAAGATTCATAATCAGGTCTGAGGCTAACCAGTGAGAACTCTAAGCCGCATGTCTATGGGATGCGTGAGCCGTTATTATCGACGATCAGAAAAGATGTCAGCATTTTGTAAATGTTAAAATATTTCTTTCATTGAGTCTTCTTTTTCTTTCTCTCCATTTTTCTGTAGGAAGAGTAATTTGAAAAGGATACAGTGGGGGAAAAGGCAATGAAGAACAAATTGCTGTACATGAAGTTTCGTTTTTGAATAGCTGGGGAGATTAATTCACTTGACTGCAACTGGTTCATCACTACCCCTAGCTACCCAAAAATGAAATATCACGTATGGTACCGTCTTTGCCCCATAGGTCATAATACTATAGTGATCACAGCAGGGCTGGGCTCGATTATGGAAAATGAGACCCCAGCCAATGCTCTCAAAAACCCCCTGCCTGCCAAGGAGCTATCCGGGTGCTGTAATTGTGTTTACCTATTACCATGCCTTTATTTCATTACTTTGGACTTGCGGGATGCTATAAAAGGAGACAGAATTTTGGAAGGTTCTGGAAACTCTTACCAATGAATGCTGTGTTTGGGGAGACCTTCCCCCTGCTTTACTGGAGCAAATCATTTATGCTTTCCTTCCTTCACCTAAATTTTATGGCATATCCTCAAAACCCTCACCAATGGAAAAGGCAGAGAAGGCAAATAAGAGAATGAATAGCCTTCTACCTGAAACTGAAAGCACTGTCTTTCTAAACGTCGCAAGCCTTTGTTGCTTCTTCTGTCTTAGGATGGGTGAAGAATAAACCTGCGGGCCAGGGAAACTTGCCTCAGTCATTCTGTTCTATCTGATTTCTCAGCAGCTTCTTTTAAGGACACTGTGGTCATCCTACCTCCAGCTCATCACTTATAATAATAATTGTGACCATTGATTGAATACTCAGTGCTGGCCAGGCACTGACATGATCTCATATAGGGTCCATTTCAAGCTGTGAGGTAGATACTGATGAGACCTAATGCTTATTGAGCAATTTTTATCTGCCAGACACTTCCATTCTCTGAATTCACATATACCTACCAACTGCATTTGGTACTATTAACCACCCCGTTCTAAAGATGAAGATAGTAAAGCCCAGAACGGTTAAATGAATTTCCAAGACCACAAAGTTAGTATGTGGAAGAGCCAGGCTTTCTGGCTCCTGAGACTACATACTGCCATAACTGGAGTTGTTATTCTGTTTTAAAAAGAGGAACTCATTTAAAATGAGGAGCTCCGAGAGGTTGGAAAACTTGCCCAGAGTTGCATAATGACTTGACAGTGTTAAAGCTGGACTTCAAGCCCAACTATGCCTGAGTCCAAATCCAGAGCATTAAACCCACCAAGCATGTACTATACTTCTCCCATTCCCTAGTTATATGAGTAATTATTTATTTGAATTTATTTGCTCATATATCCATCTCCCCTGAGGGCTAGGATTGTATCTGTATCTCCAGCAACCTGCACAGAATAGGTACCTGGCTCTTCGTAGTTGCTCAATAAACATTTATGGAACTGACATAATCAAGATCTTTCATGACCCCCTTTCATCACAGGCAGAGTTAGTTGCTCCCCTTACATGTATACAATGTTCTCACTGACTTGCCTTCATGGCTTTGCTCTCATTGATAGCGCACTCTACACTACACTCTTTCGGTAAGTGTAGTCTCACTCACTAGATGGGGAGTTCCTCTAGGGCAGGAAAAGTATCTTATTTGTCTTTTTTTTTAAATATTTATTTGAGAGAGAGAGAAAGCACAAACTGGGCAGGGGGAAGGGGGGAAAGAAGAGGCAGGAGGGGAGAGGCAGACTCCCTGCTGAGCAGGGAGCCCGATGTGGGGCTTGATCCCAGGACCCTGAGATCATGACCTGAGCCAAAGGCAGACGCTTAACCGACTGAGCCACCCAGGTGCCCCAAATGTAAAAAAAAAATTTTTTAAAAACATTTAGCAATCAGCTGTTTGCTATCTTATTGATACAACCTGGGACTGAGGAAGCCCCGGGCCAGGCTCTCCCACCAATCAACTGTGGTACATTGGACAAATCACCCAACTGTTTGAAATTAAATGTTCTTCAAGGGAAAGTGAAGTTGATTCTTGTGGTGCATTAGTTTAGGCAGGTGCTAAGAGACCCTGGTTTAATGATAATGTTCTCATAAAGTAACAGAGCTATAGTTTTACTCTTCTACAGAGAGCACTGCCTTCTCTTCCAACTAAAAACAGTGTGCTATGTGACTCTTGATCTTGCGGTTGTAAGTCCAAGCCCCATGTTGGGTATAGAGATTATGTAAAAATAAAATCTTCAAAAAAATAAAAATAAAAACAGTATGGTAATATTGAGGAGTAGTATTATTCATTCATCACTGATTAAATTCTGTGTTAGTTGGGATAATGCTAGCTACTGTAACAAATAGACCAAAACATATGACCCGAAGAGAATATAAATTTAATTTTCATTCATACAGTAGTCCCTAGTATTTCCAGCCAGTAGGCATCTCTCTTCCATGTAGTAATTCAGGGACCTGACTCCTTCCATGCTGTGGCCTCGCTCTCCTCTAGAGCACTGTTGTTTTCTGCATCAACTGGTAGAAGGGAAAAGAGAGTAAGGAGGGGGACATAACCCATTTCTTAAAAACCTTGGTCCAGAAATAGCACATGTCACTTCTGCTTGCACCCTACCAGCTCCAGCTCAGTCACATGGTTGCAAGGGAGGTGGGAAATGCAGAAGAGTTCTGTGTCCCAGGAGAAGAGGAAGGAGACTGGGGTAAACAACTTGCAGTCTCTCTCACACATGCCTCATATATGTCAGGGTCAGGGCTAGTCAATGAGGATACTAAGGCAAATAAGAGAGCTGCCTGGGTGGCTCAGTCAGTTGAGCGTCTGCCTTCGGATCAGATCATGATCTCAGGTCCTGATGATCCCAGATCATCACCTGGGATGAGCGCAGGTCCTGGGATGATCTCAGGTCCTGGAATCGAGCCCTACATAGGGCTTCCTGCTCAGCAGGGAGTCTGCTTCTCCCCCTCCCTCTGCTGCTTCCCCCAGCCCCCCAGTGGTGTGTCCGCTCCCGCTTGCTCTCTCTCTCTCAAATAAATAAAATCTTTAAAAAAAAATTTTTTTTTTTTTACATTTTTCTTGTGTAAACACAGACTCAGGTCAAAGCTCAATTGACTGACTACCATCCTTGGATTCACTTTTTAGAACATCGTGGCATAAGGGCAAAAGTATAAATGTTACCTACCAAACAATGGTGCTTTCTCAGACTGCATCTAAAATTGGAATATGTTAGGGGCACCTGACTGGCTCAGTCGGTAGGGCATCTGACTCTTGATCTTGGAGTCATGGGTTCAAATCCCATGTTGAGTGTAGAGAACACTTAAATAAATTAAATAATAAATAAATAAAACTTAAAAAAATTAGAATATGTTCTTCATATGAGATTTCAGGACATTACTTATTTTTAAAATAATGATATAATCTTATTTTAAAAAATTTTATGCACAATAAATATGTGCTTATTATAGAAACTTTAGAAAATGAAAATGAGCAAAAAAAATCAGTCACTCAAATATATATGAGATATATTTTCCCAAAACATAGAGTCATTATATATTCTTCTACAACATCACTTTTAATGACTACATAGTATGTTATATGAATAAATTAGTATTTAGTGACTGAGATCTTACATGTATCAGCTATCAATAAAACAGAACCACAGTCTAGGGTCGGGGTGATCAAAACAGTAAACCTGACAGTTCTGTTCTTTTGCTGGTTCATTCATTCAAGAAATATGTTTTAGATACTCTCTCTGTGCCAGCAATTTGCCGGGTGCTGGAGAGCCCACAGTGAAAGAGACGAACAGAGCTCCTCCTTGTTAGGGTAGCCATTGTGCAGGTGAAAGTCACCCACCCTACCTCCCTCTTCCCTCTCTCAAAACAACCACCCTTCCACTGGGAATGGACAGGAGGTCAAGAGAAAGAAGGGCATTTTTCTTTGCTTGTTTTGTTGTTTCTTGTCTTTATTTATATTTAGTAGATAAAGCCCAAGAAATAGTAAGAACGTGTGGTAGGTAGGGTGCATTATTTGTTAACAATTTTTCCTTCTCTCATTGCCTTTTCCCCAGCTTCCCTAAGACTAAAGTATATTCCCTCTTCCATCCATTGACTTTGGCCATGTGACTTGCTTATGAACAATGGAAGATGTGTAGAAGTGACAGTGTCCCAATTCCAAGTAGAGGCAAATGAGGCATTGCGTGTTTCTCCCATTAAGAAATGGGTAGCCTCTCTTGTGCCCTTGCCCTACACCATTAAAAGAGTATGCTTTCTAAAGAAAGCCGTTACTCCTTCAGTCTGGGTCCCAAAATGAGAGACACATGGAGCTACCTGAACAGCGACCTGTAGCTTAAAAGGAGAGCTTCCCCAGAGACCCACAGACGGATAGGCAAGAAATAAATGTTTGCTATTATAAGCCACTGATATTTGGGGGTTGTTTGTTATACCCCATTATCATAGCAATAGCAGACTAATCCAGAACTATACAAAATAAAGTACTCAATTGTGAATGTCTATCTGAATGTCATGTCCTCCAGGAAGTGTTCCAAGATACTCTCTCATCGTCTTTCCGCCTCACCAGTCAGAATCAATCTCCCCTTTGTGCTTCCATAGTATTTCGCTTGTGCCCTCTATTAGAGCTGACATTTACCACAGTCTGCTTTTGTATAGATATGGTTGTATATGTGTCTGGAATTCCTCCTGGAATATAAGGCGTTTGTTGTTGTTTTGTTTTTTGAGGGGAGGGTGCTCTTCACAGTGTCTCTAGACTAGCTAGTACTTAGCATGTAGTAGATGCTCAAAAATACGTAATTGAATGAATGAATTAGAAAGTCTTCTAATTAGGTGAGCTGTGGAATGGAGCTGAACAAGGGTATGCCCTATTAACCCTCAAGATGCATACAAAAGCAAATGTATACAAATGCAAGCAGAGAAATTGCATCGTACTTTGGTAGGTGCAGGGAAGAATAAGCAGACAGTTAAACCAGGGCAAGTTGTATAGGAGACAGCACCTCATCCTAGAAAGAGACTGTACCAATAGTCAAGAGACCCGAATTCTAGCTCTAATTTGGATACGGGCCGGCTGTGTTAACCTGGGGAAGTTACTTAACTTCTCTGGGCTCCATTTTTCCACATCAAAGGAGAAAGAATGGTAATTTCACTCATGATATTCTTATAAAGATCCAGAAAGATGTGGGCTCCTGGGTGGCTCAGTTGGTTGAGCGACTGCCTTCGGCTCAGGTCATGATCCCGGAGTCCCGGGATCGAGTCCCGCATTGGGCTCCCTGCTTTGCAGGGAGTCTGCTTCTCCCTCTGACCCTCCTCCCTCTCGTGCTCTCTGTCTCTCATTCTCTCTCTCGCAAATAAATAAATAAAATCTTTAAAAAAAAAATCGAGAAAGATGTACACACATGACAGAAAAATATCAAGCCCCACTTAAGTCCATATTAAGCCCAGCAAATCAGCTTGCTGTCTTTTTTACAGGAAGACAGCTCCCATTCCATACACTTCCAGGAAGCCAAATGATGGGTCATTAAATGACCACACAAGCTCACACTGAACTACTGTAGGAGTTGCTTACTTACAGCGATGGCTGTTTCGCAGTGACTCTTGACAGGTGCTTGTTTTTCATCTGGAAAACAAAAATGCATTATTTTAAATGTTTTATTGCCAGGGACTATGTTAAAGTTGAGATTTATTTTTACTTATTATATCTGCCAGGCAAAGCTAATTCCTCCTCTCAGTTCCCTCAGGACTTTTGTTTACACCTTCTTACCACCGAATTGTTTACAGGTTTGTGTCCCAAACCAGTCTGCGGGCTCTTGAGGTCCAGGCCCATGTGAGAGGTTTCAATACTATGCTAGAAGAGGGAAGTATATAGAACATTTTAGAAGGACTTTAATGAGCAATGAGCACTTTTAAATGTACGAACTCAAAAAAAAGATTAAATTTTCTGCAAAAGTTGTGTATGTTTCATAATAACCTCACTTATCAATGACGCCAATTAATTGAGAAACTATCGTGCCTTTTATATATTCTATGCAAGAAGCATATATGTGGCTGGGATATTCCAAAATGTAGTTCGTTCTCCTCATTCTCTTTTATAGAGAAATCATATGTGATGTTTCATTTTCTGTCCTGCTTTAGGTCTTGAAGATGGATTTGAGTCACAGAGCACAAAAGAAAGAACACAGATTTTGGATTCTGATCTCTCCTGTTCAAATCCTCATTCTGCCTTTCGTACATCTTGTGATCCTGGGCATGATTCTTGACTTTTGTTTTTTTAACTTCAGTTTCCTTATCAATGAAACGAGGATGACTTTACCTCCCTTGCAGGGTTGCAAAGTTTAGAAATAATCTATGAAAATGCCCAGTACCCTTCCTCACACATAGTAGGTGTTCACCAAAACAAAGTTATCATTGTTAGTTATTATCGTGGCGCTTTGGCAGTGGTGACATTTTTGTAGTGCTTTTTGTCCCGAAATGAAATGGCCCCATATTACGGTACTTTTCATCCTTACGTCTAGCTCTATAGTTTTCCCATCCACCCCCTCACTGTTCGGCTACCAGTTGTCAATTCTAATGGCCATCCGTAAGAAATGACAGCTGTCTCTTCTTGCTGTGAGGCTGCTACCAACTAACTTTCTGCCTCAGATCTGCTTGGAATTGTATGTCAAATGGAATGAATAATACTGAGCAGAGACTGCAGACACCTTCCACGGGGCTGAGTGAATGACATTTAGTGCATGGGCTTTGTTACATCTACTGTGGGGCTCAGTATTATACTCTGTGTCTATGTTTCTGAGGGTTAAGATTGCTGGCTGAATAATATCCCAACAACAAGGCTCTGCTCTCTTTCTTTCCTGGAAAAGAAGGGCAGTCTGGAGACACATCTGTGGATAACATGGCATCGATTCGGTACCTTTAAAAATGTTCTTGTTGTTGTTGCTATTATTATTACTGTCTCGAAATCATTTTGCTCAAGGGCTTATGCAATGGGAAGAACACTAGATTGTGAGTCTGTTTTAGGTTCTAGCCTCTGATCTGTTAAATGACTTCCCCTCTCTGGGCCTCAATTCCTTAATCTAAAAAAAAAAGGTGGGGGGGAGATTCAACGGATGATCTGTGAGCTTCTACATCCTATGAATCTCCATCAAGGTACCCAGAGGATTGCTTGGCAATAACTACAGTACGTCTGGAAATAGACTCCACTTTACGGCTTTGGCCTTCGTGGTTTCCTCTAACTCGGGTACGTCCGTCAACAGCCAAACTCTTAACACCATTTTCTGGTCTCTTTACTATTTCTTTTTATAATGATTTTGTCCTTAATTTGGACTTATTTCAAGGAGAAAGATGTTAACTACTCAAAAGTGATGGGATGTTTTAATCTGGGCTGGAAAGCCTGTTCCTTGAGAATGGCTTAATTAACATTTCCAGGTTCATAACATTTTCATTTATTCATCTTTTTGTTTTTAAATGGTTTTTTAAGTTTTCCGGAGACGGCGATCTCGTGTTCCTAATGGATTATAAGAGAGAGAGTGGGTCTGCTGGGATCTGCATTCTTATTAGCTTTAAGATTCACATTAAGAAAAAAAGGGAGCTTAAGCAGAATAGGTCCACCGTGCTAATAAAAAAAGAAACAGAACTTTAGTTCAACACAAAATAATGTGGTAAGATTGCCAAGCAAAAAGCAGATTGAAGGAAGGGCCTCCCAGTGACCTTGGAACAGGACAAATATTTTCCTTCCCTGAGCTCATTCTCCACCAGAGGAAACCATGTCTTCCACGTCAGTCATGAGCATGCCAGGGCGAACCAATCACAGTGCACAGCAATGCAGAGACTGGTTCTGTGAAGGGAGCCAGCAAGCTACCGGGTCAGAATGACAAAACCTGAAGTGCACAGATGGGTGGCCCCAGATGCCTTGAGGGATGGTTGGCCTCCAGAAATTGGGGCAAGAAGGAAGCACATCTAGCACTGTGTCCTGCATGTGGTGGGCGTCCCAAATAGAAATTAAATTCAGTTCATTGAAAAAGCCCTAGACCGGGCCTGGCCTCCACTCTGAGCTGTTACTAACCAGTGGTATGTTCTCAGACGAATATATTTCATCTTTTTGGCTCTGTTAACGCATCTGAAAAATGGGACTATTATTACTAGCTCAGCATACTTTGTGAGATGGTGGTAATGACTGATGCACGAGATGAACAAGAAGGTCTCAATTTTAATATGATCAGCTGGCAACAGTGTTTTGTTTCCTGCCGTCTTGAAAGCTATGACTCTAACACCTGCCAAGCCTCAACAAGCAGAGTTATTAATAATAAAACACTATACATTGCTTTGTCCATTTGGGGAAAATAGCTCGAACCTGGCTTTGCCCTGGCCTTCAGCAACTCTGTAAGGAATTACAAGCGATGGGACTAGGATGTCATGTATCTTGTGGGCCTCAGAGTTGACGTCCTTTCCCCAAGTCACCCTCTCCGTGCGTGATGATCAGAACGGGGGGGCTCCCCAGGATTGCTACCGTGGCATGGTTGCTTCTCAGGCTCCTGGTGGAAGAAATCACTGTGTATCGGTGTCAGTTCTTCATGGAAATATATCGCATGTCTTTACTCTCCAGAAACGAAGACAGTTTTCCTTTGTAGAAAGAATAAGGAACGTGTTGAGAGAGCGGGAGGATGTATCCAGAGTCACAAGCCAAACATGCAACAACTCCGATTGGCTCCAGGCACTAGATAATTAAAATGCCTCGTTCTCCATTAGCTTTAATGCCTGGTGGATGTTCTTTGTAGGGGAATTCAAGGGTTAAGCCATCCCAACATGCCTCACTCCCAATTTATAAAATGGAAAATCTTCCATAAATCAAAAGTTACAAACAGACTTTGTAATGTCATAACTCTTGCGACGGCTCTCACCTTGATTGATTCCTATACATACATTCCGGCTGATTACCATAATGTGCTCTTGGGGGACAATTGGCACTGGATGGGGAGAAAGAAGCAGGCAGGGAAGTAAATAACAAATGGACCTGGCTCCTCCTCATCGAGAGTGATTTCACTCCAATGTTCCATCATATCAACTGGAAAAGAGAGTCGTAGGGTTTAGGCAATCAATTACAGATATGTGTAGAGGCAGACACAATCATTTCACTGATTGTCACCGGTCTCGAGCAGTGACACCAAAAAGTGATCCGTCACTCGATTTTCTCTGACACCATGAGAAAGATGGCAGACACTTGTAGACTCACAGGCCCCTGGATTGGTTGGTTTATAAGATTGAAAAATTGCTGTGTTTCAAACTTATCCAAACCTTTAAGTGCCTCTGTTGCTAAGATTTCATATCCTTCTGGCAAACATTTAGAAAGATTACCAATAGGCTAATGACATCACGCCACAGCGGAATGGACTGTGTCTCTTGTCACTGCAACTGATTTCGCTGTGTACGTTGCAGGGCATCAGAAGGGTGATGGGAAGGCAAGAAACACAGACTCTCCTCCATCATGAGGAACATGGCAGCCACCTCGTTAAATGTGCCTCATGAGACAATTGTTAGGAGGACCCCTTTGGTGCAGATGAGCCTCTGCCTCTATCCCACCTACATCTTGAGAGACTTCAGTCTGTCAGCTTTGCTGCCACTGGATGCCTGGACTTAGTCCCCACCCACTCAGTATGATTTTCTCTGCTGGCTGAGCTTCTACTTTGTCTACACTGCAGTGAGATGGGCAATCATTTTTTCCATGAGAGTCAATTCGTGAAAAATTAAAATGTATACAGCCTACATCTTTCTTTTTTTCACTCAAAATGAAAAAGAAAAAAATGTATATTCTTAAACACAAATGACCTATTTAATTAAATGACAGAATTCACTGAGAAAATCGACACTGCCTTTGAACACTTTGAAGTATTAATATATGGGTATATTTGAGAAGTAGCAACCTAGAGTCAGATTTTTAAATTTCTTTCCTGCAGTTAGACTGCAGGCCACTTCTTGAAGCTGGGGTGGAGGGGGAGCGGGGCTTCGTGTGGGGCCTCCTGGGTGAGAGACAATACACAGGACTTCTTCCTAAAGGGAAGTTACATCCCATCTCCCAGCTGCAGTCTGAACAAACAGTACTGAGAGGTGCTTTGCTGCATGAAGATAAAAGTCAGTTGAGGCGATCTTGTATATAAAATCCCAAACCGCAAAGTCTCCCGGAAAGGGATGGAGAAGGCCCTCGGATCCCATCAGCATCTTCACTGAAACCGACTCGGTCCATTTCTGCCATTTCTTCTGGCACTCAGAGTCTTTACCCGCCACCCAGGCACTATTCCTTCCATCAGCATATTTTCTCTTGGCACTGGAGGATCTAAAATGAACCCAGCACAGTTTCAGACTTCACCGTGTAAATCATCAAGAAATATGATGACCTTCTGCAGAAATGATGTTCTGCATTTCAAAGTTCATCCACTTCTAAACTAAATCAGTGGCAGCAGTCTGGTGCTTTGCTGGGTTCTTCAAACCACTTGACCCCAAGCCCCCTTAAATCCTTTCACTCATACTGGCAACCCCCTTGTAAACTGCCCTTAGTGGCTGGAGAAGGTCCCCCACACTTACTGACTGTTCACTGTGGTCCACTTTCCACTTTTCAAAAGGCCAGAGAGCAGGCACCTCGTAATGATTAAAAATAATTACTGATGTTCCTACATCACCCTGGATGTCTCAAAGAGCTTTTCTGTCTGTCACTCTATGTTACCTTGGAGAAAACAGCTCCTAGAAGGTGCTGGCGTCCCAAGGAGAGAGGAGCAGAGATTCTAAGGGATTTGCTCAAGGTCGTATAGCATGTTAGCAACAATCTAAACTAGATTTTCGGACTTGCTTCGTGCTTATCCTGCCCATAGAAACAGGAGGCGTAGCAACAGTAGTATTAGTCATGATGATAATTGTCATGATCTCTGAGTGCCTACTGAGTGTCAGGTTCCAGGCCGAGCCCCTCACCCGTATCACCTTGTCTGTTACTCTCAACTGTCTTTTTTTTTTTTTTAAAGATTTTATTTATTTATTTGAGAGAGAGAATGAGATAGAGAGAGAGAGCATGAGAGGGTCAAAGGGAGAAAGAGCATGAGAGGGTCAAAGGGAGAAGCAGACTCCCTGCTAAGCAGGGAGCCCAACACGGGACTCGATCCAGAGACTCCAGGATCATGACCTGAGCCGAAGGCAGTCGCTTAACCAACTGAGCCACCCAGGTGCCCTTTACTCTCAACTGTCTTAGAGTCCCTCCTGCTAAGCTGAAAAACTCCCTAGAATCTCTGCGTTTGCTGTGCAACCCCAGCATGGAGGCCTCAGGGAAGTTTCCGACACAGCCAGTAGGTTGTCCTCACAGTGGAAAACTTAGGTCAAAATCTGGGCATCACCGGGCGCCTGGGTGGCTCAGTTGTTAAGCGTCTGCCTTCGGCTCAGGTCATGATCGCAGGGTCCTGGGATCGAGCCCCGCATCGGGCTCCCTGCTCCGCGGGAAGCCTGCTTCTCCCTCTCCCACTCCCCCTGCTTGTGCTCCCTCTCTCGCTGTGTCTCTCTCTATCAAATAAATAAATAAAATCCTAAAAAAAAATTAATAAAACCTTTAAAAAAAAAAATCTGGGCATCACCAAAGAATTCAGAGTAGCTGCAGAAAGCCCTAGAAGAAAATCTTTAACTGAGTGCAGAGCTCTCATAAAATGCTATGGGCCTGGAAAATGATTTCATAAGTTATTTTGATGGCAAAAATGTATGAAACAGAATTGACTAATTCATAAATAACTTCAGAATCTCATCTATTATTTCTCACATCATAACTTACAATGGAATAATTGTTTCTAATTCTGCTGAGTATTTTCTCATGCTTTTTGGTTCCCTTGGTAAATCTTATTAGTTGGGTAACTCCTAAGACATTTGTAGCTTGCCTCTATTATGATGAGAACAAGTAAATATTAATAGCAATTTGTTTTTAGTACAATGCAGCATTAATTTCACCGCTGGGCCCTCTTTTTTCTTTTTCTTTTTAATTTCTCATCTCAGGGAAAATTGGCTGAGATATCTCAAAGAAGGGCTCACGGGGAAAAAAAAAAAAAGACGACAGAAAGAAAACCCAGTGTCCTGTGATCTTATACAAATCTCAACTTACATTTTATTTACTATGTACATTACTGCAAACCAATATGAACCATAACTCCATTTAGATAATAATAATCAAATTATCCGACCTGGGACAGCATGTTTTATAGATTTTGGTCTAAATTTAATATAAAAATGCAGTAGTCCTTGTTTGGAAGAGTTTATTAAGGGTTAGCAAAGAAAAAGCTTTTTCAATAGTCTGTAACTCTCTAATGGCCTTTTTCAAATAAAATGGGAAAGAATTTGAAAAGAAACCTGTATCAGTGAGCTGCAATTGTAACATTACAGTACAGGTCTATAAATCTTGACATGCTCAGAAGATTGCCTAAACCAGCAATACAATCTGTCCAAACCTCATTGTCTCCACAACCAGCCAGCCTCATTTTAAGAAATGTATGTGGTCTTCAACCTAATTTTATCACCTTCATTTGTAAACTAGTCAATCAATCAAAGCATCCTGGGAGTCTAAATAGAAGAAGGAGTGCATTTTCATGCATTCTGGGCGACACAGTCAAAAATTAATCTCCACTTGATCAGACATTTCTTGCCCTCATCTCAATAGACCATCATTAGGGTCAGCAATGTGTATTAAAAATAGAGTTAGCGCAAACAGTTCTCCAGCTGGAGTTTGCAGGCTGCCTGCCCTTTCCTCAGAAAGCTTCCTCCTCCATGTGAGCCTGAATATGTTCAGTAGATTCATCTAGAAGGAAGCAGGCTGGAAATGAAGTTAGGGAAGAAAATACCTGCAGCTCTCAGGAAACACGGATCGCTTCCCAAGTGCCTGGACCATCGAAACATTCCATCCAAGTGAGACTGAGAAAGAGAAAACATTTCCTAAATATGCATTCATAAGGATCAGGCCCACATAGAAGGGTGTTCCCTACACACTGGGGGTGAGGATGGGAGCTTGCCCCAGGGCTGGACTGATAAATGTGGGGAAGAAAGGCAAGAAAGCAGCCAAAACTCAAGAAAAAAATCAGCTTACAGCTGCTTGTCCCTCCTCCCCTGTCTCTCCATCTTTCATGAGTTCTGCTCTTCAGGCAAATGCCTCTGTGTTGGGTGAGGCTGCAGTGGTGTGTCATTCCCAGCGATGACTCTGCCAGGTGCCTTCTTGGATCTCTGGGTGCTTAGGAAAGAAAACCTGTATCTCTCCCTCAGCGCATATGTATTGATGGAAGGAAGTTAGTTTATTTTCAGGCCATTAACCTCAAGCCATCCTGGGCATTTCCCTTTCTCTCACACCCGCGTTCAGTGCATCAGGAAATCCATCTGGCTTTATCTTCAAAATAAACCCAGACCTGACCACCTCTCGTCATCTCCAATGCTACCATCATGTTTTGAGCCCCCATCACCTCTTGCCTGTCTTGTAATAAATAGCACCTACTAGGTCTTCCTGAACCTACCCTTCCTCCTAGCCTCAACATAGAAGCTACAAGTAATCTTTTTATTTTTTTTTAAAGATTTATTCATTTATTTGAGAGAGAGAGAGCACGAGCCAGGGGAGGGGCAGAGGGAAAGGGAGACAAGCAGACTCCCCACTGAGCGGGGAGCCAGACACAGGGCTTTGATCCCACAACCCTGAGATCATGACCCGAGCCAGAATCAAGAGTCAGATGCTTAACCAACTGAGCCACCCATGTGCCTCTAAGAGTAATCCTTTTAAGATGTACATCAAGTTATTCTACTGTTTGGGGGCGCCTGGGTGGCTCAGTCATTAAGCGTCTGCCTTCGGCTCAGGTAGTGATCTCAGGGTCCTGGGATCGAGCCCCGCATCGGGCTCCCTGCTCCGCGGGAAGCCTGCTTCTCCCTCTCCCACTCCCCCTGCTTGTGTTCCCTCTCTCGCTGTGTCTCTCTCTGTCAAATAAATAAATAAAATCTTAAACAAAAGAAAAGTTATTCTACTGTTCACACCCCTCAGTCACACCCATTTCATTGAGCCCATGTCCTTAACATGGGCTAACTTAATTCAAGACTATGAAAACAAGACTTCTTACTTGAGTATCTCAGCCCTAGATTTCCCTATAACCACCTCAGTTGTGAACCTGACAATATCCCATTCCTATGCCATTGATAGCATGGCCGAGATTATTGATAATCATACCGTTTATTGAGTACTTTCTGTGTAGCAGGTCTTGGGTTAAGTATTTTACCTTCTTTAACTCATGCTATCAATCTCTTTATAAATAGGAGGCATTTGGGACTTAGGAAAGTCAGGACTTTCTACAAGGGTAGGTGTGGCAGGCTTAAGTTTCTACCTGCATAAAGGAGTTGGTGGGATGTGTTGCACAGACAAACATGAGCCTTAGGTCCAAATCTTAGGTCCACCAACTTGGGGCCGGAATGATCATGGACAAGTCATTTAACCTCCCTATTATATATATACACACACACACACACACACACATTATATAATATTAAGTATATATTATATAATGTATATAATATATATATATATTAGGCATAGAAATCCCATCACAATGCCCTGCACAGTTCTTGACAGTCAATAAATTCCTTTCTTTCCTTTTTCCCTGTTTGCCAGGCCTAAGTCAATTTGAGAAATGAGCTGAGTTTGTGTTTAGCAAGATTCATTCAAACCTATCCACAAAGGGACCTTACCTCAGGACAACCAAGAATCAGTTTATTTTAAAGGAATTTGAGATATCTGCACTTTATTTTTTTTTTTCAGATTTACTTATTTATTTATTTGTCAGAGGGAGAGGGAGAAGCAGGCTCCCTGTTGATTCCAGGACCCCGGGATCATGACCTGAGCTGAGGGCAGGCGCTTAACCGACTGAGCCACCCAGGTGTCCCGAGATATCTGGACTTTAAAAGGTAGAAGGTGATACTTCCCATCAAGGAATAGATTATCAGTGACGACAGATGGCCTTCCCAAAGCCCCTCAAATTCATGCTAGGTGGGCAACTACCAGTGTCCTCCTTGGGTTCCACACAGTGATGCTGACCTGTCTATACACTCCTCCTATGTAATTGGCTAGTCCTCCCCGAGGAGTCACACAGGGACCAGTACACCACAGTCATTAAAACCCAAAATTTCCTATTGCTCTCCAGCTCCATGGCCGTCAATTCCTAAACATCAAGAAAGCATTGATGGAAGTCTAGAGACCATTTCCAAAATCCTACTCATTCACTCACTCACAGTTTCACTTACCTGGCAAACATTTGAGGAACATTCACTGTGTGCCAAGAGCTGTGTTAGGTTCTGGGGATACAGGATGAACAAGATCAAGTCCCAGCCTTCAGAAAGGTGTCCAACTAAAGCTGGTTTCCTGGGGCACCTGGGTGCCTCAGATGGTTAAGTGTCTGCCTTCGGCTCGGGTCATGATCCCAGGGTCCTGGGATCGAGCCCCGCATCAGACTCCCTGCTTGGCGGGGTGCCTTCTTCTACCTCTCCCTCTCCTCCCAACTCCTGCTCTCTCTCACTATCTCTGTCTCTCTCTCAAATAAATAAAATAAAATCTTAAAAAAAAAAAAGCTGGTTTCCCTATGTGTGGCATGTGAATATCTGGCGGTAGTGAGATAATTTTATGTAGCATAGCAACAGTTTTTTTTATTTGAATAGTTAAGTATTTATCTTTTTTTTTTAAGATTTTTTTTTTATTATTATTCATTTGACAGAGATAGACACAGCGAGAGAGGGAACACAAGCAAGGGGAGTGGGAGAGGGAGAAGCAGGCCTCCCGCAGAGCGAGGAGCCCGATGCGGGGCTCGATCCCAGAACTCTGAGATCATGACCTGAGCCGAAGACAGACGCTTAACGACTGAGCCACCCAGGCGCCCCAGTTAAGTATTTATCTTAATGCATATTAGGAAAAATACATTACTAGCCCTTCAAACTCATGGTTGCTGGAATATGACTGTTTATGGCTTACAAACAAAAAAATGAGTCGAATCAAAGAAAGAGATTAAGAAGATAACATATAATGGTGCATTAATATGGCAGAAATTGTATGAGAAAGGCTGAGAAATACTAGTGTAAAATAAGAGAGAAATGAGCATCCAGAATTCAAGGTGGTACAGGCTGAGCCATGGACTGTCCTCAGGGCGAACAAGCCCAGTGGTGGGGAGTGTCCAGGAAGGGAGAGGAGCAGTCAGGGTTGTTGCGCGGGTGGGGGGGTCAGATAGAGATGGGGAGGTCCTGGTAGATCAACTTCTCTAAGAGCTACATTTCGAAAGAAGAGTATAATTTTCCAGGTAGAAATGAGAGAAAGGGAACTCCAGCTAAATGAGTGACTAGGCGGATACTCTAAGACAGTAAGTGGTTCGTCCAAGGTCAAATAGCAGGTAAAGGGATTTGAACTCAGGATTGCCACATTCTCAAATAGTATGGAGTAATGGTTAAGAGTGTAGGCTTTGGAGCTGGAAGGAAGGGGGGGAAGGGGGCCCAAGTCTCAGCTCCACAGTTTTTACCTGTGAGACTTTTAACAAGTCATTTAGTTTCCTTGGGTCTGAAATGGGAAAAATCACAGTACGTCCCTCCTAGGGTTTTTGTTACGAGCATTACCTGCAATAATGCATCTAAAGGGTATTAGCATTGTGCAATACATAGTAAGTGTTTGATAAATGTCAAGAATCATTCTTATTAATATTAGGTACTTACTTATTCCACTGCATCCTATTGCCTCTAGAGTGAATTATTTTGTCCAGCTTTGGTGCATTGCAATGACTGGCACATAAAAAAGTATAATAAAGATTGATTTGTTGAATGAATAAGTGAATGAATGAATAAATAGCTGTTTATGTACTAAATTAACTGACAGTGCAAATATTCCCCTTTTCTTTGTAATATTTGAGAATACAATCTAAAATAGGAAGTAGATGCATTTTAAACTGTATACATTGTGATAATCTGAGCAAAAGACTTCACAAGTTGTCAATTTTTCTAAGAACCTAAAAACCTTCTATGCCAAAACTATAGGAACAGTAAAAAGATCAGTGGTTACCTGCGGTTCAGGGGTGGGAGGTGGAGGGTGGGAAAAAGTGAATAGGCAGAGCACAGGGCATTTTTAGAGCAGTGAAATTCTTCTGTGTGGTTCTGTAATGGTAGATACAGGACATTATGCATTTGTCAAAACCCATAGAACATACAACACAAAGAGTAAATCCTAGTGAAAACTATGGTTAATAATAATGTTAATAATAATGTATCAGGGCGCCTGTGTGGCTCAGTCAGTTAGTGTCTGACTCTTGATCTCAGCTCAGGTCTTGATCTCAGGGGCGTAAGTTCAAGCCCCATGTTGGACTCCTCACTGAGCACGGAGCCTACTTAAATAATAATAGTAATAATAATAATAATGTATCAATATTGGTTCATCTATTGTAACAAATATGCCACACGAATGGATGATGTTAATAATAACAGAAACTTGGGGGTGGTAAATTTGTACTTCGCATTTTCTATAAACCTAAAACTGTTCTAAAAAATAAATTGTATTTTTATTTTTTTATTTTTATTATTATTATTTTTTTAAAGATTTTATTTATTTGACAGAAACACAGCAAAAGACGGAACACAAGCAGGGGGAGTGGGAGAGGGAGAAGCAGGCTTCCTGCTGAGCAGAGAGCCTGGTGCGGGGCTCGATCCCAGGACCCTGGGATCATGACCTGAGCTGAAGGCAGACGCTTAACGACTGAGCCACCCAGGTGCCCCAATAAATTGTATTTTTAAAAAACAGAGACAAAACAAACAGCCCTCTAGGGACCAGGAGAGATCCAGCTGGAAGATAACACTCTGACTTCACTGAGGCCCAGAGAGGGAATCCAGGTACAGGATGGGCCCAGAAATGAGAGAAGAGGGTTTGTCCCCTCTGTGGTCTTTGAGAGAAGCTCACTCATGACATAAGAGAGGCAACAAAAAGATGTGGTCACACACCTGAGAGCAAAGAATGCTGTGCCTAGTGTTTGGAGAAATAGTTCAAAGGCAGGCCACCCTCGTGTGAAGACTGCAGCTGCCATTATGCCAAGCTCATCAAGACCTGGAGATGGGGCCATTCCTACAGGTGTGAGCAGGCCCGGACCCCTTGGAATGAGGGGTTCCAAGTCTTCAGGACCCTGAATCAGAGCAGGGCCCACCTTCCTGTACTGGGAGTCTCCCTCCTTTGGGATGGAAGCTCCTGGAACATAGGGAGGGCACCGCCTTCCTGTCAGATGTGTTTGAAGTCCTCGGTTGGATTATCACACAAAATCGCACTGCCAAGATGAGCCTTCCTGCCCCTCCCGCACTCTGATTCCAGTCTTCCCTCTCCTTTTCTTGCGAGGGCTGTCGCTTCTTTAACTACAGGGCACCCTCTCTTTCCCTCTCTGTGCCTACTCATTCATTGATACATTCATCCTTTTGCCCCCCATTTTTTTCCTTTTAGTTAAAGTATACTATATATTACATACACATATACTACATGTAAATACAGTGAAATCCATATATCTTAATTGCACAGTTTGGTCAGTTTTGACAACTGCATATACTTATGTAATCTACACCTCTATTAAGATATAAAACATTTCTAGCACCTCAAAAAGTTCCCTTGTGCCCCTGTCTCAATCAATCCCCCTTCTACCATAGAAACAACCCATGATTCTGATTTCTCTCAACATATATTACTTTTGTCTTCTCGACATTGTATGTTCACCAGCAAAATTCCTTATTCCTCCTTTAAAATCCAGCCAGATATTACCACCAAAATTTATTACTTCCGTCTCTGGGTTCCCTCAGCAATTTGAATATTTTTCTTATGAGTCTCTCTCCCCCTTTAGACAATGCACTTGTGAGGAATCATATCATCATATCTTATTCATCTTTTATAACTAGTGCCTCTAATACAGTAGATATTCAACAAATGTTCTTTGAATGAGTGAGTGATGAATAATATCTGCCAGAAGAACATCTTTCTTTGTCTTCATCTTGACGAAATCCCTAATATCTACACTGTTTCTTTTTTGTTTTGTTTTTGCATTTTTTTAGTATTGTAAAACCAGTACAAGATCACAGAGAAGGGTATAAAGTGAACAGTAGAAGTCTCTCTCCCTGGGTGAACTACTCTCAGTTGTTTCTTTTTTCACACTAGTGTTTTTACATTCTACATACCTTCTTGAAGCTTGCTTTTTTTCACATACAAATATGTAACAGCAATAATAATATTTATAATTAGCACTTATTATCTATAATGTGTAAGCTGGTCTAAACATTTTTATATAGGTTAACTTATTTATTCTTCACGATGTCCTTTGGGGTAGGAGCCATTATTATAATTTTTTATGCTTAATTATTATTTATTATTATATTTGATAATTATTTACTCTTAAAGTTTGTTATATTACAGATGAGGAGACTGAGGCACAGATTAAGTAAGTTGCTCAATGTCACACATCCTGGAAATCATTTCACTTTTCTCTCTATATATATATATATATCTACCTTATTCTTTTTTATAGTTACATAGTATTTCACTGTCATGGCTGTACCATGATTATTTAGCCAGCCCCTTCTTACAGTCATTGGAGTATTTCCAGTTTTTAGTATTTACAAACTAGGCTGCAATATATCCCTTTATACATACATACATTGTTGCTTTCTCATGGGAATATACCTATCCTGGTATGGAACTAGGTCAAAGTGCGCACATTTTACATCTTGATGGTTATTTCTAAATTCCCAGCTAAAGAGATTACACTGATTCACATACAGACGCTATGCATGGTTATGCCTGTTTCCCCATATTCTCTCTAATTCCAATATCATTAAACTTTAGAAGTTGTACCTCTCTGATAAGTGTGGTATGTTCTTGTTGTTGTGATCTGCATTTTATAAAATGGGAGTGAAGGTGAGCATCTTTTCCATATGTTTGTCAACCATTCAGATTTGTTCTATGCTATTCATGTTTTCATTTCTCTCCTTTTTACTAGTGAGCTATTAGCCTTCTTATTGATTTGTAAAGGCTCTTTGTATATTGAACCATTAGCACTTTGTTATATATGAGGCAAATATTTCCCCCACTTTATCCTTATTTATTTTTATGATACAAAGTTCTTAATTTATCAGTCTTTTAAGACTCTTGAACTTGGTTCCATTTGAAAATTCTAGCCCCTTTCATTGTCCCTTCCTTGTTAGGCAGAGAATTTCTGACATTGATACGATGTAACTTTTTCACAGTGAGTCTGTTGTAACTAAAATCAGCAACCAAGGGAAATTAATCATTTGGAAACAAGGCCATAGGGCTTCACTGGATGCTTCATAAGGTGATAACTGTTGGCTGGATTTGATACCGGTTCAGTGGGTGTTTCATATTTATAGATAAATCCTGTTCCTTAGCAGATGGTGTCAGGGTGGAAAATTTTGTAGTATGGGACAAGTTAAAGAAGTACATAAATAACACTGCTTTTGATTCCCAACTTCTGAGTTACAACATGTGAATGGTTTAAACAGGTGTGGCCATGTTAAAACACTGGCAGGGCATGATTGATAATGTCAATGTCAACCCCAGACAGCAAGCAAGATGAATAAAAACATTTCATCAGGGCACTGAGCAACAATCAGAATCTTCGGGCCTTCCAAAAGTTTTTCATGAGCCAACTCCAGAAATTTTGATGTAGAAGACCAAGGCTCACGGTTTATGGAAGGGACAGGGTGCACACAGGAATTTAAATATTGATAAGAGACTCTGTTTTTCAACTCCCATTAAAATCATCCCTGCACAGTTTAAATAGCACTTTGTTTCACCTCAAGGACAAAGATGAAGGTTGTAGAGAACTTCCCAGCAGCTTGTGACTGTGATTCAAAACTGTCTCCTCTGGGATCTATTTTCTTACCCATTCGAAATGGGTCCTTGCTTCTATTCAAGTGTTCAGAATTTTTAAAACTCTTCTCGAGACCATCCCAGTAGTTTCTAGATGGGATGCTGCCCGATTTGTGAGCTGTTTAATAAAGCCATTTAGATCTTCAAATTTACTTGGTAGAATTTTGTTTTTTTAACAGAAAAGTTCCTATTGTTTCTCACCCTACAGCAGTTGGTATTGTCATTTTTTGGGTATTTAGCAGTTCCAACAGGTGTGCAATGCTATCTCACTAGTGTTTTAATTTATAATTACCTAATGATATATGATGTTGAGGAGATTTTTGTATGATTATTTACTATCTGTATACCTTCTTTGGCAAGGTGTCTATTCAGATAGATAAAAATCTATTCAGATTTTTAATGGGATTGTTTTTCTATTATTGAATTCTGAGAGTTCTTTGTATATTTTGAATACAAATCCTTTATCAGATACGTATTTTGCAAATATTTTCTCCCGGTTTGTGCCTTGTCTTCTGGTTCTCTGAACAGGGTCTTTCACAGAGTAAAGGTTTTAAATTTATAAAGTACACGTTTTCAGTTTTTTTTTTGTTTTGCGGATAGGCTTTTGATGTTTTGTGTTAAAAGTCATCACCAAACCCACCGTCATGTAGATTTTCTTCTATGTTTCTTTCAGAACTTTTCTTGGTTTGCATTTTAAACTTGCTATGGACAATTTTGAGTGAATCTTGGTGTAAATTGTAGTTTGTGTCTGATTCATTTCACCCCATATTGTTTCCAGTTAAATTATGGTTTCCTCGACTATTTTTTAATAAGACACCGGGTAGGGGCGCCTGGGTGGCTCAGTCGTTAAGCGTCTGCCTTCGGCTCGGGTCATGATCCCAGCGTCCTGGAATCGAGCCCCGCATCAGGCTCCCTGCTCCGCGGGAAGCCTGCTTCTCCCTCTCCTATTCCCCCTGCTTGTATTCCCTCTCTCGCTGTGTCTCTGTCAAATAAATAAATAAAATCTTTAAAAAAAAAAAAAAGACACCGGGTATTTGGCTTCATTTCAGTTTGAATTTCAAAGTTTAACGGATTCAGCTGGACTGCGGGGAAAGGGTGCCACAACCCCTGAACCGTGAGCTTGGCGAACTCTTCGCTGTCCTGAGGGCCGCCAAGGGGCCGCCGAGCACCCCTCGCTGATCGGCCCGCGCATGCGTAGTCTGGCCTGGACGTGCCTCCACGTGCATGCTCCACGGAAGCCGGCTTTCCTCAGGACCTGCAAGGAGGTGCAGCTACAGCGTGAGGTGGGGTCCCCACCCAGGTGACAGGAGCTTGGTTTCCTCAGGGCCCGCGGGGGAGGACAAAGTAAGGAATAGTGAGAAGAAGCTTCCTGTGTGCGGCTGACTGCTAAGGGGGGTCAGTCTTTAGAGGACCCATTAGAGGAAGGACTTGATGCGGAAGACTGTGGCCTTTTTAGTTTTTTTGAGTGGTGTAAAACAGTGTCGTGTGGCTTTTCCGGTTGTGCCAGCACCGTTTAGGCGCCGCTTCATTTCTGGGCTCTCGGTCTTGCTCCGTTGAGCCGTGTGTCGGTGTTTATGCCGGGGCCGCACTGATGGGGTTTCCGCAGCCCCCCCCCCAATGAAGTTTGACCTCAGGAAGCCCAAGGCCTCCCGCTTCGTTCTTTCTCGTCATTGCTGTGGCTGTTCGGGGTCCTTTGTGGTTCCACACACATTTGAGGATTGTCTGTGCTGTGTCTGTAAAAATGCCGTTGGAATTTTGATCAGGATTGCGTTGAACCTGTAGATCGCTTTGGGTAGAAAGGCCATTGTAACACTGTTAATTCTTCCAATCCATGAGTACGAACTAAAATAAGATAAAAACAAAAAAGTAAAACTCTTCTCTCCGCCTCTCAGATGAATGGTGCGCCAAGTGAGAAGACGGCAAGGTGTTAGCCATTTCCCACTTGTCATGCTTCTGTGTGCTAAGCCTGTTCCCTTCCTTTTGTTCTTCCCCTCCACCGGGGTCATTTAAGAGAGAGGGAGAAGAATTTTTCTTTCTTTTCTTTCTTTTTTTTTTTTTTTTTTTTAGAAATGCTGTAGCAAGAATCATTAGTAAAGGTTAGGAAGCAGGTTTCCCACCCCCGTTGTTGAAAACACAGTGATAGAAGTATTGCAAGACTTTTGGAAGAGAGGTGAGTGGAAAGGCCTGAGCAGGGAGGCCATTTACCTCCTTCACCCACCAGAAATACCAACTATTTACCTACCTTGAGTTTCCTTAAGAAAATGCTAATGTAAAATGTAAGTCTGATGTTGAAGGACATTTTGAAGTACGTAAACCAGATGCCGAAATGACTCACGTAAAATGAAACTGGGTATTTTTGTAAGTCATGAAACTAATTTTGTGAATAATGCTGCTTACGCAGGAAAGGGAACATATAAGTTTGATTTTATGAAAGATAGCCAGTTTCCCAAAAATAACCTTTTTTGCCTTTTTTACCAGTTCAAGGAAAAGAAAGCTTTGACCCATAAACACAAGACCCATTTGACACATATTCCTAATTGGCAGTATTCAGCTTAAAAATAAAAACATATTCTATCATATTAACTTAAAAAGTAATCATATAATTAATAGGTGAAAAACAGAGAGAAAGATTGCTGAAGATTAAGATTAAGCCCTGCAGAAGCGAATGTTCTAACTAGAAATTGGTTTAATTAATAGCACATTTTACATAATGATTACAGTGTAATTGCGCTGACTAGCAGAGTGTCATTAAATATATCCACGCTCCTTTACAACACCCTAAGGCTAAAAATAATGAGTTACATTGAAAATCACTGTGCAACAGGTTCATAAATAACATTTAAGCCTATACAAGGTGAATACTTATAAATAATAAATATTTGCCTTTTGTAATTGAAGAAAAAATGACAGCCTTCTTTTTCTACTACCTTGTAGATTGCCATGTTATAATGCTGAAAAGATTTTTCCCCTTGCTTTCTCTAGAAGGTGTTGAATAATTTATCCAAATGCTAATATTCCACGTAGTCTGACTTTGAGGAACAAATATTCCTACATAAAGAATAAATGCCAAGATGCTTATTACCTCTCTTGCTTTACTTTACACCATGTATCCCCCCAAAACTACCACAGTCTATTACACCTGTCAAATGAAGTTAGTGACCAAATTTTCTTGCAGAGAAGAGCATTTTTCTTTATTTAAAAATTATCCCTTCTCCCCAAATGTTCATCATGCTCAGGGTTGTTACAGAGCAGCAGCTGCTCTGTGACTTCAGAAAGGAAGTCGAAGATGCCTGATAACTTCTTAATCTCTCACTCTTCTCCTGAGAATCGGTACCATCTGATAACAATAGAAGCACTTCCCTATTCGTGTAGTTAGCCCTGGCACGGGTTCGGGTCTCCAAAAGGCTCCATGTTCAGGAGCCTCATCTTCTTCATCTCCTCGATTCCAAAATGGAGTTGCGTTCCCCTAGGGCCCGGCAGAAAGCAGAACACCCCTCACCAGGCAGCCTTAGGTAGGCTCTGAAAGTTCACCAGAGCTGCATTTCTGGCCAGTGGCTTGGCTTCTGTCCAAGGATGGTGGGAAAGAGGGATCTCCAGGCTATACAGAGAATATGATTTCCCTGGGAATGACGGTAGCCAGGGAGGTGCACAGAGGTATCCCAGCTCTTTAGGAAAGGACACAGGAAGAAAATGCCTCCTGTTGCTGGTGAGTCCCCTGGTGAGTGTGAAGCAGGTCAACCATACTAACCTCTTGAAAACTCAAGAACCCCCAGTGCAAGGAGCCCTTCTAGGAGGTCTGTCAGGCTTCTTCACTCATGCTTAGGATGGCAGCTCATTCTTCTGTGAGGGGAGGTGATGTTGCTTAGTGATGAATAAAGGGCTTTAGCATTAGCCAGAACTCAGTTCTAGGTTCATTACTTATTAGCCGTGTGACATTGCATAAGTCACTTAACCTCTCTGAGCTTCAATTCCCTAATCTGTGAAGTGAGATGACAGTGGTCTGTGCCTCCTAAGATGGCTATGAGGATTAAATGAAAAACACTTCTAAGTTCGTAAGCTCTTAGCATAGTGCCTCCCAGTTCGTAATAGCTGAGTATCTGGTAGTTATTATTTATCTCATGACTAGACAGTTTTTTTCTCAGATTTAGCGAAAATCCATCTCTTTCTCACTTTCATCCATGGATTCCAATTGGGGATTGGAGTTGCTATACTCAACCCTAACCACTCGCAGATCCAGAGCAGCCAGAGGGGACTCTTTCACAGAACAAATCATATCACTCCCTGGATTAAAGCCCATTTTGTAGCTCTGAAACAAATAATGTAATATATGTTAAGAAAAAAAAAAAGAAGAAGAAGATAGCAGGAGGGGAAGAATGAAGGGGGGGAAATCAGAGGGGAAGACAAACCATGAGAGATGATGGACTCTGAAAAACAAACTGAGGATTCTAGAGGGGAGAGGGGTGGGAGGATGGGTTAGCCTGGTGATGGGTATTACAGAGGGCACGTTCTGCATGGAGCACTGGGTGTTATGCACAAACAATGAATCATGGAACACTACATCAAAAACTAATGATGTAATGTATGGTGATTAACATAACAATGAAAAAATTAAAAAATAATAAAGCCCATTTTGATGCTCCATGGGTCTTAGGAAGCCCAAGGGCTAGAATCTTTATACCTGCATGATCTTGCCCCTGCCTATCTCTCTAGCCTCATGATCTGTGCTCCAGGGGTCCCAGGCTTCTTTCTGTTCCTGAGACAGAAGACATTCCCTCTGGCCCCAGGGCATTTGCAGATACCTTTGCCTGGAACTCTTTTCTTAGCTACTTGTTCTAGTTAGTTCTTCAAACTTCACTTCAAACAAGGCCTCCCTGAGGAAGTCTTAATACTAACTCCCCAAACTAGATCAGGTTTACCTCTCTTCCTGCTGTCCCTTCACAGGGTTTATCAGCACTTAAAGTGGTATATTTCTGTGATCATTTGATAAATGACTATTTCCATTAGTAAACTGTATTTTCTATGAAGATGGGGACCATGGATGTTTTGGGCTCATAATGGGCTTTGCACAGCACCTGACATCTGGCCCTCAACAAATATTTGGAGTGAATGAAGGAGGGAAGGAACTAACAGCCATTTCCACATGAGAATCCTTCACATATTTAAAGATAGTACTTATGCATCTCTTCTCCATGATTTAACTGTCACAAGATTATTGATCTCAGTGCCTCATGTACTCTTCATCATGCTATACTTTAGAACCCTGAACAGCCCTGTGTTCACACTCTGGGAAGCTGAGTATAGTGGGAGGATTGCTGCTTGTGATTATAGGTACTATCCTCCTCCTAGCACATTCAGAGGCTGCATTGGCTTTAAATATGTGTGTGATACAGACATACACACAGTGTTCTTTTCTTTAAAAATATAATGCAGATTTATTGAAGAAACTCTGGAAAATACAGAATAGAAAAGTGTAAAGAAAACAATTCTTAGGGGCACCTGGGTAGGTTGAGTGTCTGCCTTCAGCTCAGGTCATGATCCCAGGGTTCTGGGATCGAGCCCCACGTCGGGCTCCCTGCTCAGTGGGGAGTCTGCTTCTCCCTCTCCCTCTGCCCCTGCTCGTGTGCTCTCTCTCTCGCTCATTCTCTCTCTCAAATAGATGAATAAAAGCTTTAAAAAAAAAAAAAGAAAAGGATTCTTAGGCACATCATTCAAAGAAAAACACTCTTAACAATTTGCAATAATTCCTGTACTTTTTTCTGTGAACAAGTTTTTGTAGAGTGTGAGGAAGGATTATATAGTGGAAACACACCCCCCAACACACACACACATCCCACTTTTCACCAATATTAAATAATAAAATATTTCTATATTCTTATATTACCTTACAAGTATCATTTTAAATGGTGCTGTATCAGCTATTCTGCTGCTATTGAGAGTAAGGCTTGGGAGGCCTAAACAAATAAGAGATTAGCTTTCTCAGATAACAAAAAGTCTGGAGATGGGTAGTTGCTGAAAATGCTTTAAATAGCTTTTCCTCATGGTTGTAATATAATTGCTGTAGCTCCTGCCAACACATTTCTGTGCAAGGCAGGAAGAAGAGGGAAAGGAAGTGCCACATCTATCCTTCCCATTTATCAGAAAAAGCCAAAGCCTTCCCAGTGCCCTCAGCAAACTTCCACTTAGGAATCCTTGACCAGACTGTCTATGACCTATGCTAGTAGAAAAACATCTGGAAAAATGAGCGTTTAATTTTTCCAGTCAAATAGGGTTGAAGCAAGCAAGGGAAATTGGGTGCCTTTCCCACATCTCATCAGGTTAATTGCATTCCATTTGATTCCCAGCTCTTTAAACAAAAATTATGGAAACTTTCATCAAGACTCTTTCTTCCTTGGGCGCCTGGGTGGCTCAGTTGGTTAAGCGACTGCCTTCGGCTCAGGTCATGATCCTGGAGTCCCGGGATCGAGTCCCGCATCGGGCTCCCTGCTCAGCGAGGAGCCTGCTTCCCCCTCTGACCCTCCCCCTCTCATGCTCTCTCTATCTCATTCTCTCTCTCTCAAATAAATAAATAAAATCTTAAAAAAAAAAAAAGACGCTTTTTGCGTCTTTTGACGCAAATTTATGAAAATCAACCAGATAAATAAACGGTGATTCTTAATCAAGAAGTTTGTGGAGAGATTTTTGTTTGCCACAAAGTTTATGGCGGTGCTGTTGTCTTTGGTGGGCAGGGCCCAAGGCTGATGAACATCCTCCCATGCACAAGAAAGCTGCACAGTGACCTATCCAGCCCCAAATGCCAGTAGTGTCTTTATTGACTCCCATTCAGTGGGAGTCATGGAAATTCTTCATTAGAAACTGGGAAGGAAGGAAGGAAAGATGGAGGGAGGGTGGTGAGGGGCGGGACAGACGGACAGATGAAGGAGAAGAAAATGAACATTTTGTCATTAAGTACCACAAACAACAGAAGACAGAGACTCCTTCTCAATGATAGGGTACAACACTGCGCATTCTACTTTCTTCTTCCTAACCCACAATTTATGTCGTATCAGTATATACAGATAAGATTATTTAAACTGCTCTCCTAGAGAAGTATTTAAGAAAAGGAATGGGAATAGATCTTTACTCCTTCTGGCTTTCAAAGGGCTCCTCCTGGGACTTTGGGAACCTGCTTTGTTTGCAATTTGTTCTTCCCTGGAGGAGGTTAGGAAAAATACAAAGGCCCAAGACAGGTACTGCTCTGCATTTAATGATGATAGGCAGAGGTGGGAAAGCACAGATCAGCTTTTTCCTCTCGGCAGAGCCTGGGCTATTAGGAGAAGGGAATTTAGTGTTTGATTTGCCCATTCTCCATTCCTCTTCGAGGCTTCGGTCCCAAATTGCTAAACCTCCATTCAACAGTTAAATTAAACATAACTAACTTTGTTAATATTATTTCACAGCCGAATAACTTGATATTCATACTCTCTGTGTGTTCAATAAGTACAGAGCTCAGACACATTTTTAAGTCTCAGCTGGTGATGAATTCTGCTGAGCTAAACTTGTGTTTCACAGGATTCTGCTCAGCTGAGACGGGGTACGCTATTACACTGTAAAAATAAGCTTCAAGCCATAATTTTGATGGGCCCCTCACAGCAAGGAAGCATCCCTCTTACCCTCCTCCCTCCTCTTAGCAGTGACTCCCATTTGCCACTTACACATCCTAACCTAAAGGAATCCCATGCAGATGGTAATCCTTCACACCACTGCCTCCAAGGTGCCAAGAGTGCTAAACTTGGACTCCCAAGCCCTCTGTGTTTGCCCCTCTCTGCCTCTGCAGGGCCTGGGGACCATAAGCAGGCCACTTAATCCCTGGTAGTCAGGTTCCATGTTTGGCAGATAGGGGAGATTAAAAACCCTGCCTTTCTACCTCACACGTTCCCTGTAAGCTCAAGTTATACCAAGTACTGTAAACATGCTGCAAACTGTCAGATGTTATTCACTATTATTTACATTTTCACCTATAATTGGAGTCCTATCCTCTAAACATGACAGGAAGTGCCTAATAAATATTTGAAAGGAATAATAAATTCATGAGTTCAGTATGTATTGTGCACCTTCTATGTACGAAGGCCTGTGCTAAATACTATGGGAATAAAGAAAGACATTGTGTTCTAATTTGAGAGAGAAACAAATAAATAATTACAATACAGTGAGATCCACACTACATAATGGAGACATATACAAGGTTTTTGAGCGTATGACATTATGCCCAAGTGAGCAAGGACCACTTCACTGAGAGGGTGACTAGTGTGTGTGGGGGGGGGAGGGGCGTGCTTCACAAAATATTTACCCAGCAATCTGCTAAGGACTTTATAAACATTCTTTCCTTTAATTGTCACAGCAGCCCTGTGAAGTATGTATTATATCGATTTTATAAGTGGCAAAGCCAAGGCCTAAATAACTCACACAAGTTCCCAAAGCTGGGAAGGGAGGAACATGGATTCCGAAGGCCACGCTCTTCATCAGGAGGCTAGGCCCTCCCAGTTTCTTGTGGCCTCTGTATACTCAGCTCACAGATGGGGAAAAATGTCCATTTTGCTGTACAACAGTGATTTTAAAATTATCTGAAAACATGTTAGGTGACATCAATTACGAGTTACCAAAAGCTATGCAAATTATCTTTTTTAAAAAACAGGATGTGGAGGGTATCTTAAGCATATATGGATATCTCCCTAAACCCAAAAGCAAGAAGTGCAGTTGGGTCTCCCAAAGGACTGGAACTAAGTACTGAAAACCACAAACAAGGCAGATTCTCTTCCTCCTCCCTGTCTTTCTGGCTGTTCTCCATTGTCTTCATTCTTTCTGTGGTATTCATTATTCTCTCTCTTCAGACCAGCTGCCTTGCTTCTCCATGAACAAAGCAGGAGATGGCCACCCACCCCTTGCATGCAGTTCAAGCAACCCCAGGAGACTAGCACCTCTAAATCTCAATTCCAATTCCCAGAAGAGGGAATCTGGTCGGCCCAGCTTGGGTTAACTGTCTGTGTCCTGAAGTGTGAGCTGTACATAGTGACTTCCTTCCCAAGAGAACAGCATGGAAAAAGGGGCAGGGAGAGTGGAGAAACCTGGCAAACGCTACCTCAGCCAGAGAGTCAAGATCAACATCAAAGTAAGAAGTCATGTTGATAGTATGTATCCTTGATATGATGTGATGAAAATGGCACTTTACCTTTGTGGTCTTCCTCCTCAAAACCCATAACCTCTGTCCAATCATGAGAAAAACATCAGAAAAATCCCAGTTGAAGGACATTCTACAAAACACCTGACCAATACCCCTCGAAACTATCAAGCTCATCAAAACCAAGAAAGTCTGAGAAACTGTCACAGTCAAGAGAAAATTAAGGAAATATGAACCCTAAATGTAATGTGGTATCTTGGATAAGATCCTAGGACAGAAAAAAAGACTTACTTAGAAACTAGGAAATTTAAAGTATGGACTTCAGTTAATAATAATGTATCAATGTTGGTTCATTTAGTGTAGCAAATATACCATACTGATAAAAGACATTAGTGGTAAGGAAACTGGGTTGAGAGGTATACGGGAACTCTGTGCTATCTTTGCAGTTCCATAAATACACAACCCTTTTCAACTAAAAAGTTTATTCAAACACAGTATTACATGCTTACTCTGTGCCAATCACTATGCTAAGTGGTTTACACACTGCAATGACTAAAACGAAAGGTCCTTCTCAAATTATTCTGTCCCCTTACCTACCTACCAAGATTTATACCGGAAGTCCTTTGAGCTAAGGGAAAGTGTAAAGACTCAGTGCAGTCCTGACACACAGTAGGCAATCAATAAATATTTGCTGATGTAAACTAATACTTACCATTCACAAGAGAGGCCCCATGTTAGCACTCAGAGATGCTACCTTGCCCGGGCCTGGTGTGGGTCAGTGGGAATGCTGCCCTTGGACATGGGTGATTTCGGTTTGCTCACTCTTCTCTTCTGAGTAGATAGTCCCTTCCCAAGCTGCCAGTGATCACTAAGAGATAAGCAAGGGGGCCTGGGCCAGCCACTGAAGGACGTTCATTCCAATAATCCTTTAGTCCTGGCCTGGCAACTCCGAATGGGACCTAGACCTCATCAGTGTTTTATGCCCTTTAGGGGACCTATCCTTGCTTCTCTCAGGACAGTTTTATAAAACCTTTCAAAGGACAAGAGCTCCTTGTCATGATTAACCTTTGGAATGAGCACTAAAAATAATTTTGCATTTACTTTAATAGTTCAGGTTTTAAGGGGAAAGACAGATGGGTGTGGCTTCTTTAAGCATTTTCTTTTCCAAAGCAGTGGAGAGGGACAGAAAGACCCAGAAGGAGTTTCTGGCTGTTGAGCTGAGATTTAAACATTTTAACCATTTTCCACGCCCTTTGTTCTCCCTTCTGCTGTCTCTATGCAAAGCAATTTTAATCTTATGTACTGAATATTAGCTGATGAACTAATTCCTTAGGAAAAATGCCATTAATCCATCAAGACTCTTCATTCCATTTTTTAAAAACTACCCTTGAACATCTTCTGTTTTAATAAATGACTGAATCCTATGTGTGGTTTGTAGAGTCTTAATGAACTTGGGAATTTAAAATCCTCCTTGCAGTTTATTTTCAACGCTATCACATAGAAAACCATACAGCTCCTCACAGTCCTGCCAGAAGTTTCTCATAAAAAGGGACCAAGCTAAGTAAGTCCTGTTGACATTGGACATTAACATCACTGCACCACTTGGGTGAGTTTGTACCTTGAACCCTGAAGCAGCCCTGTCTGCCACCTGCACACCTGCGGGATAGGATATTAAGCAGTCCCTCTCCACCAACACCCCAGTCATGGAAGTTGGAACCTCGAGGCTGAACAGTTCCATCTTCAGTCCCTGGAGATGTTTTCCCATCCCCTATGTCCTAGTTTTCACTCTTGTTATATAAGCACACGTGTCAGTGTCTAACTAGGAGCTTCTCTCAGGGTAATGATTTACTCATCTCCAGCTCACCCACCGTGCTTGCACAATGCCCATGCAGAGTACACACACGCACACTTACTAAACAGAAGGGCAAAGATACAGGAGCCCTCCACATACCTAGTTCGTGCCAAAGTCACTGCTACAAACATGGATGGCCCTTGATGCTTAGGCAGCTAGAGAGTGGGGATTAAAAAAGAGCATCTCCCCCGTATGCTCACTCTGGCTGGGCAATGATATAATTTCCATTCTCACGTCTCTATTTCAGACCGCATATGGCAGTAATATTGGCTCTTCCCCACCTCAGCCTAACCATGACTAAACAGGTTGATGGATGTCATGCATCTTATCATCATACATGCATATTTTTAAATATAATTCACTTTTGATCTGCACCCTTGTGCAGTGGCGAATGAAAACAGTTAAGATTTCTTCCACTGTCTGCCTTTAAATGTATTAAACAGCCCTGCTGTCAATAGATTATATTCTTGTACAATGATAATAGCCCCCAAAACTAAGAGGCCTTGTCAGGAATTGCAGTTGTCACAGTTTGATGGGAATGATTTTACTTGGGGTTCGTCTGCTGCACAATCATCTCATAATCTGGATATACATCACAGCATGACATGTAAATTTCCTGCTACTCTGCTTTCATTTCCAGAGGCAGCAATCAAATGAAAACCACTCAACCTCACCCAAATGTATAAATAATTTTCATTCAAACATATTAACAGTCAAAATATGAGAATTTATCACAGAGTGCTAGGCCTTTTAAGAAGCAATAAAGACTTTACTTTTTAAGCATATTTCTCCTTAGAAAAGTAATATGAATAGTAACTTGCAATTTAAAAATCGCATTTGAAAGTCCACAGAGAAACCACCTAATCTGCAAACTTAAGGGATGCAGGTGCTTTGCCATGGGTTCAATGCTTGGGGGAAAAGGGATGAGAGAAATATTGTGTAATAGAATTGCATGTAGATTACTAATCACCTACATGAAAATACCACGGTCTGAAAAGGCTGATTTATTTCATCTTTACTAAAAATACCTTTCGTGCTGCACAATCAATAGATTACTTTCTTTAAAATAAAAGCACCTTCTCCGGGAGCGATTTGGATAATACAACAAAAACTATACTTTTTTTTCTTCTAATGAACATTAGACTTTAATTGAAAGCAACTTCCTTGTGGGGGGAAGCCCATCAAATTGCAGCCATGGACATGGCTGACTCTCCCCTACCAGGCTGAGTTTCAGCTACACCAGCTGTCAGTTACCAGGGAAGGGAGAGACATAGTCACAATTGAATAAGAAAAATATTTGCCTTTGGCGCTCAGTTATGAAATCAGATGTGAGTAAGGTGCTGGGTTGCCTCTTGGCCTGGTTCAAGGTGAGTAGGGGGATGGCTGCAGGGAGTATACTTGAAGGAGAGGACAAGAGCAGCTCACCACTGGAATCTGGGGACTTACCAAGCTTCCCTGTATGATTTCCCCGGGGAAGCTGCTTCCAGACTAAGCCTTCGGATGCGAACTTTGTGCCCGGCCTGAGGGAGGTGCTAAAAGACATCATTTGACCAATAAGGCACTATGTTGACAAGAGTTTATTAGATATGAAACAAAACCCAAAAGGAATATAATACTCTGACACATTTAATTCAATAATCAGTCCACTCATATTTCCAAAAGGTACCCTCTATATTTTAGAGAAGACAACACTTTGTCTCTGGGTAAAAGTCTAAAGATTTCTGTTGTATCCTCGAGGGCAGTTGTGGAATGGAGGGTGGTTCAAAAGTGTGGGGTGGGGAGGGGGAGTTTGGGATGGAGGGTGATCTACTTCTACCATTGATGCTGGACCTAAAAATTTTGCTGCCTCACTTTAAATTTTTAGAGCCTTATCTTCCCCCTTCCTGCTCTCCACCCCCCCCACCATGTGCAAAAACTGCTAAGATGACAATTTTCCCTATCTCCCCAGTAAGTGTGTCTGCAGAAGTAGAAGTACCATAACCCGGGGTACAGCAAGCTCAGCCATTTGAAATAAAACTTTGCAGTACTAATGTTTTTGTAACTGCTTTCATATTGTAATGATATTTTTCCAAGCACTGGTTTTATTTGATCTTAAATACCTTTTTGGGAAAGTCCAGTGAGCTGACTCTAATAAAATCATGCTATTGAAAAAAGGTTTAAGTAGAATGTTCAGAATAAATTACAAAACTGCATGCAAGAATACCAGCTAGTGCTGCAATAAAAAGCTGAAAATGAGTATTCTTGTAATACATTTTAAAGAAGTAGTATACGTTTTTTGTCCATTTTTTTCATTGAGCGTTTCATAACAGAATGCCTCCATGTCGTGAAAGGAGGGGAATGCATACCAAATGAACAAACTGCGAAAAAATTGCATTTAAGGGAAAAAAAAAAAACTTGACTTTTTGGGGGAGTATAGAATATATTTCATTTCATTTTCAATAACTGTTGGAAGATAATAGGAAATGTAATTTCTTTCCATTTGCTGTGCCAAAATACTTAAATTACATCATACTTATCCTGTCATATTTTTCCCCCAACATATTCAGAACTCTTCAATGGATTTTGCATTCCTTATATATGCACTAAAGAATGGATCTGCTTTAAAAAACAGAGATGCCCAGTAGTAGAAACCTCAGGGAAACTGTTGGATGATCTGGGTGGAAGACACAGGCAATTGTATATCTGACTTTCTTATAATGAAGCAGAAGTAAGAAGCTCCTGAGGGATGGAGGTGAGTGTATCCTTCTCGTTACTCTTGAAATCCTAGGTTCAACGAAATCATCAGCCCCTTCCTTTGTCCTTCCACCCCACAGGGCAGTTTCACAATAATTGGACGCTGAAAGATCAAAGGACTGGATGAAATATTTCTCCTGTGGCACTGCAATACTTGCCATTCGAGAGTCTACTGTGTTCGGGCACTGAGTCAAGCATTGAGCTTCAGGTTCTATAAGGAACAATATTTATGTAAATCTAATTAACTTATAAACTCAAATTCACTTCTCTCACTTCCAAATAAAACAAAAGCAATCATTCCCATCCTATGGAGAGAAGCTGGAGCAAAGAAAAGGTGGCCATAGTATAATGGACAAAATCTAGACTATGATGGATACTGTTGGTGGCCTACCCAGCATTCCTTCTCCTCATCCATCTTCCTTCCTAACAGAACCTGATTTCTTCAGGAATCTATTTCTCCTACACACAGCCATGCACCTCAGGAGAATCTGACCCACTCTGCTTCTAAGATGCAGATTGGTCATGAGCAACTGTGTTCCCTTTGCCATCGTTGAGTTTGAGAAAGGGCATGGGACTCTGCCCAGTGAAGTGGGAGAAGAAGTCGGCTGGGGCTCCTTCAGAAAAGAGTTTTCTCGCCAACCAAAGAAGTGGTCTCTCTTTCTTCCTCTGGAGATTTTGTTGTCTGATGTAACTCCTTAAAGTGTAGCAGCCATTCTGCCTAAGATGAACTAATACCAGTGATGGCAAAATTAATGCTGGATTAGTTTCCTAGGGCTGCTGTAATAAAGTGCCACAAACTGGGTGTCTTAAACCAGCAAAAATTTATTGTCTCAGTTTGGGAGGCTAGAAGTCCAAACCACGGTGTCAGCAGGGCCATGCACTCTGATGGCTTTAGGAGAGAATACTTCCTTGCCTCTTCTAGTGTCTGGTATTTGCCCCTCATCCTTGATGTTCCTTCTCTTGTAGATGCATCACTCCAATCATACGGGGGTCTTCTCCCTCTGTGTCTTCACACTGTCCTACCTCTGGGAATGTCTGTCCCTTTGTCCAATATTCCTTTTTTGTAAGAATGGCAGTAACATTGGATTGGATTAGAGCCCATTCTAAAAACCTCATTTTAACTTTATTACCTCTGTAAAAGCCCCCCCCCTTTTTTTTTAACAAATGCCACATTCTGAGGTACTAGGGGTTAGGACTTCAGCATATCTTTTTGTGGGGAGGGGGACACAATTCAACCCACAAATTGCCCAAATGTGGAGAGATACCAAAGTTGGATAGGCCTTGATGACATCATTGAGCCTCTAAATTAACCAACCCTGAAACCTGTCTTGCCTCAGAACTTGCCAATATGTAGGATATGCAGTATGTGAGAACCTCTTCTGTATTCTTCAAGTCACTGTGTATTGAGGTTTGTTACTTGTAGCTGAACTCACCTTTGTTGATGCAACAGATGTTGGATAAAAACAGTCCTGATTCCACCATTTAATAGCTGTATGTCCTTGGGGAAAAAACCACTTACACTCTTTAAGAATAGTTTCTGTATCTCTAGGGGCACCTGGGTGGCTCAGTCGTTAAGCGTCTGCCTTCCGCTCAGGTCATGATCCCAGGGTCCTGGGACCGAGCCCCGCATTGGGCTCCCTGCTCTGCGGGAAGCCTGCTTCTCCCTCTCCCACTCCCCCTGCGTGTTCCCTCTCTCGCTGTGTCTCTCTCTGTCAAATAAATAAATAAAATCTTAAAAAAAAAAGAAAAGAATAGTTTCTGTATCTCTAAATTGAGTCAAATGTTATCTCAGATTTGCCACAAAGATTGACGAGATAATGCATATAAACAGCATTATACAGAAAAGGTGCTCAGTGGATTGCTGTTAGGCTCTTTTTTCTTTAGAGAGGGAGAGGGAGAGAGTGGGGGAGAAGGGCAGAGGGAGAAGGAGAAAGAGAATCTTAAGCAGGCTCCAGGCCCAGCATGGAGCCCGACGTGGGGCTCGATCTCATGACCCTGAGTCATGACCTGAGCTGAAACCAAGAGCCGGACACTTAACTGACTGAGCCACCCAGGCATCCCATTTTTTTTTTAAGAGTGTTATGCTCTTTTTAAAAACTACCCATGTGCTGGGGAGCCTGGGTGTCTCAGTCAGTTAAGCGTCTGCCTTTGGCTCAGGTCATGGTCCCAGGGTCCTGGGATCGAGCCCCGCATTGGGCTCCCTGCTCAGTGGGGAGCCTGCTTCTCCCTCTCCCTCTGCTGTTCCCCCTGTTTGTGTGCTCTCTCTCTCTGTCATATAAACAAATAAATTCTTTAAAAAAAATAAAAACTACCCATGTGACTCTAGAAGAATGAAAACAATACCATGCAATCTAGGTTTAAAGGGACTAATGAGGGGCATCTGGGTAGCTCAGTCGGTTAAGCGTCTACCTTCAGCTCAGGTTGTGATCTCAGGGTTCTGGGACCGAGCCCTGTGTCGGGCTCCCTGCTCAGTGGGAAGTCAGCTTCTCCCTCTTCGTCTGCCTGTCCCCCCAACTTGTACTCTCTCTCTTTCTCTGAAATAAATAAATAAAATCTTTTAAAAAAAGAAAGGGACTGGGCGCCTGGGTGGCTCAGATGGTTAAGCGTCTGCCTTCGGCTCAGGTCATGATCCCAGGGTCCTGGGATCGAGTCCCGCAAGGGAGCCTGCTTCTCCCTCTGCCTCTCTCTCTCTGTCTCTAATGAATAAATAAATAAAATCTTTAAAAAAAAAAAAAAGAAAAGAAAGGGACTAATAAGAACCAATAGTTCTTGATGGTTGTTACATTTCAAATACATCATCTTGCCCAGGTTCTTCACGGAGGCATTCTGCACCTCTGCAAGCTTCTTTGAGGCCTTTGTGACAGTCACCATCTCTGAGAGGCATTTGACCTTAATGGTTAAAAGCATGGGCTCTTGAATCAAACCACATGGGTTCAGATCTTGGTTCTGCCACTCTCTGTGTGTGACTTGGAGCAAGTTATTTAACCTCTCTGTGCTTTGGTTTCCTCATCTCTAAAAAAGGGAATGGCAACGATGACAGTAGTTTCTTACAGTATTTTTAAGAGAAATCAAAAGACATAGGTGATTAGTACAGTGTCTGGCATGTGGTAGGCAAGATAAACATACGCTCTTTTTTCCTTTCAATCTCCATTATTGTCTGCATTTATCTTGGGCTGCTACCACCATTGCCTTTCAAACTTCAGTATGTGTGTAAGAAGCACCTGTGGTGCTTGTTATAAATACAGATCCCAACCACTATCCCTCCCCAATCCAGAGATTCGAATCCAGTAGGTCTGAGATGCACTTTTATCAAACACTCCAGATCACACATTGAGAAACTGTTTACTTTTTCTGATTGGAAGTCAGAGACTTAGAAGGAGTTATTTATCTTGGAGATACGGAGTTCTCTTATCCTCCCTATTGGTCTGAAAGCTTCTGGAAGGCAGAGGCATGATTATCTCACTGTCCCTTACCCCTCCTCCCCCCAACCACATGTCTAGCACAGTACCTTGCTCATAGTAACTCAGAAGTGTTTACTAAATCAATTTACAGTAACCTCAGATGGTATAGAAACTGAAGTGGTCAGGGGGAGATAGGGGGATGGAGGTCAAGCAGAAGGAAAACCATCTCAGCTAGCTATTTAGTAATTCCAAGAGATCCTGTTGGGACAGCTGTCCTGAGCCAGCCCCAGCACCAGGTTTTGTTTCTGTGAGCCCCACAAACAGTGTGACCCTGGATAGTGGAGTCACCTAGGACGCTCCCGGATTCCAGGCTGGCTTTACTTCTCAGACTTGTACCAGCCTGAGACACAGACCCCTAAGCCTAAAGCAAGCCTTTACACCAGGTACAGAAGGACAAAGAGGTCAAAATGCCAAAAGAAAAGCTAAATTTGGGCTTCTTATTGTTACTGGGTCACTCAACTAACTAAACTTCCCTCTCTTAGGGGCAATTTGAACAAAGAACATTTACGGGGTTGTTTTGTAAACTAATTAATGTTAATACATACAGCAATATATAGTTACTATTTATTGAATGACTAGATGGGCCAGGTGCTTTTCATGAATTATATCATTAAATTCTCAATAATTCATACAACTAATATTTGTTGAGCGTTTACTATGTGGCAGGTTATCAACTAACAGCCAATCTGATATGCTTATCAATATATATATCTCATATATGACTATTTATAGAGAGAAATTTCCTAGAAAGACTGGGAGGCTGATAAGTATAAAGCATTGGGACAATGTCTGACACATGGTAAGCACTTAGTGTAAGCTATTATTATTATCATCATCATCAATTATAGAATATACACACTGTTACAGTGTTTTTTTCTGGAAACATTCTGGATGAGTGTTTCTTCCTTTTGCTTATTTGTATTTACCAAATGTTCTACGATATAAGTATGCAGTGCTATGGTCATAAAAAATAAAAATTATTTACTTTATAAGTTAGTAAGTTATCTCCCCTCCGAATCCACACATGAAAATCACACTGTCTTTGACAGCGCCACCTAGTGGCTCCAACAGAGCGTGACGGAAGAAGATCCATTTTTGCCCCCACCGACCGCTTCTAGACACATTTTCAGAGACACTGCATATCAAGACCCATAGGAGAAGGGCCTGTGATACGTTCCAGCTTCACACGGTATCCTACTTAATGTTTGGCCAATGACTAGTATGCTTAATAATTTCTGTGCCCTGGGCGCCTGGGTGGCTCAGTCGGTTAAGCGACTGCCTTCGGCTCAGGTCATGATCCTGGAGTCCCGGGATCGAGTCCCGCATCGGGCTCCCTGTTCGGCGGGGAGTCTGCTTCTCCCTCTGACTCTCCTCCCTCTCATGCTCTCTCTCATTCTCTCTCTCTCGCAAATAAATAAAATCTTTAAAAAAATTTTTAAATAAAAAAAATAATTTCTGTGCCCTTATTGGTCTTAGAACTCTATTTTTTCATGATGGATGATTTTATTTCTTGTAAGACTTATTTTGAGACCGTTTTCTCACAGAAACACAATTTAGGAATCCGGTGACATCTATAACACACACACAATAGAGATATTCTATTTCAGAAGTATCCTTATAGCTATAGATATAAAAATTATTGGGCAAAAGTAAGTTTAATAGTATAAAAAGCATTTATTGAGGACCTACTAAGTGCCAGGCATCAAGCAATGCTGCAATGAAAGGCTGAAAAACGCATACTGCTTTTCCTCAATAAGCTGTTATGGGAGACTGATGTTTAATGCACTGTGACACAGCAACTCCTGCATGAACTCATTCACTCATTCAAGCATTTATTGGATATGTACTATGTAACAGGCACTGTTCTAGGCACTGGGGAAATAGAAAAGAATGAAGTAAACAAAGTCCCTGCTTCTAGAGTTTACAATCTAATGGGGGAAAGATAATAGAACAATGAATATAAGATATAGTTGTGATAAAAATGCTACAAAAAATAAAGTGAGTTAAAGGAAATAGAGTATCAGGGTTGCTGCTTATATAGAGTACTCAGTGAAAGACTCTTTGGCCAGGAGTATTTGAGAAGAGACAAGGAGGTGGTAAGGGAGTAAGCCATGTGGATATGTGGGGCAGTAGTAGTATATGCAAAGGTCCTGAGGTGGGATTGTGCTCCGTGCATTGACAGAATAGCAAGAAGGTCCATATGGCTGAGCAAAATGAGTTAGGGAGAGAATAGCAAGTGATGAATTTGGGCCAGATTTTGTAGGACCTTGTTGGTGATGGCGAAGACCTTTAATTTGATTCAAGGGCTAATGATAAACCATTGGCAGGTTTTGAGTAGAGGAGTTACATTCTCTGACTTACATTTTAAAATATCATTTAGCTGCTAAGTAGATATTAGACTGGAGGAGGACGAGAGTAGAAACAAAGAAAGCATGCAATAATCAAGTGAATGAGTATCTGTGAAACAAGTGAATGCACGGATAAGATATAAAAGTAGAACAGAAGAGATATGTTCAATTACATCTCCGTGTTATAAAGAAAGGCTCCTCATTGGAGGTGAGGCCTAAACAGGGATTTGCTTTTTATTTTCAGGTTTGAATTTTTTGGCAAGGAATGTTCTTCCATTAGGAGACCCATAATATCAATGCCTCTCTTTTGTGATGTTAACAGCTTAATAAATGCCCAAATCAATTCATTCATTAGTAGTTGCAAAATGGTGATATTCTCATTCTATCTTTTCATTTATATTTATTAGCTGGAATACATTATAAAAAGGACCTTTCCTTCACTTTCTATTCGCTTACCCAATTGTATAATTCACATAGAAAAGGAAGATAAATGCTTGATTTTTTTCCCTTTATTTTCAGTTTTCGGAACAATGAGTTGGTTGACTAGCATCTTTCCATGGTGACCAATTGCTTGCTTGTTTTCTCCCTCTTTTTCTTTCTTTCTCCCCTAATTCCTCTTCTCTCTTCCTCTCTCTCTCTCATCCTCTCTTTCACATATTTCCTCTTTCTTTCTCTCTCCCTGCCTCTCCCATTTCTTCATTCTTCCCACCAGTCCCCTCTCCTCCCCTTCCCTCCCCGTCCCCCATCTCCCCTCCCCTCCCATTTCCCCCATTCTCTTTTTCTCATTCTCTCTGTTATGAACTTCTGATTTTAAAACATATCTGATGAACTTACTCAATTGCAGTTATTACCCATAGGGATGCTTAAATTGTTCCATCTTTGACCAGAAGCCTCTTCAAGTTGGCTGCTGAACCCTTTTGATGGAACCCTGGTAGCTTCTGATTACTTCCTTACTACCTGATAAAAGCTGTGATGAGCTTGACATGTACTTTTCCTGTCCCTAACTTGGAATCAGCCTTTTCTCTAAAGAGCCCTGGTTCCTTTTAGTGGGGGATAGTATTAGGGCACCACAATCTAAGCACTGGGGTTGACTCATTATTTCTGTGTCGGCCATTGTTTCTTGGACAGAGTTTGAAATTTTTTTAAATAAAATTAATTATGGGGTGCCTGGGTGGCTCAGTTGGTTAAGTGACTGCCTTTGGCTCAGGTCATGATCCTGGAGTCCCGGGATCGAGTCCCGCATCGGGCTCCCTGCTCGGCAGGGAGTCTGCTTCTCCCTCTGACCCTCCCCCTCTCATGCTCTCTCTCTCTCATTCTCTCTCTCAAATAAATAAATAAAATCTTTAAAAAAAATTAATTATGATTCCATATTGATAATTCCAATTGAAATGAGACTTTTTTAACTCCCTTTTCCCACACTGATAGTCTCAATTTGCAACAACTCCAAAAATCATAGAATTATAGTAACCTTTAATTATTAATTTGCTTTATTTCCGCAAAATACACATAACAGTCTTATAATTAACAATACCAACAGTACCAACAACAACATGATTACTGCAAATAGTTTTAAGATTCTTTTTCAGCGGGCGTCTGGGTGGTTCAGTCGTTAAGCGCCTGCCTTCGGCTCAGGTCATGATTCCAGGGTCTTGGGATCAAGCCCTGCATCAGGCTCCCTGCTCAGCGGGATGCCTGCTTCTCCCACTCCCTCTGCTTCTTTTTTTTTTTTTTAAAGATTTTATTTATTTATTTGACAGAGAGAGAGACAGCGAGAGCAGGAACACAAGCAGGGGGAGTGGGAGAGGGAGAAGCAGGCTTCCCGCTGAGCAGAGAGCCTGACATGGGGCTCGATCCCAGGACCCTGGGATCATGACCTGAGCCGAAGGCAGACGCTTAACAACTGAGCCACCCAGGCAGCACTCCCTCTGCTTCTGTTCCCTCTCTCGCTGTGTCTCTCTCTCTCAAATTAAAAAAAAAAAAAAAAAAAAAAAGATTCTTTTTCAGTGCTTTTCATTGTAAGGGTATCTAACCCTAGGAGTGTGCAAGCAAGTTACTGACATGTAAAGTCATTTGGAAGCATGCGTGTCATGGGGCTTTACAGTTTGCAATGGAAGCAGACATTTAAGAAGTGATTATAAGGCAGTAAGTATTACAAAAGAAATATAGGGAGCAAAGTGAGGTTCACTTGTCTGGAGGCTAAGGGATGTCCTCCCTGAGGCAGTGATGCTTAAGCAGGGATGTGAAGGCTACGTTGGAATTAGCTCAGCAGAGTATGGGTACAAGTTGGGGAGAGAGTGTTCCAGACAAAGAAGAGTCCCCTAAGCTGGGACTTGTAAAGCACTCTGCAAATAATATGCCAGAAAACAACTGTAGCTTTTTAGAATTTTCTTCTTAAATTACATTTTCAAAAAATCAAAAAGAACATTAACCAAATCAGGTCTGGTTTCCTCTTTGGAAGTAGTTTTCAAGCCAGAAGTCACACAGAAACCATTGAGTTTCCCAGGGCATTCCCTGGGAATTCCAGGGAGCATATGGGATTGCTGAAGACCCAAAATAGTAATGATAATGATACTGGGGCCTATTCTGTGAGTGGCACTGTATTAGATGCTTAACATACATCAACTCTGGTCCTCAAAACAACTCTGTAATTTAGGTGATATTATCCCATTGCAGATCTAAGGAATCTGAGAACCAGAGATGGTATAAAGCAAAGTTCAAAGTTACCTAGCTAAGTAGAAGGGCCAAGATTCAAATTCAGGTCTACCTGATTCCAAAACCAATATTCTACCCATTACTTAGTGAATTTCATTATTTCACTCTCTAGAGACATGATTTATTTGAATATATAAACTGTGGTTTATAAAATAAATTATGTTGGCCTAGAGTCACATCTCATGTATAAGGAATACTCCTTATAAGAACTAACATTTGGTTAATCCTTTATAGCTTACAGTGATATCCTTTTCTAATTCTATTGGTTCTCATTATTCCCATCTCACAGAGGTGGAAATTGAGACTCACAAAGACATTAACTTGCCCAGCGAATAAGGGCCAGAACTGGGGTTTAATTAAACCCAAGGCTTCTGACTCCAAATCCCAAATTGTTCCCATTCTTGGTCATCCTGGTTCTCTCACTAGATATCAGAATGAGGGCAGAAATGAAGACTTGATAAGAAAGTCAATCAATAAGAAAAAAACCTTAAAACTACACTTCCTCCCTTTATGATGCCATTTATCAACAAAATGTCACCATTTATGAAAATGAGTATCCCCCCCAAAAAACACCTTACTTTAAAAATCTTCATTTAAAATCTCTAGGTGAAAAATCTGCAAATTCAGTACCTTAGCACCGTAACAAAAAAGATACATAAAAATATGAAATGAGAACATAAAACTCTGTTTTCTTGATTTTTCAGTAAATCTAAAATTGCTCTAAAAAATGAAGCCTATTTGGGGCACTCGGGTGGCTCAGTCAAGTGTCTGCCTTTGGCTCAGGTCATGATACCAGGATCCTGGGATTGAGCCCTGCATCAGGCTCCCTGTTCAGTGGGGGAGTCTGTTTCTCCCTCTCCCTCTGCCACTCCCCCTGCTTGTGCTCTTGCGCGCTCTCTCAAATAAATAAATAAAATCTTTAAAAAAAAAATAAAGCCTACTTTAAAAGAGAGAGAGAAGGACATAATTTTTCATTGCTTAAATTCTTCACTTTTTCTGTGGTAAATATTTTTGTCAACAAGGAACAAAATTTACTTGCTTTTGATGAGTTCATACTTTTGCTCTCTCCCATGCAAGGAAGCCTATTCTAGGTTTTGGAGTCAGATGGCCTTGGGTTCACACCATGGCTTTGCCTATCCCTAAGCTTCAGTTTTCTCACTGGTAACCCCCTTGAGTTAGGTTCATGGGGATGAAGTGACATAATGCAGGTCAAATGCTTAGCCAAGTGCCTCATCCACCATAAATGCTCAATAAACTTGCTCCAGATCTGCACTGGTATGCCACACTGCCTCTCACTGTGGGTTAAAGGTTGGAATTTGAAAATGGGAAAATATTTAAAAAGCCCTCAATCTCAATCATGAGTTCATTTTTCTTAAATAACAAAAATCACTAATGCAATTCTAATTCCTATTCTAACTCCTCTATTTGAAGTGTAGAGTCTAAGGACTAAAATAATGCAGAATGAAGTGCTATTTTTATCCTGTTGCTTAAATTAAAATTTTAGATAGAAAAGACATTTTTTTTGCCTTTTTAGAAATAGAGAACATGTTTGCAATGTTTTCATCAATCTATGAAGCAGAAAACACTCTAGCACACAGTTTCACCAACTCAGAACCATGAAATCTCTGTTCCAAAGCATCAGCATTACCCATCCAGCTGCTGCAGTGTAGCCGTGGATCTGTGCAGAGGAGTCTCTCAGGACCACCAAGATTCTCACGCATCTGGATCTTGCTCACTGGCAACCGAGCCCGATATTTGCCATTGCAGTTCATGCAGTGTCACTAGGGCAATCCACTTAGCAACTCACAGATTTTGTTCCATGGTAGACATACCAATGCTGAATTCTGCTCAAATCACTGTGCAGCAGCTATGAGGCCATTTGCTATTTTTAACCAATTTTAATTGCTCTGAAAACTGGCAACACCTCTCTTTTCTTTCTCTTTTTTTTTTTTTTAAAGATTTTTATTTATTTGACAGAGAGAGATACAGCGAGAGAGGGAACACAAGCAGGGGGAGTGGGAGAGGGAGAAGCAGGCCTCTGACCGAGCAGGGAGCCCAATGCGGGACTCGATCCCAGGACCCCGGGATCGTGACCTGAGCCGAAGGCAGACGCTAACGACTGAGCCACCCAGGCGCCCCAACACCTCTCTTTTCAAATCAGAATGGCAGTTACCACACTTGGAGCTACGTGAACTGTTGTGCCTTCCACACACTTCAGGGGGCGCAGTGGTGTTTGGCAGAAGGATGTAAATTGTTATTTAAATTTAAATTTAAAAAATTTTAAATGATGTGATATTAAACTTTTGTTCTGTGGGTTATCTAGTTTGTGGCCCAAAGAGTCCTCGACTTCCCTTCCTCCCCAGTCTAACTGCTGGTGTTCTAAATGTTCTTCTTTTAGCATCTGCCCGTGTGGAGGATTAGCAGTAAATATGAAGTATTTATTTATTTATTTATAAAGATTTTATTTATTTATTTGACAGAGAGAGACAGTGAGAGAGGGAACACAAGCAGAGGGAGTGGGAGAGGGAGAAGTAGGCTTCCCGCCGAGCAGGGAGCCTGACCTGGGGCTCGATTCCAGGACCCTGAGATCATGACCTGAGCCAAAGGCAGACGCTTAACGACTGAGCTACCCAGGTGCCCCAAATATGAACTTTTTTTAAAAAAAGCAAATATATTTGCTCCTTTTTTTGCAACACTATTTGGGAGAGATAATAGGAAGGAAATAATTGTTGGCCAGAACTCTTTTTAAAATGACTTTTGTATTCCAATTATTTCTCTCTGCCCACGTTTGAAAAGAAAAGGAGGATGAGTTCACACTCCACGATGGCACACAGAGCTTCTAGGGGAGGAGGTCCTTTGCTAATCCTGAAAGTAGCCCAGGAATATAATCGCTCACCAGCCATATGCCCAATTACATTCTGAACTGCTACAACTCATGCCTGGGTGCGATCAACGGTAAGTAATTTATACAAGTTGGTTCTTCCAATACCAGTAAGCACTTCATTCTAAGGAGCAGTAGGTTGTGTTTTGAAGGTCATGATCACTTTCAGGTTTTTTTGGTGGGTTTTTTTTTTTAACATTTCGTTTCCAAACACTTTCTGGAGCCATGCCTCAGAACCAGACAGTACAACACCAGAAACCCTAACCCCAAAATGGGTCTCCCTTGGTGATGTGATATGATGGAGAAGTCAGGATCCCCGAGAGCAGAAGAAAACTTCACTGACCCAT
>NW_023270447.1:43555249-43718582 GCF_011800145.1 Mirounga leonina
GGCAACTACCACTAATCTATCAGAATTGACACTCATGCTGAAATCTATTTGTCATCCCTGATAGACTTAAAGGCTTTTTCTCTGTTGCCTGAGGGAATCAGAGAACCAGCTCAAGCTGTTTGTACATCTCTTTGACTTTGCCTCTTAAGAGGACAGGAGGGGCCTAATCTATAACACTGTTTTGGGGGACTATTCTGATTTGGTTTAAGCTTCATTGAGGAAATGCTGGGCCTGGGTTATAGAAGCTCTGAATGGGTTACTATGTGAGGCTATGAAATCTTTTTGCTACCTTTATAAAAAGCTACATCCCTATTGGTCCAGAATTATGGGGCACTACCCTGCCTATGAAAAGGATTGAAAGAAAATAACCTCTAGAGAGCATCTCTCGTCCTATTATTGAATTTTCTCCTCAGCCAGAGTTAATGGCAGTATCTCTGAAACAAATGTACGTATGTTCAAAGATTCAAAGAAACCTCTAGCTCAAAAATGTTATGACAGAAATCGGAAAAATTCCTTCACCTACAATTAAGGAATGTCTTATGTGCACTTAAAAATATTTTCTAAAATATACATTTGTAGCATTTTAGAAATTTTAAAACAGAACCTTTTTAGTAACTATAAACTATATAACCTTCAATACAATCCCACGTGTTAAGCCCTTAAAAAATACCATAATACAATTTACCCCTAGAACTAATCAGCTGATTAAAATTAAATCAAAATCCTATCTTTTAATTAATGTACATTCTAAAGAAAAACAGCTAAAAGGAAGGACAGTAAAGTCATATGATAGTTAAACCATGTCTTGATTTCATGCTGTGTCAATTTTAAATACAATCATTCATGATTCTGAAATTAATCAAAATTTCCCAAACAAGTGTATATCTAGAAAAAGATGTTTTAATTAAAACTATTAACCAATATAAGCAGAGCTCTACACTAAAATCTTGGCTTGGAACGGCAGCAAATTAACATAAGATGCCAATCTAATAAGATGAAAAGCATCCTAGAGGTTGTTGTCCAAAAGAGGGGCCTGAAGAATTTAACTGATCCATATCAATTAGTGCAGGATGTCACTGTTATTCCATTCATGGTGACTGCCACCTTATGCAGCTCCAACATTGAAACCAAATGAGAAAGATGTCCTCCTGTGGTAAGGCCTAATCCTACGGCAGAAAACCATCAGGGAAAAAAGAAAAAAGGAGGGAACAATGAGCTGTTTTGTTTTCTAAATACCATACACACATATCTAATAAACTCCCTAGAATGTTAATAGTATCTGTGAATCCCAAGAAAGAAAAAAATTATACTTAGCTATAAATTGTAGCAGGCATAAATCAAAAGTTTATGAGGCCAAATATGTATCAGTAATATGTTCTATTTTTGAATGATTACTTTGTGCCAGGCACTTTTCTGAGCATTTTTTACATAATCATCCCCATTACAGTCCTGCAAGGTCAAACCATTTTACTGAGAAGAAACTGAGGCCCAGAGAGATCATATAATTTGACCAATGTCAGTAAGTGGCAGAGTAGGGATTGGAACTCAAAGTCCATAGTCTTCATCATCATGCTCTACTCCTCCTAATATGTTTACAGATTTCTATTTTGTTCTGTTTGGGAAAGGAAAAGGAAGGGAATCATGATCTCTTCCTCTGCCTTTAAGTTGGGATGGAAGGAAATTTTCCATAATAGTCTTCTAAAATCATACTGAACAATTGAATAATACTGGTTTTCACAGATTTAAATCACAGATGGAACTAAGCCATCCAAATGTCATTTTGGAGACTTTACATATAGTACCTAGTTTTTAAAGAAATTGATTACATTTTCTAATATCTGAAGCGAGGCATGGTAGCAATGCAGGTGATGAGGAGCCTTACATAATTATTTTGAGGTTGGCTCAAAAAATGTACAGGCCTATTATAGGAAGAGACACATAAAAAACAAATGATGTTGAAAGCCTCGAAGGTCAAGTGTAAGGATCTGATTGTCCTTCCTTCTTGTATGATTGCAGATTCATTCTCCCTAGATATTTTTACATTGCATTGTTGCTTTCTTATCTAACTTGTACCTCCTGGAAGTTTTTCTTTTGCCAAAAACCAGTGCATTAATATTTGATTAAATGTGGTGCTGTGAAGTTTTCCTGATGAAAATTCTCTCTCTCTCTCTCTCTCTCTCTCACACACACACACACACACACACACACACACACACACACACCAGACGGGTATGGACCTCTATCGCGAGAATTACCTGTTTATGTGGTTGGTTTACATATTATTAAACCACCCATCTGATCTCTAATGGCAGCCCTGCTGACACTATCTGACCCAGTTTGACAATCTGGATAGAAATTGTAGGGTTGGCTGTTCAATGGCTGTGACTTTTAACAGCACTGCTTTTGGGCCTCAAATCAATTCTCTCTGTTTACAGACCATTTCACAGCCCTTTACCTGCAACATCACTTGTGTCAGTCCCATAAATACTTTGGTGTATATAATGCTTGAATTAGCATAATGGTTTAGGCCCTAAGCTCTTAGCCCAAAGAAGGACACGTCAACATGTTCTCTTCACTTAAGCAATTAAGAGCCATTATGCTGCTTCAGTGGAAATATCATCAAGGTTAAAGACAATCCCAAACAGCCCTCTCACCTTTTTATTCTAAGTCTAATAAATGAGGCCTAGAAATTGAAATGTTAGTAAACAGTCTTACTTGCAAGCTCTTTTTGGATCATGCTTAATCAGACCCCCATTCACCAGACATTTGCAAGGGATTCAGAAATGTGTATATTGAATTGTTCATTTAGTGCAAGAAAATAAAGCTTGCTGATTTGACTTCAACATCATAGTTAACGCAAGTTTATTTTTGCCAGATTTAAAAAATTTTAGCATCAAATTACATTAAAAAATATTTCTATACTTGTATTATTTGATATGACAAAAGTTACACTTTTAAAGGCAATGTGGTTGCTGTGACTTAAACAAAGGGATAGTTCCAAGGTCTTTCTGTATTTTTTCTTTTAAAAATTTGCTTTATTGAAGTATAATTTGCATATAATAAAATTCAATTTTAAGTATACATTTTGATGAGTTTGGCAAATGTATGTAGTTGTGTAATTACCATTATAATCAAGATATGGAATATTTCTATAACCTGAAAAAATTCCCTTGTCCCCCTCTACAGTTAATCCTCTTCCTCACCCCTGGTGACCAATGATCTGCTTTTGATCACTAGGTTTGCCTTTTCTAGAATTTCATATCAATAGACAGTATCTAGTCTTCTGTGTTTGGCTTCCCATATTTCTCATTATCTTTTCCTCTATGTATTAGTGAGAAGGTATTGTGAGAACCATAATTTGGGTGGAATCCTGGCTCCACCTCTTCTGGCTCAATGACCTTAAGCACGTTATTTAAATTCTCTGGGCCTTAGTTTCCTCTTCTATAAGAAGGGAGAAAATACCTCCGGAGTAGAGGTTATAAATAAATCTATGCATATACTTGGGTAAGGTATCTAGAAAGTGCTCAATAAGTCTTGGTTTCTTAGATTGGTCCTATTCTCTCCAGCATTGAACATCTTTAACAGCTGCTCACTACAGGTCTCACTATGACTGAATCCAGTGACTGCAAAAAGGGACAAAGGAACTTTTTCAGGTTTGGGAAATATCTGTATCTTGACTGTAATGGTAATTACACAATTATATACATTTGTCAAAATTCATTAAACTGAACACTTGAAGTTGAATTTTATTATCTGTAAATTACATGGCAATAAAGATGATTTTTTTTTTATGTCTGATCTTATTTATTTGTCACTCATAGAAAATCTCATTTTTGACTGGACTCAGACTTAGAGGTAGAAGCTCTCAGAGAGGACAGCCTCCGTCTCTTGGCAATCTGTTCCTGGCGTTTTTCTTTGGTCTCCTTCATTCTCTTGGCCAAAAGTTTAGCATATTCTGCAGCCTCTTCCTTATTTTTCTTAGTGCGCTGCTTCTTCAAAGCAATACGCTGACGTTTGTGCTGGAGGACACTTGGGGTAACAAGACGCTGAATCTTAGGTGCTTTGGTTCTAGGTTTCTTACCTTCTTTGTTTAGGGGCTTTCTCACAACATACTGGCGGACATCATCTTCTTTAGAGAGATTGAAAAGTTTGCGGATTCTGCTGGCTCTTTTGGGCCCCAGGCGACGAGGCACAGTAGTATCAGTGAGTCCAGGAATATCCTTCTCCCCTTTTTTTACAATGACCAAGTTGAGAACAATGAGATTGGCATCCACAATGCAACCGCGAACAGATTTGCGCTTTCTCTCTCCAGTCCTCCTTGGTCTATAGCAGGAATGCCCCTTACTCAGCAGCAGGTGGACACGACCATGGGTCAAGACACCCTGCTTCATGGGGAAGCCCTGTTTGTCATTGCCACCACTGATTCGGACCACATAACCCTTCCATTCTTCACCCAGAGCATCAGCAGCAACTTCTGTGGCCATACGCTTCTCATAGAAGGTACGAAGTTTGCGTTCATCGTCCACTTCAATGAGTTTCTGGCAGCCAGTAGCTGGGAAAGAGATGTTCAGCCGCCTCCGAGGCGCCACGAAAAAGAGGAAAGATGATTTTTTTTTAAATCTAAAAATAATACATATGGAAACACCTTGGAAATGTCTCTTGGTTTAAGAGTCACATGTGATGAGAGATACCCTTGACTCAGTGCTTCATCAGCTGGGCTTGCTGCTTTGGTCAAATAAGGGAAGCATTCAAAGCCTTTCCTAAGAGCAGCGCATTTGATATCACCGACAGAAGCCCTGCAAGCAGTAAATGTTGTTTTCACAAACCACTGTCATTGTGTTGACTTTTTAAGTTAAAGAAAGCAGTTGTGCATTGAAAGAATAAAAGTAATGTGCGAGACTGTGTGTGCGCGTGTGTGTGTGTAAGAAAACGCAATTAAGTGACATTGTATTGACCATCTTGAACTAACGGCTTCAAAATGTCAAAAACAGCTTATTGGATATAGAAAATGTGCAAGAAAATTGAGCTTAGAAACAGTTAGTTGAAGTGTCACTTTCTTTGGGGCATCTTCCCCAACTCCCACCAATACCCTCACCCCCATTCTGAGTTAGGCGCCCCTTCTCTCTGTTCTTACATTATTCTGTCCCTACCTCTCTCACATCAGTTGTCACACTGCATTTTATTTATTGGCTTATGTGTCTATTCCCCTTCATAAGGCTATGCAATCCTTGAAGATAGGTACTTTGTTTTTGGTATCTTTATATTTCCAGCACCCTGAACAGTTCTTAGTAGGCGCTCAATAAATGTTTGATGAGTAAATGAGGTCTTAATCACATTACCTCCATTTACAACATTACAGCCAACATTTACCCCAGGATTGCTTTTAACAGTGATTTGGGTCCAATGTATATAAGGATCTGAAGCAATAGAGGGCCCACGGAAAGACGTGAAAAACCAAAGAGAAAATAAGAAATTTAGTGCGAGGAGAGGGAATAGTTAAGAGAAGTGTCCTTTAGTGGTTTGCTCCCAGAATCCTTGCTTTGGGCAAACAGTTCTGAGTTAGATTCCAGCCCTCCCAAACTGTGTGGCCTTGGACTAGTTACTAAACCTTCCTGAGCTTCAGTTGACCTGTGACTTCTCATCTATAAAATAGAGGAAATAATAACGATATCTCCTCCATAGGATTTCTGTGGGATTGAATGATATGCATATACAGCACCCGGCACAGTGTCTGGCACACGGTGAATACTCACAAAATGTTAATTCTCTAGTGGGTTTCAAGAGTGCAGACTCGGGAGTCCAACAGATTACATCTGAATTTCAACTCACTCTAATTCAGCCATCCATGGTCTGTGTGAACCCAGACAGATTACTTATAACCTCAGATTCACTAAGTGCAAAATGAGGATAATATCAGTATCCCCTCACAGGGTTATTTTGAGGATTAAATGAGATAAAAGAACTCAGCATCATGACTGGCATGTAATAAATGCTTAATAAGGGTTAGTTATTATCCTAGCCTGATAGGACCTAGGTCTACTGTTACCATATAAGCCCTGTTCCTCAGCAGGAAGCCTTTATTTCAATCAAGTATATTCCCTCTCTCATTTATATTTGCCATGCTCATTTATTTTTCTTTACTTCGTTCATGCTACAGCTGCTGTAGGTCAGTGTGGAATAAAGGAACAAAGGTTTTGAGGTCGAATGACCTGGGTTCTAAATCTGACTTGCTAATATCCTACTTGTGTACAAGTCACCCTGCTTCCCTGAATCTGTTTTCACCTGTAACGTGGAGATGATAATCTTTATTTCATTGGCTTTTTGTGAAGATTAAATGAGCTCATATGTAATAAGGTGCCTGATGTATAATAGGTGTTCTGTTGAATACATCTTAGTTTCCAATCCACTGCATTCCCCCAATCAGGCACACTTGCCGTCTCCTTTACACCTATCTAAACATCCACCTTCCAAGACATACCTAAAAATCTCACCTCATTCTGGAAGCTGTCTCATGCTGACCCACCTTATCCCACAAATGTATTCTGTGAGTCTCAGTTTCCTTTTTCATACAACTTGACAATCTCTCCTAGCCCTAACCCTCCGTGATTCTGAGACATTGCAATGATTCATGGTTGGAACTAGAGGATTTTCTAAACGCTTCCCTGTACACCCAGTAAATGTATGGTAAATGGCTAAGAGGGACAGGTTTCAACTGTTAAATTACGAAATTAAATAAAATGTGAGTTACCATATTTAGCATATGAAGTTTTGGGAACCATTCTACAACACATACTCGACACTAGATGACAATGAGTATAAGTTTTATTTCTTTGATGATTCAGAAGCCTTATGGATCTTGTATCTACTGTTCAAAGCTACAAGAGAAAAAATGTAATTTTTCATACTTTCAGGTTGTGGTGATTTGAAAAAGTAGGGGGTAGTAGTATACCAAAGTGAAATGTACATCTTTAGATCATCTATTGTGTCTCTTCTGATAGCACCTGTGTAACATTCCTAATAAACAATGTAAATGGCATTGGGGTGCCTGGGTGGCTCAGTCATTTTAGCATCTGACTGTTGATTTTAGCTCAGGTCATGATCTCAGGGTTGTCAGATCGAGCCTCGCATCAGGCTCCACAATGGGCATGGAACCTGCTTAAGATTCTCTCTCCCTCTCCTTCTGTCCCTCCCCACTCCCTCTTTTAAAAAAAGTAAAAAGAAAATGACATAATAAAGAGTGTTCTTTGGGCAGAGAATTACCACCAAACATCTTAACATTCTAATATTCTACTAACAATATCAGCTTACAACAAAAACTGGAAGCATGTGAATAGCCACTTTCTAATTTTATTCTGCCTACTCGGACTATGCAAGAGGAAAAAAAGATGATAAATAGCCAGAGAGATTTTCTTGACATCATGCTTAACTGAAATTTCAAAATAAATCAGTTGAGCTCATTTTTAAAGACCTACAACTAAATTATCATTGGATCGTTTTGTTCTGCTCCCAACTGGGTTTCCGAGGGACTTGTGGTGAGATACAATGAGATCTGAAAATGGGCCACAGTGTGCAAACATTGCAGTTTGGTTTGATTTAGTCTAACTCTTGTGTAATAACTTTCTTTGAAGTGTGGGTTGAGGAGCAGGTTACAAGCCCGAGGCCACAAGCTCATCTTGTTCTTGTTACAACTCAGATGCCCTGGAGTCCCTGCACTATATATCAGAGACTTGGCACTGGAGTCCCTGGCCGATCAAGAGTGGAGCCTTCATTCCCAGCACAGCAGAGCAACTGAGCAACAAACAACAACATGGTTCTGTTTGCTTGGGAAACCCATTTGACAAAAGGACACAGGTGAGTCTTCAAGGAGCCTGTGAGCCTGAGGAAGCCTGACTTTGCTCTCAAAGGTAAGGAAAAAGGTTAAAAAATCCATCTACCTGATAGAAAGGTCCCTGACCTGGGGAGAGGCAGGACACATTTTCAGATTGCTGGCCAGCATCTCGCCTTCTGTGGCTTTGGGATTGCTACTTCTCCGCAGATCCTCTGACCCAAGCAAATCTCAAGGCAAGTCTCCGACTCCTCTCTGGTCTGATTTTTCATGAGCAAAATGAGGGGGTTGGACCAAATGATCTCTTAGGCCTCATCCTACTCTAAAATTTGGTGATTCTGACCCTGTGACAGTCTTGTAGCCCCCAAGGGACTAACTTTATTCCTTCCATTGGTCACATATTTTCCAGCAGCCTGATTTAGACTCTTACAGCTGAATTAGACCATGGATGATTCTAGTAAATAATACTTGCACAGTTTGTTAAAACCTGTAAAATGATTTTACATATAGTATGTCATTGGATCCTTAAAAAAATCATTAAGGAAGGAAAAGATATTTTCATTTTATAGAGGAGGGAAGCTATGCTAAGAGACGTTAAGTCATAACTGCTAACATGCCTAGGGCCAGATCTAAAAAGAAAAAACTCCAAATGTGAGTTTCTTAGGCTGGATGAGGCCTACACATTCAGTAAAGAGATGTGTTGAGTATCAGAGATGGCAACAGTGAGCATTCTGTGAACCTGCCTCAGAATTCAAGCATACTACAATCACCTATGTAAACTCTGTTTGAGTGAAGAGGCAAACACTCCAAAGAGAGAGCATACAGCTAAAGGACAAAGACTCTTAGCTAAGGGTAGGGGTCAAGGGATGTTCTTCAACTCCTGATGCAGTGCTCTAAAAGGAGAGAATGGGGGATGGGGTGGAACTCACCTTGGGTAGCCAATGAAAGGTAACCAGTTCAAGCCAGGGACATTGGTGGAAGGCTGGTGGGAAGTGAAGATTTGGGGTGTTACAGTCTGGGCACTGAGTACTGACTATACCCCAACCCCTTGATAGAGCTTACAACTTATATTGTCTTTTGTCCCAGCCTTGAAGGAATCCTGTGGAGAGTTAGGGAGGCTGTAAAACCCTGAAGATAGGGTGAGAGAAATAGGGTCTGCAACACAAGGGGGTATATTCATACACACACAAACACACAGACACACACACGGTAAGCCTTCCTCTGTGGTGTATAATTAAAGAACTGCAGTGCTTGGGGGCAGAGGGCTTCCCCATCTGAGCGCAGGGCCTGCTGGAGCACAGGAAGGACTAGGATGACTGGAAGGAAAGTGAATGATAACAACATCAACAACAGTGTGGGAGTGAGCAATGGGCAGAGGAGTGGCAAACCCCAAAGACATCCGAGTCAGCCCCTGTCACCAGGGGTGACAACAGGGCCGTGGCAGCAACAGCAGAGGCTAAGGGGCAGAGGAGTGTGGGGCCACATCGGCTGCTGCAGCAGAACGAACAGTCAAAGTTCCTGAGCTCCTCTAGGATTAGGAAAAGATCAAGACAAGAAAGATAACGACACAAAACTAAAAGCATGGTTAATATCATTTTGAGTCTTGGATCAGTTAACTTTCATCACAGACCAACTCTGGGACTACAGACCCAAGAAGGTGAAGTTTAATAAGAATGTATATAAAATCCTGCACATAGATCCTCAAAATCAACTGAAATGGAGGGGTGCCTGGGTGGCTTGGTCAGCTAAGCGTCTGCCTTCAGCTCAGGTCATGATCCTGGGGTCCTGGGATTGAGCCCCATGTCAGGCTCCCTGCTCAGTGAGAAGCCTGCTTCTCTCTCTCCCTCTGCCCCTCCCCCTGCTTGTGCATGCTCCCTCTCTCTGTCTCTCTCTCTCAAATAAATAAAATCTTAAAAAAAAAAAATCAACTGAGGTGGATAGGACTGACAGAGTAAGATGTGACAGGATAAGAGAGATTTAGTTTGGGGGGTTTTGGTGACCAGAAACTCAGCAGGTGCCGTTGATTTGGCTGCTACAAAAAACTAAGAACCTCAGGCTACATTGATGAAAACACACGTCCAGACCATTGGGCGTTGTGGCTAAACCACATGTGCGGTGTTATGTTCGGTTGTTGGTATTGCCTCCTAAGAGAAGCACTGATATTTCATGCTTGTCCACAGGAGCATGACCAAGATGATAAGGGGTGCAGACACCAAGTCCCACAAGGGGCAGCAGGAACTGAGGAAACTTGGGGGGGATCCGAAAGTCATCTTTAATTCCTGAGGAAGACTTCTTGAAAAAGAGTCACACTCGTGTGGCCTTTATATATAGGATATCGCCAGAACCAAAGAATGGAAGGCTGATTTTGGCTCAGTGAAGAGTAGAGCTTTCTAATAGAGCTGTTCAGAGGTAGAAGGAGCTGGTTTTGGGCACCTGGGTGGCTCAGTTGGTTAAGCGACTGCCTTCGGCTCAGGTCATGATCCTGGAGTCCCAGGATTGAGTCCCGCATCGGGCTCCCTGCTCGGCAGGGAGTCTGCTTCTCCCTGACCCTCCTCCCTCTCATGTTCTCTGTCTCTCATTCTCTCTGTCTCAAATAAATAAATAAAATCTTAAAAAAAAAAAAAAGAAGGAGCTGGTTTCAGGAGTGGCGAAATCCCCAGACTGGAAGTGGCTTTCAGGCTGAGGCTGAATGATATTCTGGCTGGGAACTTCCGTATAGAAATGATTTCTGCATTAGGTAGAAGCTGGGACTAAATGACCTCTGAGACTCCCTCTAGCTCTTAGAGACTAGGTTGGAGATTTTTGCCTTAGAAACCAACCATTCAGGGGGCGCCTGGGTGGCTCAGTCGTTAAGCGTCTGCCTTCGGCTCAGGTCATGATCCCAGGGTCCTGGGATCGAGTCCCATATCGGGCTCCCTGCTCAGCAGGAAGCCTGCTTCTCCCTCTCCCACTCCCCCTGCTTGTGTTCCCTCTCTCCCTGTGTCTCTCTCTGTCAATTAAATAAATAAAATCTTTAAAAAAAAAAAAAAGAAAGAAACCAACCATTCAGTTCCGGAGGTACAACTCCAAAGGGACCCTACTCTACCATGGGCCTGGGGGTATAGAGTCCTGCCACAGCTGCTGCTCTCAGAAGGCCTTCTCAGCAAATGATGAGGCTCTAACTCATTTACAGTCTGGGAACAGGAAATGTACTTTTATGAAGCAAATAGGTATTTGCCTACCTGGTGCCCCCTAAATGCAATCAATCAAATTAGTTTTGTCTTAAGAATATCTCAAAGTCCCTCTCTTCTTCCATGTCTCCAGGAACCCTGCCTTGGTTCAGGCCATCCACATCTTACACCCAGACTTTTTCAACAGCCTCCTAAGTAAATGCCTTACCTCCACTCTTACCTTCTTCAATATACCCTCTGTAGAGCAGGCAGAGTAGTTTTCTGTTTTGAATAGCTCCCCACTGACCATGTGGGATAGTACCAGCTCTTACTGTTGCATGGAAAGCCCTGCAGCCTCATGTTCTGTGACTTCCCATGCATACCACCATACCTTACACACACACACACACACACACACACGCACACACTTTGTGCTTCAATAATGCCACACTATTTGTAATTTTCTTCGTACACTATACTGTTATACATCTCTCTGCCTTTGCATATGCTCTCCCTCCATCTGAAATGCCTCATCCTTTCCAACCCCCACCTTACTTACCAAAATAACTCCTATTTATTCTTTTTCATACATAAAAGCTTTGCTTGTGCATAACCTTTTAGGAAGCCTTCCTTTAACCTCTTCCCCATCTCACACGATCTCCCAAAGTTAATCATTCCTTCCTATTTGCTATGTCTCTAGCTTTGCACATGGTTGTATTACAGCATTTACTACATTGTACTGAAGCATTATTTACATATCTGTGTTCTCCATTGTTCTTGGGCTCCTCACAGGCAGAACCAAGTAATATTCATCTACAAATTCCCAGCACTTAGCACACTGTTTAGCACATAGCAGATCTCTATTTATTGAACTGATCTGACAAAGGTATTTTTGTGGACACACCTGTCATTTGCTGTGATACTGAACTTTGTATTACAGTACACATGAACACCAAGTTCTATGGTGAAAAACGAAGTTAAACTTTTAAAATTGCCTAGTAATATTAAGTTAAATAAAAAAGATCCAAGGCCAAGAACAAAGACTTAGAATGGAAGAAGGGGAAATTTTAACCTATAAATTTCTACCACCCTTGTTGCTTTTGTTCTGAAAAGCTTTAATCAGAGAGCTGGTCCTGAAGAACCTTAGGTTTCTAGTCTTGGCATTCTGAAAGGGAGATTCTGAATTCAGAAACTGAACCATGAATCTTACTCAATAAACATTTACTGAGGGTGTACAAAGCCCGGTGCTTGGGCGCCTGGGTGGCTCAGTTGGTGAAGTGTCTGTGTTCAGCTCAGGTCATGATCCCAGGGTCCTGAGGTCTAGCCGCAGGTCAGGCTCCCTGCTTAGCAAGGGAGTCTGCTTCTCCCTCTCCCTCTGCCCCTGCTTCCCCTGCTTGTGTGCGCTCTCTTGCTCACTCCCTTTCTCTCAAATAAATAAATGAAATCTTAAAAAAAGTATGGTGCTAAGTACTGCAGTAATCCAAAAGGGAAAAAAATTTTTTTTAAGATTTTATTTATTTATTTGACAGAGAGAGACACAGGGAGAGAGGGAACACAGCAGGGGGAGTGGGAGAGGGAGAAGCAGTCTCCCGGCTGAGCAGGGAGCCCGATGCGGGGCTCGATCCCAGGACCCTGGGATCATGACCTGAGCTGAAGGCAGACACTTAATGACTGAGCCACCCAGGTGCCCCCCAAAAGGGAAATTTTGAAGCTAAAGTGAAATAATAGAAGAGCTTTACTTTATAGAGTTATCGGGTTATTAATATGCATAAGGAGACTCTGCGTTAGACTTACCCTATAGGCACAATGACAACTTTATAATTGGGATCAAATAATAGTTTACATTTATTGAGTTCTCATCATGTGCTATGACCTACTCTAAGCACTTCGTTCACTCATTCAGCAAATATTTATTGAGGTCTAATATATGATCAGCACCATTCTAGGTGCTAGGAATCCAACAGGAAACAAAACACACAAAAGCCCCGCTCTTTAGGAGTTTACATTCTGTAGGGGAAGACACAACAAACAAACAAAACAACAGATGGTGATAAGTGCCATGGGGAAATGTAAAACAGAATAAAAGGAGGAGTTAGATACTAGGGGTATGGGGGGGGGGGCTGGCAGTTTTCAGTGAGGTTATCAGAGAAGACATCAGTGAGGAGGTGATATGTAAGCAAATACCTGAAAGGGCTAGGAAAGAAGCCATAAGAATATCTTGAGGAAGAACATTCCAGACAGAGAGCAAAGCAAGTACAGAGACCCAAGGCAGGAGCCTATCTGTCATATTTGTGGAACAAGAGCCCAGGTGGCTGAGGAAGAATGAGCAGTGTACACAGGGGAGAGGAGGTCAGCGGAGTAACCAAGGGCCTTGTGAACCAGTATGAAGACTTTGGCTTCTACACTGAGGGATGTGGGACATCATTGGAGGGTTATGACAGATTATCAACAGATCACTTTGTTTGGTATGTTGAGAGTAGACTGTAGGAGGGCACGGACTAAAGTACAGAAACTGTTTCAATAATCCAAGTGGGAAATGACAGGCTTGGAACAGGATGGTAGCAGCGGGGTATTGAGAGATTGGTTTCAAGATATGTATTTAAGTAGAGATGGCAGGATTTGTTGATGAAATTGATACAAGGTAAGAGAGAGAAGGGGGGAGCAGTCAGGGATGATTTCAAAGTTTTTGGCCTGATCAACTCAATGGATAGAACTGCCATTTATTGAGACAGAAAACTGTGGAAGAGGCAGCTTTTGGGGGTGGGGGTGGGGAGGAGAGATCAGGGGTTTAACTTTGTGTTCAATTTGAGATACCTACTAGATAACCAACCAGAGATGTAAAACAGTTAGTTGGGAGTGGGGGAGATTTAAGCTGGAGTTATAAATTGAGGAGTAGCCATCATATAGATATTTATAGTCATGAACCTGGAGGAAATCATAAAGGAGTCTAAATACTGAAGAGAAGAGAAAAAGACTAAGGACTAAGCTCTAGGGCATTCCAGCATTTACGGATTAGAGAGATGAGGAGAACTTTAGGAGGAGCAGTGAAGGGGGAGAAAAGCCAGGACAGCAAAGAATCTTGCAAGCCAAGAGAAGAGTGTTTCAGGAAGAGAAGGTGATAAACTGTGAATTGTGCTGATCAAATAAAAAGAAAACTAAGAATTGATCATTGCATTTGACAACATGGACACAAGAGAAGTAGGCGGACACCAATACTATTGATTCATTTAAGACCCACAACAAGTGTCTACGATAGGGATTACTGTTATTCCCTAAAGAAGGAAACTGAGGCACAGGAACATTTAGTAACTTGCACAAGGTCACAAAACCAGAGAATGACAGAGTTGGTGTTTGAACCTAGGCTGTGTAGTTCTGGAGCACTCCCTGCCTGGGGAAATAGGAAAAACAGAAGAGAGACATTTCATGGGAAATTTGACTACATGGCAAAGAAAAGAAAACCCTAGAATGTCACTTCTAACCTATTATGCTGTAACTCTTCTAACCCATCAGCTGTAGCTGATCCTACTCCTTGACTTAATCTGCTGTAGAGTTTTTTGTTCCAAGTCAGGAAAAAGGCATTGATTGACTTTAAAAGCCCATCTCTATGGAGAATTTATGGGTGCTTAATTAATAACCATGACTAGCCTACTTAGCTCAACTGGTTAGATCAGAGGGGTGCAAATGCATTCCTTGACATGAACCAGTCAGTTTTACCAGAACAAGGGTGTTTTTGGACATAAGCTAAATTTTTTGCCCTGAACAAATACCTTGTATACAGATGCAGTGTGGTAGTTAATATCCCCCCAAAATAATCATAGTATGTGTTCTATTGCCAAGGTATTAGTAGTATTAGTAGGTATTAGTAGTACCTCTTTCCTGTTCAGAAGATGTGTTATTTTCTTTTTCAGTGCTGAGGAGAGGGATAGTTTACTGTGCCCACATCTTTACAAGGTGATAGCATCCTCAACAGCTCAGATTTGTAAACTAATGTCTATATTTTGGAGGGTAAATAGCTGCTCTTTATAAAAATGGGATAGACTATATTCTGGAACCAGTCAGATGGAGACCAAACCTGAATAAAGCATTAGCAAGAACAGAACCCACCATTCAGGGATATCTTTGAATAAATCTGGGGAAAAGAAATTTTGACCGAGTTTTTAATATAATTTTAAAAATCGGCTCTACCTTTTGAAGGAGCATTACCTAGTGAGTAATCTACAAGGCTTTGGGCAGCTAATACTGGTTGATAAAAATCTCTATGTGTCAGCTGTGATTTAAACTTCCAAGACCTCACCCAGTAAATTTATTCCTCAGGTAAACATGTCCTGGTATCTGCCTTTTATTTAGATCTAATGGCCAAACTCGGTTCTGCCCACATTCATTTACTGTATCTACATTTTCGGAGGTAATGAGAAATTTATAATAAACTTTATATTGATGTAATTGTAGGTGGTCACTTTTAACTTGCATTCTACATATTGACCCACTAACTTGGTGTTTTGACCACTTGGCAATCTTTGTCAAGCCTGGTTACATCTGAGAGTATTGCCGATCAATACTCTGAAATCCCCATGCAAATATATAATTAGAAAGTATCTGTAGCTCTCTTTTTTCATCTCCCTTAAATCCCAGATTTCCCCACAATTCCCACAGTGGAGATATTTGTTTTTGTTGTAATCAGAGTATAAGACTTCTTCCCATTCATAGGCCACACCACTGTGGTACTATTCAGTGCTCCCTTCATTCCAGGTCATATCCAAGGCTCGCCTCAGTGTTGTCATCTATGATAAATGATAACTAGCAACAGATAAAAATGTGAATTCAGGCATTAGAGATGCTATGTAGACACAGAGAAAAGAAGCTTTAGTGAAAGATTCTTTCAAGATCTGGCTATCAACCCATAGCCAAGTCGGGTTCAGTCAAGGTCACATCCACATTCTCCTCCAGCTCTACACAGATACATGCACCACGGTGCCATGTTGCCCTGCCAGAATAGCTCTTGCTGGCTAATTCTAACTGTCTCACTAGGCCAAGCATCTGATTGTCGGGGGAAAACAAAAACAAAAACTAACAAAACCATCACTGCAAAATTTATGTATATTCAGTTTTTCTTTATTTCTTTTTAGCCAGCATGAGTGATGGTAGGAGGGAACAAAAAACAAAAAAACACAGCCCTAATGACATAGCAACAGCTTAGTTTTTTTGGATGGATCCAAGGCTGGTTCTTATAAACTGAAAAGAACATTTGACCAACAAAAGAAGGGTTCTAATCAGAAGATTTTGAACATAAGACTAAGTTTCCCACTCGCTTGGCGCTTTTTTGGGTAGAAAGGCTTAAAACAGTTTATGGAACATTTCAAAATGATGTCTTATAAGCATTTTGCCCCTTTTAAAATCACACATAGCCCTTTAATATGATGAGCAAACAGGCTAGGTGGTTTTAAGTCTATCCACAGTTGGCAGGAATTATGATGCATTTAACTGTATCTACCACCACAGAGGTTGATTTCCCCACAAACCTCCCTAGCAGTACATGGATGGAACTGTGGATTTTTTTTGCAGCAGAGAAGCTTATACATAATCCTATTACTATCTTAGGCACCTATTAAATATGATTGAAACAACGCCCATTGGAAGTCTTAAAACCTTAACCACCAGTTTTACTTCTAAAATAAAGTAAACTGCCAAAAGTTCTGATAAAAGTGACAATTTATATTTTTAAGTAGTACAACTGGAATTTTCCTATAGCCGTAGACAAAGGAATTCTTACTCAGATAAGTAGAAGAGCACCAATAAATTTAAGGTAGCTTATGCAAGTTAGGCACTAATGAATGTCATCTTCTGTTTTGTCATGAAAAAAGATCTTTCTGCTGCTAAAGGAGACTGATTTAGATTATGAATAGCTGTAGTGATTTGCAAAAATGGCTCCAGAGAGATAGAATGAGACTCCATATACTCATGGCACTTGAGGTTTCTGCCCTTTTTGTTGAAAATTAATTTGTCCTGTGGGTTATTGGATTCTAGCTCAGCCAATGTATATTGCTCAGTCATCACAAATTTACTTAAAATTTAGTGTAGCTGAAGTTCATTCAACAAGACAAAAGTCTACAGTTGAAAGCTTCTAAAAATCTTTTTAAAAAACTGGCTAACAGTGTAATTGAAAGTGCTGGCGTCTAAGTAGATTCACATAATGTTTTGCAGGTATCAATATACACTATATTACTGTGTTAGAAATAGATTTTTCACCTGTTTCCCAAGAAAAAGCAGATAGGGAGGCTTTATCATCCTTTGGTAAGAGGATATTTTGGTTGAAGCTTCCATATTCCAAAAAAATGTAAATCCCTAACTTCAGATTAGATAATACCGCATATTATGGTAGTAATACCATATGTTTCATTCACTCATGTATTTTACGTTATTTCAAAACAAATAATTTTAAAAACAAACAGATTATGCTCCTAATGCTTCCAAATCCCAAATCTGTTACATTAGAAAAAAATTAGAAGTACACCAGTTCTGTCTCCCTGTTTGAGCAGCTCTTACCGCAGGCAACTCACTTCCTACTTAGGACGCTACACCATGGAGGCTTATAGACTGGGAGGGTCAGAGCAGAAAGAGTCTTCAGACAGAGCATCCCAGGATACAAATCACTTGCTTCTGACAAAAGGAACACTAGTTTAATGGCCATGCTCCTTTACCCAACAATAATGAGAGGAAGAGAAAAGAGACTGTTCTTCAAAAGGGGCTATTGTGAGAAATACAGAGGAGACATTAAAAAAAAAAAAAAAAAAGCTAATTGTGGGAAACAGCAGTTTTTAATTCATCCTTCCCTTAACATGTTTTCCTTAATGTAATACATATTTTTCATTTTTACACATTTAAATATGTATATTTAATACATTAAACACATTCACATGTGTGTATGTTTTATTTCCCTTTGAAAATCTAGATGAATTTCAATACTTATTTAATAACTAAAATCACACTAGAGCATCTCAACCGTGATTAGGGCCATCGGGGTAGCGCCTAACTAAACCGATACACAGGAGGCAACAAACATTATTTGTTCATTTCATTTATAGCTGAAAGTTTACTACATACTAAGACTATTAAAATATTATATTACAGAATACCAGGAGCTAAACCTAAATGGCAAAAACAGTCAGATGTGTCATTTCATTAAGAGAAGAAAGCAAATACTATTTGGGGCGACCTAAACCATAGTTTTGGACTTTTTTTCTTTTTAATAGCAGCTTTCATTTTATTTCTTACACTTAGATTACAACTGAACTACACAACTGGTAAAGTTCAAACTCTGAGGCGATCAGCTCTTTGCTTGAGGTACAATTGCACAAAATGAGATACAGAGTGCTAACCAAATCATGACACAGTGGACTGGAAATTTTAGATTAATAAACCTCTTCCAGTGGAGAACTAAATAACTTTTACAGTTTTATCTATGGTTATTTGTTTCTCTGAAGATTTATGGTCCTCGCAACAGATATGCATCTTATCTTTCACTTTCCAGATTAAGGACGGATGATTTTAAACAGGCTTCTGACTGGCATAATCTGGAATTGCAGATGATCTCAATTTTTTAAAAAATGCTAAAAGTGAACTTGCAAGTCAAATGAAAATGACTTTGCGCATGTCAGGTGCACAGGGGAAAAATCTGCATACAGCTAAACAAGGCTGATCTTCCATTAGCAATACTGATCCCCTTGCCCTGCCCTGAGTCAGCCAGGTGCAATCTGTACATGCTTAACCAGGAATTAAAACTCTTATGCTCCTGCTGCTTTAATTGATTGATGCTAAAAGTTTAGAAAATAAAACCTAACCAGCTATTACAAAGCGCCTTTAACCAAGCCTTCTCCTTTGAAAGCAGGATCCTCAACTGAAACTGGCAGACCACATTTTTAGGTTTCAAGCAGCTCTGTCATTCTACAAGGAATGTGTCTGCCACTTCACACGATAGCTTGAGCTGAAAGACATGTACTTTGAATCAGAGAATCAATAGAACACTTAATGGACAATTAGGAGAACAGCTGTAGGACTGTCAGAGACCCATCTGTACACAGCTCAAACAGCAAGCCTGGACACGGCCCGGAAAACAAAGTACACCGCTCCAGGGCACTGGCCCCAGTACAAAACCTCCCTTTCATTTCTCATTTAATGTTAATATAGTGTTCTTTTTCATTACAAATTTTAACACGTGTAGAAAATTATGGAAATTGCTTAAGCCATTTGTCAACTTATATCATGTGAATTGATCAATAAATTTCACTACTTTGTTGTTAATGTAGATAAATTTTGGCATTTAATTAAGCTCCAGTGAAAATGTGGCCACTTTTAATTTCAGCAGATGCTGTCATTTCATTTGTAATACATAACTACAGGGGTAAATACAACCCAATCATGAATTATCACTAAATATTTATAGACAACATAGCAATTCAGAAAATAGACACAAAAGATTTTTATAATGAAACCATTACTGTGTGCAAAATCTGAAATAGGTAGTGATGAACTCTAATTGGAGCTGTGAACAGAATCTTACTTAATATTGTAGCTCCATAAAAGAATTACATATGTATATTTTTCTCTCATGATCCTGTTTCCATCAATTATGTCTCTTATTAGGCAGAAATAGTTTCAAATTCTTTTCACAGAATTGTTCCAAATGTTAAAGGATAGTTCTCTAAGTTTGTGGAAGTATATGAAAATTTATAAATTAAAATAAAAATCCATTCCTTTAATTTTTTTCCCTAAATTTATGTGGATACAATTGGAAAGCTCCTCTTAATGGACAAGAGGAAAATCTTATGATGCTCATTTCGTACACATGATTGGAATTTGAGCTATAATGTTGGTCAAGAGGATACTAGTGTGGAGAAAGGAGACAAGATGCTGGACAATGGAAAAAGCAGAATGAACTTTTTAGGCTTCCTCCATATGGCCTGAGGGTCCCCAAGATGAAATCGGGCTCCTGACAGCCAGAAGCCCTATAGCCTTAACCCTCCGTGGCATAGTCTGACATGATAAACTGCTGTATCTCATTTGAGGGGGAATAGGCTGCCTCTTGGTGATTCTGCTGGTGCCTTCAGGGAAAAGGGGATTCGAAATCACATTGCTGTCTTTACAGTGTAATCCACTCCATAACGCCCATTCCCACCATTGTCTAAATGCTTTCGTAGGAGGGCCCTTCTGGCTGTGCAATCACTGCATTTTCAGCAGAAAAGCAGACCTGAGTGCCTGTGGAGAGTGCCTTTGTAAGTATTTAAAAAAATTAAGTTTAGGGAAATCAGAGCTGATCCCTCATTCCTATTTTTACAATGTCTCCGTGTCAAATTGGCCATCACTGCTGAGGCAGTTTGGCACTTTCTGTTGTTCTGGCAGAGGAGTACCTGCTCAGAGAAGATGATTCTCTAAATTCAGACTCTATTAGAGGAATTAGAATTAAGCAGCCAAAGGGAAAATGGATTGGGTCTTCTTGCTGAACCAAATTACACATCTAACTGTCCAGCCAAAATTCTCTCTCTGGCTCATTCTCACATGTTCATATTTCTTTTTATTCCAAAATATAAATTTCCTAGGACTTCAGGCCTTGTTTTTATACCCCTGAAAAGTAAAAGGGGCTGAAAAATCTACCTCAGCTGTAATGTGGATAATTAGGGATCTTTTTGTAATCTCCGAAATCTAGGAGTTCACAAAGTCATAATCCTAGTATTCTCCTGAGTCATGTAGCTCTGTGAATTGCTCTGTCTTTGGGGGAAGCTGAGGAAAGATAGAGGTTATTGCACAGGCTAGGGAAATACTGGCATTTGTTGAATATTTGATGTAGACATTAAAGGGGTAAGAAAGTTAAGATGTAAGATTGGGTGAGAAACAAAAATTGAGACTCTAAAAGATTGAGATTGTAGTGAATTAAAGATGGCCACAAAATTCTTTGCCATTTCTCCCATCAGTAAGTGGAGTCTGTTTCCTTGACCCATGAACCTAAGCTGGCCTTATGAGTGGTTTTGCTCAATAGAATTTAGCAGAAGTGATGCCATGCAAGATCCCAGGCCAGGCCCTTGAGAAGGTCTGGAAGGTCTGGAAGCTACTGCTTTTGTGCTTTCTCAGGAGTCAGCTGCCATGCCGTAAACAAATTCAGGTTATACTACCAAATGTTGAGTGGTTACTTAGAGAGTGGTCGTGGAAAATAAGAGACCATCCTGGGTGTTCCAGGCCTGGGCAAACTCCCAGCTGAAAGCAGCCACCCCAGTGACTGCAGCTTCATCATGTGGAGCAGAAGAACCTCAGCGCTGAGCTCAGTCAACCCACAGAATTATCAGAAATAACAAATCCTTATTAGGTTAAGCCATGAAGTTTTCAGGCAATATGTCACATGGCAATAGAGAACCGAAACAGAGATTTTATAATAATCTGTTCTTTTTCTTCTACTGTCCTACTCTGCTTTTGAAGTTATGCCAACTAGCAATCAACACCTGTTTTCCTATGCCTCTTGCAGAAGTGACCCGATAGCAATAAAATAAAAAGCCAAAATACTAATGGGGCAGGGGTAGAATTCTTTTTAAAAAGGAGCTCAGACTGATTCCCTCTGCTATTAGTTTTCTGTTTTCTCTCTTGATAACTTCATTCAATATCCGAAGTCTATATCAGTGCTCAAATTGGACACCAAAAGAAAGGCAATTTTTGTAACAAGAACTCCATCCCTTTTCAGGATTCCAGTCTTGAAAGTCAGTGCAATGACCCAATTTACGTAAATAGAGCAGACTTTTTAAAAGACATCAGGAGATGTTCTGCAATTTATATTAAAGTTACCAAACGTTAGCTCTTTAAAAAAAAAAAAAAAGATTTTATTTATTTATTTGACTGAGAGAGACGCAGCGAGAGAGGGAAAACAAGCAGGGGGAGTGGGAGAGGGAGAAGCAGGCTTACTGCCGAGCCGGGAGCCCGATGTGGGGCTCGATCCCAGGACCCCAGGGTCATGACCCAAGCTGAAGGCAGACGCTTAACGACTGAGCCACCCAGGCACCCCAAAACATTAGCTCTTTAAAATAATTTTTCTCTCCGCTAAAAGAACAAACTAGAATGCAATCATAGCTCTGTCGCATATAGGTGTGTAACTTGGGCAAGTAATATTTTCTTTCTCGGCCTCAGTTTCCTCATCTATAAAAAGAAGACAATGGACCAGATACTCTTTAAGTTCCCTCAGACTTTGCCAATTTTCAAAGATGTATGTCCTTTTTCAGGTAATGCCAGGTCACTCTTAATCCCTTATTGTGATCATGTTAGTGTCAACTAAAAAGTCTTTCTCTATTGCCCAAGGCAGGAATGAATATATCCTTAACCTAATATTCTACCCCTGAATAATTGAGGTGATTGTATAATTAACTTTCTCTCATAAAGCATAATCCTGATTTTTTTTACTCCATCATTCTATGAGAACAAAGAAGTATGACAATTTGTCTTTACCATGCTGGTCTCTAAATGGATACCTATTCTTCATAAAGTTCGTAAGAAGTTAGTACATGTTTTGCTTGTGGAAAAGATCTGATAGGAACTGAGAGAGGGTAATAGCTCTAGCATGGAGCAAAATACCTTCAAAACTCACTGGTTCTTCTGACACTGAAAATGCTGATGCTGAAAATTCTTTGTATTTCAGAGGGTCTTCATGAAAACTTGCTAACTTCTGGGTTTAGTCACAAACAGTATTTGAGTATAACTCTAGTTAAACAAGCAAAAATAAAAGTTAGGGCTCTTTTACCTTGTTGCATTATTATAGTAAAATACGGTAAATATTTGGTATGATAAAGTTAGTTTTCATCATAATATCTAGGAAAGGAACAATATGGTTCATTAATTCCACAGACAATTCCAAAATTTAGTGGTTTCAACCATATATGGAATCAAATAGATCTGGGGTGGAATCCTGAATGAATCATTTACCAGCTGGGTAGCCTTAGGCAATTTGATTAATCTCTGAATCTCAAGTTTCTTCCCTACAAAGCACAGATTTCTGTTTATGGCATAAAAATGAGATAATGCATATAAAGTGCCTAGAATAGTAAGCACCCAGTAAGTATAAGTTACAATTAAATGTGAGCTCCATGAGAGCAGAAACCTTGCTTGTTTTGTTCACCTTTCTATCTCAAGTGCACAGAAAAGTTGCATAAGTAAAAGATGATTACTCTGGTCAACCCCAGCTCCAACTTCTTTTTGTGGTCTTGCTACATTGTTTATCATGTAGAAATCACCTGGCTTGAATCTCATGCCCTTTAATTTGAACCATCTAAAAGACAAAAATCAGAGGGAAAAACCCTACATAGATCACCGATCCCTGGTAAATTAAAAGTTACGAGCATGAACTAAAGACAACCATGACTCACAGAGAATAGAAGAATCCCTCATCACAAAATAGGTAACTTTGGAAGTTGCCCTAACTACCTTTACGGAAGGCCACTATTTTTGGTGAGCTTCTGCTTTGGTGAAAGTTTTCTAACAGACAAACAAGTAAATTGGGTTTTAGAGGTCCCTGTGGAATAGCTGTAATGCAGTCTGATAGAGGAATAAAACAGAAAGAGGTTCTAGACAATTTGCTCCAGGTCATCGGTGATCAGACTGAAATTAGAACTCACATTGCTTAATTTCCTAATTATTATTCAATTACTGATCATACTTACTTGCCTCCTCTATTGAGAGAATTTGGTTAGTGGTATGAAGCAACATTAGAAAACAAGGTATATAATGTGTGGTCTCAATCTTCCTTCAGGGAATTCGGGCTGAATTTGCAACAAATCTTATAAATCTTACAAAGATCAATGATCAGAATCTGCCCAGGGGTCCTGCTGCCCTAGATGGAGAATCAATGCTGGTTCACATTCTTATGAGTGTACTTTTAGTGTGGCAAATATTGGTAGAGGATGAGATGGTCCCATCCCCAAACTGCCTAATCAATCATCCCCTGTGAAATGAGCCAGTTTATTGGGTGTCTACATATGGCAAACACAAAACCATACAAAAAGATGCACATTCCAAGATAAAACTCTGACATTTCTATAATTACAGAAGTTAATATGGCTATTCATAAAGTCAATGAATGTACGAGACTTAAAAGCAGAAAAGAGAGTTAAGGGAATTAGAGAGGTGGCCAAACTATAAATATGGAACCTGGTATTCAATGTTCTAGGTACCTGATAATAGATGATTTATGACATGAACTCATATCAAACTACAGTGACTACTTTCATCTTTCTCCACTCCCACTCCTGTGAGAAGGAAGATAGCAAGCAATAGGAAATGGGAAAAGATAGCTTATAAGAAGCATTCCCTGGGGCGCCTGGGTGGCTCAGTTGTTAAGTATCTGCCTTCAGCCCAGGTCATGATCCCAGGGTTCTGGGATCGAGTCCCACATCGGGCTCCCTGCTCGGCGGGAAGCCTGCTTCTCCCTCTCCCACTCCCCCTGCTTGTGTTCCTGCTCTCGCTATCTCTCTCTCTGTCAAATAAATAAAATCTTTAATAAAAAAAAAAAGAAGAAGAAGCATTCCCACAGACAGAACTCTGGCTGAAACTTGGGTGTCTTGTTCTTTGTACCCAGGGTTGGATATTCCCAGTTATATAAGAGCTCTCAGATGATTCTAAATCTTCACGTCATATCAGCTTGTTTGTAGCTTCTGATGGGATTTAAAAACTCTAAGAGCTAATCTATCTAAATGTAAACAATTGTTTTGGTCTCTGTTCTTTACATGCTAATATTAAGAAAGTATCCTTCTTTTATGTTGTGGAAGTCAGGTAAACTACAGTCAAGGTCTGTCTGTGGCTTGAGGAAAGCTGACTTGAATCAGAGATGTGGGTTTGGTTCGATTTCCAGAGCATAGCAAATAACTTTATGCTAGTTCTTCTTGAGAAGTTGATGTGTACCTGTGCATAAAATGTATATTAGAAGTATATTAATACAATTCTATCTCAATGGATTTAATTCTTAAATGCTACATATACTTGTTTAATCTCCCATTTTAAAAGTAGAAAAGGTTAGATTATAACATCAGGTTAGCTCTCTTTGAAGCAGGTAATAATTAAGTTGATTCACTGTTGCAATTACTGTCAAATCCCCCTTAATTACCAGAGATTTTATAGCAGCTTCATTATACGTCTGCTGTAATGCATTGTGGCCCTAAGGAGAAGTGTTGCAGGAAATTCTGCATAGCATGGATAATTCTAACCTGCAGTTACAGCTTCCAGCAAAAGCACTAAATTTATCTTTTTTTGACATTTCTCCCTGTTACTCAAGCAGTTAAATGAGGTAACATTACTAAAATACCTACCTAACTTTGAAAGTTAGAATTGATTTCTCCATAGACATTAAAAAACAAAACAAAACAAAACAAAACAAAAATAGAGAAGGGATAAATTAGCCTTCAATAATTCCTGAAAAAGCATTACATTATGTTTAATAATGAATTTAGTTTCTAGCATCCAAATAGATGAGATCTACATCTAAATCACAAATATATCTCACATTTCTACTTCTTGTGGATATTTCTTATATGATAAGCAAGACAAAAATTATTACTGAATTCCTAACAGATAATCTTGAAGAGGATAATCAACTGCTTTTTATTTATCAATGATTTTTCAACTATGTCCTGGGAAAAGCAATCACTTAAAAAAGGTCATTTTTAAGTTTCCGCATCACTGCTTGTTTTCATTGGAAAAATCTTTACAAATCAGAGCCTGCAAATTGAGTAAAGTTCAGAACAGATAACTGAATAAAGTCTCTCACAGATCCCTTTTTGACCAAGGAATTTACTCCACAGAATATATTAGATTCAGAAAGGGTTGCAATGTCAATGACACTATGGGCAGCTGTGTTAACAGTTAAGGGCCTGGCTTTGTACAGCAACACAGTTATTAAATTTCTCCAGAGACCATGACTCATTAATCAAATATTCATACATCTCTGTAAATACACACTGAACAGAGAACACCCTCAGAGCTGAGCATCCCAGTACAAGTGCTCTTTCATGTAACACTGACAAAATCCTGAGAACATGCGGTCATGTTTTGCATTTCCAATGCACTATGTCCTCTTTAATACTCCATTTCCTAAAAACAGAACACAAATGATCTTACTGATCGCAAGTGTTAAAGGGTTACAATTAAAATTATTCCACTATTGCTTCATACCATCTTTTTTTAAAATGAGGACAGTGAATCAATTCTTCTGTTCTTTGTTTACCATCAAACAAGTAATTTTTTCCCAGGCGGATGAAGAAACCCAGGCCATGGTCCTATTAATACAAGAATTTGTATTAGCATGAAAACAACAAATCACTACTTAAACTAGGGAGGCCAAATAACTTAACATATTAGCAGACATGAACTTGCTATATTTTGCAAAGTCCTCAGTCTGCTTAATACCACTGGGAGTTTTCCTCCTATTGTAGAGTAACAAAAGGTTCTTTCTCAATTGCAGTCTCTGGAAAATCGGGGTCTGAAAGCCATGGAAAGAAGAGAAGGCTCAAAATGTTGCCTCATAAGGCTACTAGGATCAGACTCTTCACCTCAGGGTAGACAGGATATACTATGCAAAGGGAAGAGAGAAAGGGAGCATCTTCCATAAACCTCCCATCTATCTCACAGTTTCTGAAACAACGGGAACCCGATTCTCAATGCCAGTAAAATATAAGCAGATCTGTCAAGGGCTATCTCCTCTCTTCAGCCTGTCCAGTCTACTAACCAAACTGCCTGTGTCTTTAATCCCAGCTCTCCAGAATTCTGGCCACATTAGATCAAAGACTTCCCTCCCACAGCTGCCCAGCTTTCATTCCCATGCAGTTCAGTTCTCCTCCACTCTGTGCTATTTTTGCTTGTGCCTTCTTCTCTGTCCTCTGGAAGCTCTCACTCAATATGATGCATGGAAAACTAGAACAGGCTTTGGAATGAGGAGAGGTTTAAATCCCAGATCTGCAAATTACCAATTGCACTAACTTGGTAAGTTACATTACCGTATCTGACCCTCAGTTACTTCTTCTCTAAAATGGAAACAGTAAAAATACCTAATTTCCCAGGATTTTTGTGACGATTAAACTAAATATACTAAGTATTTTATAATTGTACAATGTATAATTGTATAATTTATCATTGTATAATTTATACAATTATAAAATACTTAGTAAGTGCCCCCCAAATGGCCACTGTTGCCCTTAGTATCATTACCGCAGTCATCAGTCCTCTTTCTCTTAACATCAACTCAAACTTTTATTTTTCCTGACAATACTAAGGAGAGTAGAGACTCTCCAGCAGAGACTAAACTCACCAGCAGAGACTCACCAGCAGAGACTCCTCCTAAACTCACCAGCAGAGACTCCTCCTTCCATTTAAACCTCTCTGATTCAGAGGGGTGGCTTTGCATTCCTACTTCCAGCCGCTGGCTCTATCATCATTCACACCTTGCCCTACTGATGCTCCCACCATCTACTTCAGACATTCAAAATGCTCCAACTCCAGACTGCAGCCTGAACTTCTGTCTTGACTAACATTCTCTTGACCTATCGTTCTGTGTCGCCCACTTTCTTACGCTAAATCCTCTGGTAAACGGGTAAAGTCAATGGACCCATCCTCAAAATATATTTAAATATAAATGAAATACATATGGCTACAAAGGGAATGGTTGTTAAAATATTTTTAAATTTGTGACATATATATTTGCTTCTTTATCAACACATTAATAAGTCCTAGCAGCAAGTCCTGCCATAATTTCAAAGCAGTGTACATATTTCAAAATAACTGCATTAATTATGATTTCAAAGTATTTATGATTTCTCTTAGTGACAAAGTCCTAGGTACTGCTGATACAACTGTATTTTGTTGCCTGTATTCTTAGTGGAAGAGAAATACTGTGTTTCAGTTAGATGTTAGTGAAAATCAAGATGTAATTTTTTTGCGTCCAAGTTCATAGACTTTTTTTTTTTTTTTAAGATTTTATTTATTTATTTGACAGAGAGAGACACAGCGAGAGAGGGAACACAAGCACGGGGAGTGGGGAGAGGGAGAAGCAGGCTTCCCGCCAAGCAGGGAGCCCGATGCGGGGCTCGATCCCAGGACCCTGGGATCATGACCTGAGCGGAAGGCAGACGCTTAACAACTGAGCCACCCAGGCGCCCCGAAGTTCATAGACTCTTGAATTCTTTTTCTGGGTTCATCAAGTTTAGAACCTATACATTAAATGACATACTGTTCTTCAGCCCCATCGAAATACACCAAGTTCATCCATAGACTCTATAGAATTATATCTAGGTAAAACAGACTCTAGGAGTAGGGCTTTAGAAATCATCTTCCAATTTTAAATCTTCACATTTTAAAGTGTTAGAACTAAATCCCAGTTCTTCTGATTTCTGTACCCTTTGTTTCTTCCTTCATACTGTCTTTCCTCCCGTGTTTCTCTCCCAGGCATCTACCTACATAAGTATTAATTTCAGCCTGATACTCAAAGCCCTCAAGGCCTTCAATAAACATTTCATTCTTATCACACATTTTTCTGTCCACTTCATCACAGGATGTTTATCATCATCCCCTTACTAAATACCAGCGCCCCAGGCAGAACAACCAGAATCAGTCACATGTGCTACAAATGCACCCTAGGGGGATGGCCCTCCACCTTGACCCCACTTTCATTTAGAAAACATGTCCATGGATCCTCTCTCTGGGTCCTTGTGCTGTTTCCTTATTAGCTCAAATACTTACCTCGTCCCTGCCTTTATATAAATCATGCCAGACTTTTAGTATTCATCTCAAATACCACCTCCTCCACGAAGACTTTCCTAACCCTCGTAACCAGATACAAGTTCTCCTGAAACCAAATATAATTTTATTTTGTAGAACTCCTAAGTCTTCTCTTCCCCTACCAAGTGTGAGTTTTTTGTATATTTTCCCCACCTTTAAGTAAATTTCTAAGTTCCCTGACAAAAGTGTCACTTTATCTCAATGAATTCTATACAGCCTACAGACATTCAATATTGGAATAGAATTAAAAGGTTTTAGGGGATTTGGGTTTTCTTTCTTTTTTTTTCTAAGTCATGTCCTTCAATGCCATTTCACACACAAAAAAATACTCTTAAAGCCTTTTCAAATCTTAAGGCAGACATGAACGAAATCTTGACAACAGTTTTAAAAGCCAATACTTACTGAGTACTCACTATGGGCCAGGCATTTTTTCTAAGTGTTTTTGCATGTTTCCTCACTTAATCCTCCCAATAGCCCAATGTAATAGTTACCATTATCCATATTTCATAGATGAGATTAAGTAGCATGCTCAAGGCCAAGTAGCTAGTAAGTGCTAACGTCACAATTTGAGCAGAGCCAGTCTGACTCTACAGTTAAACCAGTTTATTAATGCTATCTCCACTGTATGACACTGAAGCGTGACAGGGAAATTAAATATCTGTTTTTTCCTAAATACAAGGATTCATAATTTTCTCCAAACTAGTAGTTTTAAGTGAATATGGGTAGTCTTACTTTTGAAGCACTTGTTGTGGCCACTGCTTGGATATAACATAATCTATAATTTTACATTTGACCATAATTATAAGACCTATGTTTTACATGTTTTTTAAATTTTTTTTTTTTAAGATTTTATTTCTTGGGGCGCCTCTTTCTTGGGTGGCTCAGTCAGTTAAGCGGCTGCCTTCGGCTCAGGTCATGATCCCGAGGTCCTGGGATCAAGCCCTGCGTTGGGCTCCCTGCTCAGTGAGAGCCTGCTTCTCCCCCTCCCTCTGCCTGCCGCTCTGCCTACTTATGCTCTCTCCCTGTCTCTCTGTCAAATAAATAAACAAAATCTTTAAAAAAAAAAAAAAAGATTTTATTTATTTATTTGTGAGAGAGAGAGTGAGAGAGCACAAGCAGGGAGAGCAGCAGGTAGAGGGAGAAGCAGGCTCCCTGCTGAGCAAGGAGCCTGATGTGGGACTCGATCCCAGGACCCTGGGATCATGACCTGAGCGGAAGGCAGACGCTTAACCAACTGAGTCACCCAGGTGAGCCTACATATTTCTTTTGTTTTAAGATTTTATTTATTTATCTGAAAGAGAGAGAGAACACAAGTAGAGGGAGGGGCAGAGGGAGAGAGAAAGGGTCAAACAGACTCCCTGCTGAGCGAAGATTCCCGATAAGGGCCTCAATCCTAGGACCTTGAGATTATGACCTGAGCCAAAGTCAGACATTTAACCAACTGAGTCACCCAGGCACCCCACTTGCATTTTACATGGTTTATTCCTTTCCAAAGATGTATCTTTGGTGTTTGGGGCCAATTTTATACTATGTAAAAATTCAATAACACTTTTATGTTATAAAAACAGAAACTGAAAAAAAATGAACAAAAATTTTGCAGAAATTAAGCTGATCCTAAAATTCATATGAAAATACAAGGAATTCAGAATTTCCAAGATTATCTTGAAAATAAGAAAGTTGGAAGACTTACACTTCCAAATTTCAAATTTTACTCCAAAGCTATAGTAATTAAGATAGTGTGGTACTGGCATGAGGATAGACATAAAGATAAATGGAATAGAACTGGGAGTCCAAAAATAAACCTTATATTTATGGTCAGTTGATTTTCAGCAAGAATGTCAAGACCATTCAATGGGGAAGGAATAGTCTTTGCAACAAACAGTGCTGGAACAACTGGATATCCACATGAAAAAAAAGGAATATGGACAGTTATCTTACATCTTATACAAAAATCAACTCAAAATGAGTACAAACAAAAAAACCCAAATGTAAGAACTAAAACTATAAAACCCTTAGAGGGAAGTATAAGTGATAAATCTTTTAACCTTGGATTAAGCAATGGTTTCTTAAATATGACACAAACAACCAAAGAAAATAGAAAATAGATAAATTGGACTCTATCAAAATTAAAACCGTTTGTGTTTCAAATGGCACCATCAAGAAAGTGAACAGAATGGGAGGAAATGTTTGTAAGTCATATATCTGATAAAGGACTTGTATCCAGAATATGCAAAGAACTCCTCCAACTCAATAATATAAAGACAAATAACCCAATTTAAAATGAGCAAAGAATTTGAATATATACTTCTCCAAAGAAAATACAAATGGCCAACAAGCACATGAAAATACGGTCAACATCATTAGTCACTAGGAAAATGCAAATCAAAACCATAGTAAGGTAGCACTTTGTACACACTGGATGGCTAAAATGAAAAAGACAGGCAATAACAAGCATTGGTGAAGAAGTAGAAAAATTGGAACCTTCATACAGTGCTGGTGGGATTGTAAAATGATATAGCACATTGGACAACAGTTTGGTAGTTCCTTAAATAGCTAAACACAGAGCTACCACATGACCAGCAGTTACACTCTTAGGCATATACCCAGGAGAAATGAAATGAAAACAAGTGTCCACACAAAATTGTGTACACAGATGTTCACAGCATTATATATGATAGCGCGAAAGCAGGAACAACCACTGTCCATCAACTGATGAATAAACAAAATGTGGTATATCCATCAAATGGAATATTATTAAACCACAAAAAAGAATGAAGCGCTGATACATGCCACAAGTTTTCAAAGTAGCATGCTTAAGTGAAAGGAGTCAGATACAAAGGCCACATCTCTGTAGGAGTCCATTTATATGAAATGTCTGCAAATCCATACAAACAGAAAGCAGATTAATTAATAGGTACAGGGTTTCTTTTTAGAATAACGAAAATATTCTGGATTTTGATAGTGGTAATCATTCACAACTCAGCGAATATATTAAAAACCACTAAACTGTATACTTCAAATGGGTGAATTACATCTTAATAAAGCTGTTACTTAAAAAAAGATCCATGAGACACCACTTCATACCCACTAGGATAATAGTCAAAAAGACATTAGATTTTCATATGTAATCTGATTCCCCTAAATCACCTTAAATATTATAAAATTCGGACTTTTGAACATCGGTTGACAAGCACATTGAGCTCTGAGACGATGCTGCCTGCCAACTAATGTCACAATCTTTGTGTACCAGCTTATACAATATTGGATTTTATATTTCATTTCCCCTTATTTCGTAAACATGACAGGAAAATAGAAAAATGAAAGTGCTAAAAGTCATGGTAAGAAATGTAGGTCTTGCCCCTTAATTTGATATAATTAATATAAAGATAGAAATAATTATTAGCCTCAGGGCGCCTGGGTGGCTCAGTCAGTTAGGTGGCCGACTCTGGATTTCAGCTCAGGTCATGATCTCAGGGTCCTGGGATCCAGCCCCATGTCGGGCTCAGCTGTTAGTGAGGAGTCGGCTTGAAGATTCTCTCGCTCCCTCTCCCACTGCCCTTCCCCCTGCTTGTGCACTCTCTCTCTAAATAAATAAATATTTTTTAAAAAAGAATTATTAGCCTCCACGAAATGCTCATTTTGTCAGTCAACTATATGTTTGACTATAAAAGAATAAAAATAAAGGACATCTATGAAATGCTGTAACTATATCATCCAAGATCATGTCAAGCTTATATGATTAAAAATCATTTTACAATGCTTTTAACTCTCTTAGAACCTTCCTTAAAACATTGTTTGGAAACATCTATGGTTCAATTCCTTGAGATTCAACTATTTTAGTATTTATAGGGTCAAATATACAAAAATAAGAGTCTAAGTACAGGCATGAAAATGGCCAAGCAGAGTGGGTCAGTTTTAGGAACCAGTCACAAGACACAAAAAAAAGACTACCATGCAAATCAGAGGGCTTCAGACAATGTTAGTATACAAACCAAAATGTAGTAGACTGATAAGTGGTGGCTCTCTCCATCAAACACAATTTTTTTTTAAGATTTATTTACTTATTTTGAGAGAGAAAGCACACGTGGCAGGGAGAGGGAGAGGAGTCTTAAGCGGACTCCATGCTGAGCACAGAGCCCAGTGTGGGGCTCAATCTCATGACCCTGAGATCATAACCTGAGCTGAAACCAAGAGGCAGATGCTTAACCAACTGTGCCACCCAGATGCCCCCAAACACAATTAAATTTAGAAAACAAGAATCAAAATTCAACCTATCAGACATGCTTAATGTAAACATGAACACGAAACAGAAGGGAATGTGGACAATTGAAAGTAATATATGTATTTTTTTAAGATTTTATTTTCAAGTACTAGACCCAGTGTGGGGCTCGAACCCACAACCCCAAGATCAAGAGTCAACGTGCTCCACTGACTGAGCCAGCCAGGCACCTGAAAGTATATGTTAAGAGAACAGAAGTGTGAGGTGAATTCTTTTTTCTGTGATATCTACTTAAAGTATTTTGAAAATATTTAAATATATATGTGCATCTTTCCATTAAAAACCTCTGATTATTAACTAGACTCCTGACCATAAACTCTCTTGACCTGTTCCATTATGTGATCATCCAAGTCCCAGGACTCTTATTGTTACCTTAATCCCAGATCTAACTCCCCATCTTAGATTCATTAATTATAATTTAATATAAGTAAATTGATCACAATTATGCTAAGTAAATAGCAAGTAGTATGTAAATATTAGTTATAGGGATGCCACATTGCATAACTCCAGGTAGTGCCATTCACATAACATATACCAAAGACAGTGTCCCTTGGGGCACCTGGGTGGCTCAGTCGTTAAGCGTCTGCCTTCAGCTCAGGTCATGATCCCAGGGTCCTGGGATCGAGCCCTGCATCGGGCTCCCTGCTCCACAGGGAAGCCTGCTTCTCCCTCTCCCACTCCCCCTGCTTGTGTTCCCTCTCTCGCTGTCTCTTTCTCTGTCAAATAAATAAAATCTTAAGAAAAAAAAAAAAAGATAGTGTCCCTTGGAGTTATGCAGCATGGCAGCCCATATCCAATTCCTGGGATTGGTCAGTATTTACTTTCTTCCAAAGCCTACATCAAATTTTAAATCACCCCAGCCTACAAGCCTTTTTAATTCACTTTTTTAGCTCATATTTTTTAAATCTGTGTCAGTTTACTATGCTGTATTTGCCTATGAAATTTCTAATTTTGTTTACCTTTTCTACTTATAACATCTTTTTAAACCCATGAATTCCCAATTCTTGTTAACTCGTATTAGTATAAGATATACAAAAACATTTATAATTATTAATTTAATTTTCAATTATTTAAATGGAAGAGAATTCTCTGTGGAATTTTATGTTTTACTCTTGAATGACAGTATCTGGACTGTTGACTTAAAATAAGGGAAGAGCTAGGGATGCCTGGGTGGCTCAGTTGGTTAAGCGACTGCCTTCGGCTCAGGTCATGATCCTGGAGTCCCAGGATCGAGTCCCACATCAGGCTCCCTGCTCAGCAGAGGGTCTGCTTCCCCCTCTGCCCTCTTCCCTCTCGTGCTCTCTGTCTCTCATTCTCTCTCTCTCAAATAAATAAATAAAATTAAAAAAAAAAAATAAGGGAAGAGCTAGTAGGAAGAATAACTTAAGATGGTGGAAGAGGAGAATCCTGAGCTCACTTCCTCACACAGGCATACCAGGGCTGCACATACATATACAGCAACTCTCTCTGAGAACAGCCTGAAGACTGGAAGAACAGCTTTTCCACAGCTAAAGACATAAAGAAAAAGACCACATCAAGAAGAGTGGTAGGGGCAGAGATGCCGTCTAGTCAGGACCCACAACCCCAGTGTGGCAACCCACAAGTGGAAGGATATCACAGGTGCAGAGGTGCTCCCTGAGGAGTGAGGGGTTCAAGCCCCACATTAGGCACCTCCCGCCCTGAGGACCTGCACTGGAGAGACTAGCCTCCATAACATCTGGCTTTGAAAATCAGCAGGGATTAATTCCAGGAGCTTTGAAAATCAGTGGGGCTTAACTCCAGGACAGCCAGAAAGCTATAGGAGATCAAGACTCTGCTCTTAAAGGGTCCATGCACAAACTAACTCCAAGACCCAGCACAGAGGCAGCAGTTTGAAAAGTGCCTGGGCTATACATGAATATTTATTGACTAATTTTAGGACAAGTGCTAGAGGGGCAAGGATCTGTAGGAACTTTTTCTGGGAACAGAAGCATTGGTGGGTACCATTTTTCTTGCCTTCCTGCTTAGGCCAACATTGGTGGGTACCAATTCTGACATTCTCCATCTACATTGCTAGCACCATTCACCCTGCCCTGGCATTCCCCTGCAGACCCACCCCACCCAACCTGCCTACCCTGGCTGGCACTCCTCCAAAGCAGCTCCTGTCCCATAGGATGGGGATAGCTCTGCCCACCAGCAAGCCCACAAGAGCAGTGGCCAGGCCTTGCAGGAAGCCACATTGGGTCTAGCCCTGCCCACAAGTGCACCCATCTCAGTCTCAGCCAACCACAAGAGAGCACACATATAGTCTACACAGGGGATAGGGGACACCCTCAGAGTGCCTGGTTCTGATGACCAGGAGGGATTGCACTTCTAAGCCCCACAGAACACCTTCTATATAAGGCCATTCCCTCAAGACCAGGAAATTTGTTCATCTACCTAATATATAGAAAGTCAGGATAAATGAAGAAACAGAGGAATATGTTCCAAATGAAAGAACAAGACAAAACCTTAGAAAAAGAACTAAAAGTTGAGATAAGCAAACTACCTGATAAAGAGTTCAAAGTAATGGTCCTAAAGATGCTCACGAAATTCAGCAGAAGAAGGGATGAACACAGTGAGAACTTCAACAGAGAAAGAAGATATATTTTTTTAAAAAGTTAGAGCTGAGGGGCACCTGGGTGGCTCAGTCATTAAGTGTCTGCCTTCGGCTCAGGTCATGATCCCAGGGTCCTGGGATCGAGCCCCATATCAGGCTCCCTGCTCAGCGGGAAGCCTGCTTCTCCCTCTCCCACTCCCCCTGCTTGTGTTCCCTCTCTCGCTGTGTCTCTCTCTGTCAAATAAATAAAATCTTTAAAAAATAAAAATGAAAAATAAAATAAAAAGTTAGAGCTGAAGAATACAATAACTGAAATGGAAAATACACTAGAGGGAATCAATAGCAGATTAGAAGATGCATAAGAATCAGTGATCTGGAAGACAGGGTGGTGGAAATTATCCAAGCTAAAAAGCAAAAAGAATTTTAAAAAAGGAAGATAGTTTAAGGGACCTCTAGAAAAACACCAACCATACTAACTAACATGCATGTTATAGGGGTCCCAAAAGGAGAACAGAGAGTGAAAGGGGAAGAAAACTTATTTGATGAATTAATAGCTGAAAAGTTCCCTAACCTGGGAAAGGAAACAGACATCCAGGTCCAAGAAGTACAGAGAGCTCCAAACAATATGAATGAAAGAAGTCCACACCAGGACACATAATAATTAAAATGTCAAAAATTAAAGAATCTTGGGACGCCTAGGTGGCTCAGTCAGTTAAGCATCTGCCTTCGGCTCAGGTCATGATCCCAGGGTTCTGGGATCGAGTCCCACATCAGGCTCCCTGCTTAGCCTGCCTCTCTCTCCCTGCTTAGCAGGGAGCCTGGTTCTCCCTCTGCCTGCTGCTCCCCCTGCTTGTGCACTCTCTCTCTCTGAAAATAAATAAAATCTTTTTAAAAAAATTAAAGAATCTTAAAAGCAGCAAGAGAAAAGCAACTAGTTATGCAAGGGAATACTCGTAAGACTATGGGCTGATTTTTCTTGGCTGATTTTTCAGCAGAAAATTTGCAGGCCAGAAAAAAGTGGCATGATATATTCAAAGTATTGAAAGAAAAAAACTTACAGCCAAGAATATTCTACCTGGCATGATTATCATTCAGAATTGAAGGAGAAGTAAAGAGTTTCCCAGGCAAACAAAAGTTAAAGGAGTTCATCACTCTAAACCAGATTTATAAGAAATGTGAAAAAGGCCATTAATAGAAGTAAGAAAATTATGAAAGAAGAAAATCTCACTGGTAAAAGCAAACATATAGTAAATGCAGTGGATCAACCACTTGTAAAGTTAATATGAAGATTAGAAAACAAGAGTAGCACCTTTCTACTTGCTAGATGGGATGCTGCCCAATTCATGGATCATCAAATAAAGCCAATTAGATCTTCAAAAAAAAAAAAAAAGACAAAAGTAGTCAAATCAATTACATTTACAATAATTAGTTAAGGGATACAATAAAAAGATATAAAATATGACATACAGAAAACGTAGAAGGGGGTGTGAAAATGTAGTGCTTTTAGAATGTGTTTGACAGTATGGCAGATCCACAAATAGTTAAAAATATAACTACCCTACAGTCCAGCAATTGCACTACTAGGTACTTACTCAAAGGATAGAAAAATATGCATTCTGCCCCTCCCCCCACTCATGCATGCATTCTTGCCTTCTGTCTCTCTAAAACAAGTAAATCTTTAAAAAAAAAAAAAAAAGATGTATCATTAAAAAAATATTCGAAGGAGGGCGCCTGGGTGGCTCAGTTGGTTAAGCGACTGCCTTCGGCTCAGGTCATGATCCTGGAGTCCCTGGATCGAGTCCCGCATCAGGCTCCCTGCTCGACAGGGAGTCTGCTTCTCCCTCTGACCCTCCCGACCTCCCCCCTCTCATGCTCTCTCTCTGTCTCTCTCTCAAATAAATAAATAAAATCTTAAAAAAAAAAATATTCGAAGGGATACATGCCCCCCAATGTTTATAGCAGCATATCAATAATAGCCAAATTATAGAAAGAGTCCAAATGTCCATCAACTGACGAATGGATAAAGATGTGGTGTGTGTGTGTGTATATATATATATATATATATATATACACACACACACACATATACACAATGGAATATTACTCAGCCATAAAAAAGAATGAAATCTTATATTTGCAATGAAGTAGATGGGGCTAAAGAGTGTTATGCTAAGTGAAATAAGTCAGAGAGAGACAAATACCATGTGATTTCACTCATATGTGGAATTTGAGAAACAAAACAGATGAACATGGGGTGGACAGGGAGAGGCAGGCAAACCATAAAACAGACTCTTAACTATAGAGAACAAACTGAAGGTTGCTGGATGGGATGTGGGCAGGGAGATGGGTTGTGTGGGTGATGGGTATTAAGCAGGGCACTTGTGATGAGCACTTGGTGTTGTATGTAAGTGATAAATCACTAAATTCTATACCTGAAACTAATATTACACTATATGTTAAATGACTGGAATTTAAATAAAAACTTGGAGAAAAAAGGAAAAAAACTTGTATTTTAGATATTTATTCTATAATTTTTTAATTCAGTATTTACTCAATACAATTCTGAGATTTTTATATTAAAAAATAGAATGTGTTCAAACTTATATGACCATCAACTTAAAATAGACTGTTGTATACAGTGGATATTATATATGAATCTCATGGTAACCATAAACCAAGACCTATAATAGATCCACAAAAATAAAAAAAAAAGGAATCCAAGCATAACACTAAAGAAAGTCATAAATTATAAGGGAAGAGATCAAGAAAAAAGGAACAGAGAAGAACTACAAAAACAACCAGAAAACAATGAATAAAATAAGTACATACCTATCAATAATTACTTAAATGTAAATGGATAAAATGCTCCAATGAAAAGACACAGGGTGACTAAATGGGTAAAAAAAACAAGACCTATCTATATGCTACCTACAAGTCACTTCAGACCTAAAGACACATACAGACTGAAAATAAAAAGATGGCAAAAGATATTCTATGCAAATGAATAAATTTAAAAAGCTGGAGTAGCACTACTTCTTTCAGACAAAACAGACCTTAAAACAAAGACTGTAACAAGAGAGGGCGCCTGGGTGGCTCAGTCGGTTAAGTGCCCACCTTCAGCTCGGGTCATGATCCCAGGGTCCTGGGATCGAGTCCCGCATCGGGCTCCCTGCTCAGCAGAGAGCCTGCTTCTCCCTCTCTCTCTGCCTGCCTCTCTGCCTACTTGTGCTCTCTATCTCTCTGTCAAATAAATAAAGAAAATCTTTAAAAAAAAAAGACTGTAACAAGAGACAAAGGTATTACATAATGATAAAGGGATCAATCCAATAAGAGGATATAACAATTGTAAATACCAACTTAGGAGCACCTAAATATATAAAGCAAATATTAATAGGCAAAAAAGGAGAAACAGAGTAATATAATAATGGTAGGTGACTTTAAGACCCCATTTGCATCACTGATACTGGCAGAAAATCCATAAGGAAACAGTGACTCTGACACATTAGACAAGATGGGCTTCCCAAATACAGAATATTCCATCCAAAAACAGCAGAATACACATTCTTTTCAAGTGCCCATGGAACATGCTCCAGGATAGATCATGTTGGGCCACAAAACAGTCTCAGTAAATTTAAGATTGAAATCATATCAAGCATCTTTTCCAACCACAATGGTATTAAACTAGAAATTAATTACAAGGAAAAAAACTGGAAAAAATATAAACATATGGAGGCTAAACAACATGCTATTAAACAACCAATAAGTCAACAAAGAAAGCTATGAGGAAATCAAAAATATTTGGAGACAAATGAACATGGAAACACAATGTTCCAAAATTTATGGGTCATGGCAAAAGCAGTTCTAAAAAGGAAGTTTATAGTGATACAGGCCTACCTCAAGAAACAAGAAAAATCTGAAATAAACAATCTAACCGTACAACTAAAGGAACAAGAAAAGAAGAAAAAAAAAAAAAGCCCAAAGTTAGCAGAGGGAAGGAAATAATAAAGATTAGAGTGGAAATAGAGATGGAAGAAGGAAGGAAGGAAAGAGGGAGGGAGGGAAGGAAGGCAGGAAGGAAAGAGGGTAGGAAGGAAAGAGAGAAGGAAAAGAAAAAGAAAATCAACTAAACTAAGAGCTAGTTTTGAAAAGATAAATAAAATTGATAAACCTTAGCCAGATTCATCAGGAGAAAAAAAGGGAGAGGACTTAAAATCAGAAACAAAAAAGTTACAAATGACACCACAGAAATACAAAGGATTATAAGGAACTATTACAAACAACTATATGGCAAGAAACTGGACAACCTACAAGAAATGGATAATGGATAAATTCCTTGAAACATACAATCTTCCAATATTAAATTAGGAAGAAATAGAAAATCTGAACAGACCAATTTACTGGTAATGAAATTGATTTAGTAATCAGCAAACTCCCAGCAAACTGAAGTCCAGGACCAGATGGCCTCAAAGGTGAATTCTACCAAACATTTTTTTAAAGATTTTATTTATTTATTTATTTTATTTATTTATATTTAAGAGAGAGAGAAAGTGAGGAAGGAGGGGCAGAAGGAGAGAATCTCATGCCTACTCCACACTCAGTGTGGAGTCTGACACATGGCTCAATCCACGACCCCAAGATCATGACCTGAGCTGAAATCAAGTCAGATGCTTAACCAACTGAGCCACCCAGGTGCCCCTCTACCAAACATTTAAAGAAGAATTAATACCTATCCTTCTCCAACTATTCAAAAAAAAATTGAAGAGCAAGGAACACTTCCAAATTCATTCTGCAAGATGAGCATTACCCTGATACTAAAGCCAAAGACACACACACACACACATACATACATACATACATACATACATACATATGTACATACATACATTCCAGGCCAACATCCTTCACGAATATAGATGCAAAAATCCTCAACAAAATATTAGCAAACCAAATTCAACAATACTTTATTTTTTTTAAGATTTTTTATTTTTCAGAGAGAGAGAAATAGAAGGAGAGAGAGAGAGCACAAGCAGGAGGAGGGAGCAGCAGGCAGAGGGAGAAGCAGGCTCCCTGCTGAGCAAGGAGCCCAATGTGGGACTCATCCCAAGACCCTGGGATCATGACCTGAGCTAAAGGCAGACACTTAACTGACTGAGCCACCCAGGTGTCCCTCAATAATACTTTAAAAGTATCATACACCATGATTAAGTGAGATTATTCCAGGAATACAAGGATGGTTTAATATCTGCAAATCAATCAATGTGATGCACCACATTAACAAAATGAAGGATAAAAATCATATGATCATCTCAATAGATGCATAAAAAGCATTTGACAAAATCCAACATCCATTTATGATAAAAACTCTCAACAAAGTTGGTAGAGAGGGAACATACCTCAATATAAATAAAGGCTATATGTGACAAACCCACAGCTAACATCATACTCAATGGTGAAAAGCTGAAAGCTTTTCCTAAGATCAGGAACTAGACAAGACTGCCCATTCTTGCCACTTTCATTCAACATAGTACTGGGAGTCTCGGACACAGCATTCAGACAGGAAAAAGAAATAAAAGGCATCCAAGTGGTAAGGAAAAAGTAAAACTGTCACTATTTGCAGATGACATGATACTGTATATGGAAAACCCTAAAGACTTCACCAAAAATACTACTGGAACTAATAAATGAATTCAGCAAAGTTGCAGGATACAAAACTAATATGCAGAAATTTGTTATGTTTCTATACACTAACAACAAACTATCATAAAGAGAAATTAAGAAAACAATCCTATTTATAACTGCATCAAAAAGAATAAAATACCGGGCTCCTGGGTGGCTCAGTCATTAAGCATCTGCCTTTGGCTCAGGTCATGATCCCAGGGTCTTGGGATCGAGCCCCGCATCGGGCTCCCTGCTCAGCGGGAAGCCTGCTTCTCCTGCTCCCACTCCCCCTGCTGTGTTCCCTCTCTCGCTGTGTCTCTCTCTGTCAAATAAATAAATAAAATCTTTAAAAAAAAAAAAAGAATAAAATAACCTAGGAATAAATCTAACCACAGAGGTGAAAGACCTGTACTCTGAAAACTATAAGACATTGATTAAAGAAACAGAAGATCACACAAATAAATGGAAACACATACCATACTCACAGACTGGGAGAATTAACACTGTCCATACTACCCAAAGCAATCTACAGATTCAATGCAATCCCTATCAGTAGCATTTTTCACAGAACTAGAACAAATAATCCTAAAACTTGTATGAAACCACAGAATACCACCCCCATAGCCAAAGCAATCGAGAAAAAACAAAGCAGGAAGTATCACTCTCTCAGATTTCAAACTATACTACAAAGCTATAGTAATCAAAACTGTATGGTACTGGAACAAAACCAGACACAGAACAATGGAACAGAATAGAGAGCCCAGAAATAAACCCACACTTACATGGTCAGTTAATCTATGATAAAGGAGACAAGTATATACAATGGGGAAAAGACGGTCTCTTCAATAAATGGTGCTGGGAAAACCAAACAGCTACATGCAAAAGAATGAAACCAGACCAGTTTTTTTACACCATATACAAAAATAAACTCAAAATGGGTTAAAGACCTAAATGTATGAACTGAAGTCATAAAACTCCTAAAAGAAAACATAGACAATAAGCTCTTGAACATTGGTCCTAGAAATATTTATTTTGGCTCTGTCTCCTCAGGCAATGAGAACAAATGCAAAAATAAATAATTGGGACTACATCAAATTAAAAAGCTTTTGACAATGAAGGAAACAAAATAAATAGGGAACCTACTGAAGAGATGGAAATATTTGCAAATAATAGATCTGATAAAGGGTTAATATCCAAAATTTATAAAGAATTCATATAACTCAACACCAAAAATACAAACAATCCAATTAAAAAATGGGCAGGGGACCTGAACAGACATTTTCCAAGACATATAGGCGGCCAACAGGCATATGAAAAGGTGCCAATATCACTAATCATCAGGGCAATGCAAATAAAAGACACAATGAGATTATTACTTCACACCTGCCAGAATGGCTAGTATCAAAAAGACAAGAAATAACAAGTGTTGGAGAAGACATGGAGAAAAGGGAACCCTCCTACACTGTAAAGTGGTGCAGCCACTATGAAAATTCTTCAAAAAATTAAAAAATAGAAATACCATACCACTTAGCAATTCCACTTCTGGGTATTTATCCAAAGAAAACAAAAACACTAATCCAAAAAGAATAGCAAAATACAGAAGTGTCCATCAATAGATGAATGGATAAAGATGTGATAAATACATATGTGTGTATATATGTCAGAGAAAGACAAATAACATATGGTCTCACTTACATGTGGAATCTAAAAAACAAAATAAATGAATAAAACAGAAACATATTCATAAATACAGAGAACAAACAGGTGGTTGCTGGAGCAAAGGGGGGATGCGGCAAGTGGCAAAATAGGTGAAGAGGATTAAGAGGTACAAACTTCCAGTTGTAACACAAGTCATGTGAATGTGAAGTACAACATAGGGCATGTAGTCAACAATATTGTAATAACTTTGATGACAGATGGTAACTACACTTTTATCATGGTGACCATTTCATAATGTATATAAATGTTGAATCACTATGTTTTGCACCTGAAACTAATATAATATTGTATGTCAACTATACTTCAATATATAAATAAATAAGGGAAGATTGAGTTTCTAAATTTCTGGAGGAATTGGTTACAGAGTAGCATAGTAATTTTCCTGCCTAATAACATACATGTATTCTTCACTTTTAATATATTTTTCTTATTATGAGAGAATAAGTGAAATTTTATAACTAGTTGTGAATGTTTTGGGCCATTGCTTGCCACCAATAATGTTGAGGAGGACTATAAAAATGAAAGAGAAGAAAATGCTAATTCAAAAATGTGTCTGCAGTACTGACTGTAAATATTTTTCAAAGCTTATAGGCAAGGAGAAAGTCTTTATATAACCATGAAAACCACACAAAAATGCTTAAGATTTCTAAACTGAGTTAAGATTCAAACTATAAAATGATATAAAATTTATATTTTGGAAGAGGATGAGATGTTTCTAATTTTTTCTGGTCTAATGTTTCACTTTTTCAAAAATTCAGTATCTCAAAATATTCAGTCTAAATGCTCAACTGAATATAATACACTAAATTGTGGTGATTGGCAGTATTGAGGCTATAATAAATAATGCACAATATTTATTCTCCTAAAATTTTTTAAGGAAATTTACTCTTCTTTTTATAGAAAATAGTAATCCCTTAATCCTTTTCAAGAAATTGCCTCTATCAATATATTTTGGATATTTTAACTAAAAATTCTAGTTTCCTCCTTATGTCTATTTCAGTGGAAATTCATATAGCTATTTAATATTTTCAAAGTGTTTTCTCATTATCTGTTCTTTCTCTTATTTCCTATTTCTGGAAAATTCTTAGAGTGTGCTTTTTTTGGTTATATTTGAATATATAGTCAAAAAAACTTAGGTATACAATGCAAGCCATTGACGGTGATCTGTGATAAAGCATGAAAATAAAACTTTCCCAGTTCCAAAATAATTAGCAGAGAAAAAGGGGGGGGGGGACCTAGATTATATGATTTGACCAGAAATACAGTGCTTTCCAGCCTGCAATGATAGAAAGTAACTAGAGATCTCTAAAAAATTAAGATTTCTGACCTAACACTGGATATATTATATAGATAAATCATTTTTGCTCTTTTATTCCTTTAATTCTTCTAAAAACAAGATGGAATTAACATATATACTTTCAGATATGCTTGCCCTTGGACAATGCTAAGGTTAACAGAACACAAAAGTGACCTAAATTTTTAATCCTATAAAGTTGTCTTCTCAATAATACAGATTTAATGGGGTTAGTTTAATATAAAAACAGAAAAATGAGTACCTCGGGGAAATCCTTTTGGATATACTTGTACTGTAAAGGATCTTTTCATTCACTCATCCAGCAAATGACTCTCAACATTGCCTGCTGGTGGTTAATATATTGACAAAAGGGGATTCAAAGTGTCAAATCTTATGAGGAAGAGAGAAAAGAAACCTTCACCATCAAAAAGTCACATTAAGAATTTTAAAAATTCATTTCTGAAATGTTAATGGTAAAACTAGTATCTTAATATTGATGTCCAAATGCAAGATCCTCCTATAATAATTCTAACAGAACACCCATCTTAGTACCTTGTCTTTTTTTTTTTTTACTTTCCTTTATTCCAGGCTGAAAGAGGTCATCCATAAGCTTTATTGACCAAGTTTACTGGCTGTCAGAACTTGAAATGAAATCTGTGTTCAAAACAAAGTCTGAAACCAGAATATATAGTACCTCTATTCTAAATCTAATGATGTAGTTTTGTTGCTGCCTTTCCAATAAAAGATTAGCACAACTTTTGGCTGGTCCTCAGCTGAAGTTGAATAAACAGGCAAGATAAATCAATCAGCCTATCTCGATTTTCATAAATGCATACATTCATTCATACACAATATTGAATACTTTTTATGTGCATATTATACTGATCATTTCCGATCCTACACATTTATTCTCAGTCATGGGGATAACTGTATTCAAGATTGGTTTGTTTTGTCTGTACAGTATTCTGAGTATTTTCAATGTAATTCAATGTAAAGGAAGTTTCTGCCTCCTCTCACCTCAACTTTGGCCAGATCTAATTATAACCTACTTAAAATGATCCCCAAAGATGGTGAGAAAATAACAGAATGCAATAGTATAAGTCTAAACTTTTATATAGTTCTTATAAGAGAATACTTACAATCAGTTCTGATTCATTTGAAGGTATGGGTACTTTCATTGGATGTGTTTGTTGTAAAATCCTGTGAATATTGCAGGTGTATATAAAGAACAAACTGCAATAATTTAGACGAGACAACTGCAGTGCATAAAATCGGGCATACTACTGGTTTCTTATTCCTATAATGCTTTGACATTCTAGGAAAATTAGTACTGGACTTAATTTGTCTAGATTTTATCTGGAGTAAAGGAAAATTTTAGATTTCAGGCCATTTATATCAATTCAATAAACTGTCCTCATAGGGAAATGCCAAACCTGATTTCTCTCATCAGGCATACTAAAGCAATCTGCCCCCTCTGCTTCAGTTTTGCATGCAACTCTAAACCTAACAAATAGGCTTTCTGATGGAAGAGATCAGTGACTTTAAATGATACACAATTTTATGTCTTTATAAGTCACCTTTCCACACTGAAACATGAAAGCTCCATAAAAGAAGTTAATATTTTGCTTTCAAAGAAACAGTATTACTTGCCTTCATTATAAATAAATAGACTTCATATGAGACAATGATTTTTTTCAAATTAAAGAACTAAAATAATCCTATTAAAACCAAACAAAGGTATTTTATGTTCTCACATCTTTATTAAAGTACAAAATCCTGGCTGAATAATAACTCTTATATTTTTATATCACAAATTTGCCTTTCAGTAACACATAATACACTTAAGGCAGATTTACCTTATAAATAGACTCAACTTCTAAACACCACTACACTGATTTATACAAATAGCAAAAATCACATAGAGGAGCATCTACTGATATCCTTCTTAGTACTTATCTTTAGGTTTAAAAACTCCATAGTAAGCAGAATTCCCATAAAATTCCATTTTTGAGACAGGAAACAAACAACTGCTACTATCTCAAAATTGCCTTTATCTGATTTGATTGGATGAAGTTAATATTAATAACATAACCTTTAAATTTCTGGAGAAAACCAATACTTTATATTCACTCCTCAGAGAAGGCTTGATAGCAAGCAAAATGAGGAGCCATTATAAAATCATATTGCTAAGTATTACATTAACTCACAATTCTACTTATATAATTGTATGCATATCACAGCTAACAATTGCTATTTAATATATCCAGATACATCCATAAGTATCCTTTGGCTGCATTAATAACAGGAGGCTATGCAGCACTCAAGATGCATTCTCTGGTCTTCTGGTTGTTAGTATAAATAGAAGCTTTTGAACCTATTTGGTGATCCCAATTTTGGGGCCTATATCAAAAACCTTCAGGAGACTAGTGGCCTCAGGTGGAAGAATTTGAAGACTGGAAGGCTTATAGTTAAGTTAGAGTTATCGTTAGCAGATCTTAGGGAAATAGGAATGCAGCCAGAATCACTTGATATTTATTAGAAATAAAGATTCATTAAATCATTTCTCCTTCAGAAAAATATCTTTAAAACTTGTATATTTTCAAATGTTCTTTTTTTGAAGAACATATAAAATTAAGATACTTGTGAAAATAAGCCGGTTTCAAGTAAACTTGTTTCTCTTCATTGTTCCCCCTGCAGAAGAGTTCTTCTCAACAAGCACAAATGTACTAATCTTTAGAGCAAGACAAATTCTTCTGTGCTAAATCTTTTTAATCTTTTCTTTTCATCCTCTGAGAAAAGGTCTTCTTCATTGGTTGTAGTAGATGTAAAATCATAGTCTCTGGAATGACCATTTACAAAAGTAAATAAGGGATATCTCTCTTTAGAAGAAATTTTCAGCATCTGTAACAGAAAGTACAGAAAAATCCCTTACTGGATGCAAGAGTGCACAGCAGGACCACATGATGAAGTCTAATGTTTTAGCCCTGAATCTCTCTTGTTAGTTTCTCTCATTTACATTTATCCAGTACCACTGTTACACTGTTCTGGCTAAAAGACAAAAAGTTCATCAGCATTGTAGAGTTTACTTATAGCTAAATACTTGCTTCTCCATTAAGAGTAGACCATCAAAAATTAAGTACATTATCATTCCCATCCTACCCCCCTCAAAGTAAGTCTTCTAATCACCTTCTGACTTAAAGGTTTACTAAAGAACCAAGATTTGTCTTCTTTTGGTAGTAATAGACAATAAAACAAAATGGTATCACTGACTATAGTAAAATATTGTGAAAGACTGGGACCATTACACAGAAGAAAAACCATTAAACTGAGTCAGATGGTTCATTCTAATCTCAATTCTACAACTTACCTTGATGAGACCTTGGACAAAATTACTCTACCTGACTATCAACTACAAAATGCAGCAAAAGATACCCAATCTCCTTACCTCAGAGGATTGTTAAATTGACCAAAAGCAGTAATAAAAATTTATTTTTAAAAATTGAGTCTTTTCAGAGTCACATATTTGAAAAAATATTTCTGCAGTAATTTGGTAAACATGAAAAATAGTGTTCTTATACATAGTAATAATCCATACCTTACATATTACCTTCTTAAAGCTACATAATTCAGAAGTGAAAAAAGTAGTACCTGGAATTTTGTGGGGAGACCAACAACCTTTATAACCTCTATCAATTTCGGATTCGTTAACAATCCAACAACCCATTCTAAACCACCTTAAATCTTTCTGTTAAATAAATTCTATTAAAAAATTAAAAGAATTTTCATTAAAAATGAATAAAATTTTTGAATGACATTTTGATAGAAACAAACTTTTCTATAGATAACAAGGACCTATAAGGATTCTGAAAAGTTTATGTGAATTACAGAGAATGCTGAAAAAATATCAACAGTATTTACACATCATTAATCATGATCAATTAATTATAATTTGTTTCTAAAGGATAATTTCAGGGGTAAAAACTAAATTCTCCCAAATGTCAATATTCAACTGAAGGATCATCAAATTCTTATATATTACATTTATAGATTCTCTTAAAATGTGGCTAAAATAAATATGTAGCCCTAGCATACAGATACAGTGTTAAACTTAAAATATTTCAATGAGACAGTTAATATGAAATACATTTTTTAAATTGAATGAGAATGAACCATTTAAAAACAATCAAGTACTTAGAAAAATTAAATGTAATGAAAATCATAACCGATAATTCATATTGCTCTCCTAAAGTATACATTGCTCAAATTTATTTTATTTACACTCTACAAAATAAAAAAGGGAAGAAAGAAGGAAAAGTGCAGAAAATAAAAATAATGTGATCAAGCCTCTTTCACCTCCAGCCAATGGCTGGAATACAGTTGAAAATTGTTGTCATTTTATGTTCATTTAATGTCACTTGTTAAAGTCCAGTATCTAATGGGCACTGTATCATTTTCAAATCAGCACAATAAAGCTAATATTATCATCTCTTCATCCTTTCTTTCAAGATCAATAAAGAAGTCATTTAGGTTTATTAGTGGGTCATCAACTAAGATTCAAATCTGTGACCCGGGGCAAAATGTCAGAAAGGGGCCCTCTGTCCTTTAATTACAAAATGTACCTACTTTTTGCAAACTCACTCATAGTGTAAGGCCCCCTTATGTGTATTTATTGATTTAGGCTTTGAGAATTACAGTTTTTCTAACTTTTCTTGATTTATTTAAAATATTTTAAAGATTATCAAATGAAAAATATATTAAAGGTTTACTCAAATGAACTGAAACTTATGTCCACACAAAAACTTGCTTTATTCAAAATGGCCAAAACTTGGAAGCAACAAAGATGTCCTTCAGTAGGTGAATGTATAAATAAATTGGTACATCCAGACAATGAAATATTACTCAGCATTAAAAAGAAATGAGCTATCAAGCCATAAAAAACATGGAGGAACCTTAAGTGCCTATCACTAAGTGAAAGAAGACAATTTGAAAAGTCTACAAACTGTAAGATTCCAACAATATGATGTTTGGGAAAAGACAAAATTATGGAGGTAGTAAAAAGACCAGTGGTTACCAGGGGTTAATAGGAAGGGAGAGATAAATAGGTGGAATACAAAAAATTTTTAGGGCAGGAAAACTGTTCTGTATGATATCATAATGGTGTCTACATATCATTATACATCTTTCCAAAATCACAGAATATATAATACCAAGAGTGAACCGTAAGGTAAACTATAGACTTTGGGTGATAATAATGATGTGTCCAATGTAGGTTCATCAGTCATAATACATACTGGGGGGATGTCTAGTGGGGGATGCTGATGGGGAAGGTAATATATGGAAACTTTCTATATTTTTCACTCAATTTTGCTATGAAACTATAACTGCTCTAAAAAATAAAGCCTATTTAAAATATATATATTAAAGGACAAGTGAGTTGGGCAGTAAGGTAAGTAATAACCTATCAGTACATAAATATGATATGGCAGGGAAGAAATAATTTTAGAACAAAGAAATATGGAATGCCAAAGGAAACTTTAGAAATTATTGAGCTTACTCACATTTTATAAATGGGAAAATTGAGCCCCAAAGGATTTAAATTACTTTCCCAAGATGACTTAACAGCAGCAGCAACAATAAAAAGAGAAACTAATAAGGAATTATTTGGGTTATTAGGCCTCAATCACTTATCAACATGCTTTTTAAACACTTTTCCTAGCTCATAAGCACCCTATCAAGAATTTTTGCAGACTTTTTTTTTTAAGAATAACCATTGATTTGAAAATTTGATTCTAAAAACTTTTGTCAAAAGTGAAAACTTTAGTTTTCCTTTCTTATATTACAAGTCAAAACTAAGCTTAAAGTCCCTCCATGATGGATAACATAAAATCTACATGAAAAAAAAAATTCTAAACTAGGTTATCTATATGACATAGGGTATTATCGATTGAAATACTATACAAAATAAAAGATAACAAAAGTTATTTAATAACTTGGGAAATCTATTATATAATGTTAAAAGAAAAAAACAGGATATAAAGCTATATCTAAAATTTAATCTCAATTATGTTCAAATCATTTTAAGTAAGTATTTTCAAAAGACTAGAAAGATATACAATAAAATATCAAGTTATCTATGAATGAAAGACTTAGTGGTGATTTTTTTGTAACACTTCTAATTTCCAAACTTTCTAACATGTATATCTTGGATAGTTAGGAGAAAACCATTTTTAAAAAAATTTAAGATGGGCGCCTGGGTGGCTCAGTTGGTTGGGCGACTGCCTTCGGCTCAGGTCATGATCCTGGAGTCCCTGGATCGAGTCCCGCATTGGGCTCCCTGCTCGGCAGGGAGTCTGCTTCTCCCTCTGACCCTCCTCCCTCTCATGCTCTCTGTCTCTCATTCTCTCTCTCTCAAATAAATAAATAAATACATACATAAATAAATAAAAATTTAAGAAAACTGAGTTTACTATTTCATAGTCGCTTTTCAAAAGGTGATTCAGTGGTTTGCTCAACAATAATTTTAGAATAGGCAAGTCCTCTGTTGTATTTTAATAACATGATAATCAAAGATACACTAAAGCAGCTTTATTATCTAAAAGGCAAATCATTTTTCAGGAGGTCAAATAATTTATCACATTTTTCCTATGTGCTACGTTGACAGGTTTCAAAAATCTACAAAGGAAAAAGCTGGAGGACAGAAGTTAAGCAATTTCTTCCTTCATAATGCTCGAAGGTGTAAGGAAGAACAGAAATAGAACCAGGAGATGACCTCTTCTCCCCAGGTCAAAACCTTTATTTACCTCTAGCCTCTGCCTCCACACATGTAAAATTATACCCAGTACAGAGCAGTCTAGATCTATGTGGTCTATATTCAACATTATGTTCACAGTGGAGCTACTTTTTATGTAGTGGTTAGGTTCTAAAGTCAGCCCATAATGTGAAAATCAAATACAGTCAAAATCAACATAGTCAGAATTATTTTCAAAAGGCCTTTAAATTGTTTAAAGGGTGTTATGTATAGTCTTGTGTGTATAACCCTATTCCGTAACATGTATAAATGTACAACACACTACAGTCTATATTAGAGTATGTAATAAAGAGCACACATGGTTAAATACATGTTTTATTGCAAGAGTTCATGTAGCTGAACTGAAGTAAGTTAAATGTACATGTGATACTCATTCCTGTCTTCTCTCTGCTCAATTACTGTAACCCAACTTTTACCCCTCACTATACTGAAAATACTCTCTTCTGGTCCTGAAATAAAAAAGGCTTTTATTAGTTCCTATTCTCTTGATACTTTTCCAGCAACCAATACTTCCAAGCATTACTTTCTTAAAATATTCACTTCCTTTGATTTCTGTAATTTTGCTTTCCTGTTTCTCCTATTTTCTGAACTATTTCTTCTCTATCTCCTTCATTGACTCCACTTATTCCTACATCCCAAAATGCAGGTATTAATCAATTATTGATCCTTTATCTTCTTTATATATTCTATATTCTCAAAAATATTATCTGGGGCGCCTGTTAAGCATCTGCCTTCGGCTCAGCTCATGATCCCAGGATCCTGGGATCGAGCCCCGCATCGGGCTCCCTGCTCAGCAGAGCCTGCCGCTCCCACTGCCGTGTGCTCTCTCTCTCAAATAAATAAATAAAATCTTTTAATATTATCTACTCTCAGTTTCAGCCATCTCTCTGTTAGGCTTTGTTATTATACATAATTTACAGTTGAGGGGTTAGGTGACTTGTGCAAGTTCACACAGCTAGTAACTCACAGAGCCAGGATTTAAACTTAAGCAGTCTGGTTCTGTTACAACCACTATACTATACCGCTTCCTACAGTAAGTAGAGGCATGCTGCAGTATCTACTCAAACTGATGATCATTTCTGCCTCCCAAAATTAGCTCCCTTCCAGACTTCAGGTTTCTATCATTGATAACATCATCTTTATTAATTAGGAATGGTTTTTGTGCCAACTGACAAAAAGTAAGCTAAAATACAACAATGGCTTTAGGTACCAGGAATTGTTATCACATAACAAAAAGTCTGACATTGCTGGCTTTGGTTAATAGATGTCAAACAGTTCCTACAATTCTCTTGGCCTTTCCCTCATGATCACAAAGTACCACTGAAACCCCTGGTGTTGAGTTCACATTCAAGGCAGGGGCAGGCAGATATAAGGGGACTGACAGAACCACATCTAAATCTACCATTTTATCAGAAGAGCAAAATTTTTCCCAGATACTTCCAGCACACATCCACTTATCTTTCACTGGCCAAGTTGTGCTTAAATACAAAGGAGACCAAGAAAAATGAATATTTGGGTACACTGTCCCCCCAAACAAAAGCAGAATTCTCTTAGCAAAATAACCACAAAAAAGAGGTGGATATAGAACAGGTAACTAATGGTGCTTGCACACCATTCAGAGAGGAGAACCATGATAAAAATAAAACAGGGTAATGTGGTAAGGAAGGACGGGAAGGCTGCTGTAGGTTCTGTGGTCAGAAAAGGCCAAGCTGAGACCCAAATGACAATAAGCAACCACACATTAGAGTTCTAGGAGAAGAGCACTCCAGGTAGGAAAATCAGCTAGTACGAAGGCCTAGGATGCCAGTACACTCAGCATGTTCAAAGAACAGAAAAAAGGCTAGTGTGGCTCAAGGGTAGAAGAAAAAAGGAAGATGGTTGGTACACAAGAGCCAGATCATCCAGGCCCTTGTTAGCCACATTAAACATTCTACTTCATAACATTCAACCATAAACAGTCCATAACATTCTACTGTAATGTTTCTGCTCATGATGTTCCTATCATCTAGCTGCCCTTCATACTTCCTTTCTGATCATACAAACTCAGTCAGTCCTCAAAGCTCCAGCCCACTGCCAAGTACCTCATTCTGAAGTGCTTATAGCTTTCTCCAAAGTCATACAGATCGTCTAGTGTAGCATAAGGATTACAAACATGGACTATGGAACTTAGTCTCTGCTCCGAACCTGGCTAATACCTACAAACTATAGGACCCTGGGCAAGTTACTTAACTAGACTGACTCATTTGCCTTAGGCTGTAAAATGTCAGTATTGATAACATCTATGCCACAAAGTGGTGAGGATTAAATCAATTAATATATGTAAAGTACTCAGAAGATTTCCTGGCCTCTAATATGTTGGCTATTATTGCTGCCATTATTATCACAATGTTAGTATTTACTAAATATATTTTTACAGTCATTTTACTTTAATATCCATTTCATGTCTTCCCAAGTAAACAATAAGTCCCTGAAGACTTTAAAAGAATCAGAGTTCTTATCATTAAATTCCAGAAGTAAAGAAGACCTATGAAAGAAAAATATCCCTCAGATTTCACTTGGAGAATACAGAACTAGGAGGGGAAATATAATCATGAACATAAACCTGACACACTAAGGTGTTTACAAAAAGACATTTACCAAAATAGCAATGGGTATGAGAAATTGCATACCATTGGAGAAAATGGGAATGTTTGTTCTAGAAGAAGTAAACTTATTCTCCTGCTTTGTGCGATGAAGGAGTAAAAGTTACATAGAGAATGATTCCAACTCAATATAAGAAATGCTTTTTTAACAATAAGGGTCTGTCCAAAAATTGAAGACTTCCAAGGAAAATACTTAGCTCACCACTACCTGAACTGAAGACTAGATAGTCAACTGTCTGGACCATGTGGATTGATGGATAAATAGGAGACTGTAGAGAATAGTGCTTACGAGCACATACTCTCAAAGTTAAACTGTCTGAGTTTTGAATCTCAGCACTATCATTTATTAGTTGTGACCTTTATGAAGGTTACTGAACCTCTGTAAGTACAAGATTCCACATGTGTACAAGGGGATAGCAGTACCTACCTCAGAAGGTTTGTGTAGATTAAATGAAATAATGTATATCAAGTGTGTAGCACAATATCAAACATATGGTAAGGACTCCACAAATGTTAGCTTTGGATTGAGTAACCTCTAAGATCTCTTAGATACTAGGATTCAATGGCTGTAATATAAATTTTGTTCTATAGCTAGAGGACAGCTGGCTACTTGTAAATATTTTTTCCTGTGTGGACATCCATAATCAAACAATTTCCTAATACTCACATTTTTATTTGAGATTTTCTGGTCTCAAACATCAGTACTATTAGGCAGTTAAGTTTATCATTAAAAAATAGTATTTTATCTTACAATTATCTTCAGGCTGAGAACAAGTGAAAAAAAAGGAGGAATAGAGGATGTGAGATAAGATAACAATAACCTACATCAGGCCTTTTTCCAAGACAGCAGAGCAGAGGAGATATATATAATCTAAGTTCAGGGATTGGGAAAGAGATGTGTTGGCAGGATACTTATGAAAAGTGAGCAAGTTCACCCTGCAGAACTTGGAGACGAAGAGTATATAAAAGCACAAAAACAGAGGTGAGACACAAAACTGAAAACAAAGAAACTCATTGAAAGCCTAACATACAGACTCAATTCCCAGGTCCCTCCTCACAACCAATACCCTTCTTTGCTCCACACTAGACATCCTACAGACAGAAAAATAAAGATGTATTCTTTGGAAAAACTGAATAAAGATACGGCCTTTAGTACACCAGGCACAGTGATGACTACAAAAGCTAAAGATTTAAGTGAGACTCTAAAAATATTAAACTGGAGGGCCCTTCAGTATCCTTCACTTCTTGGTCCTAAAGCACCAGCAAGCAACTTACATTTCACAGGGAGATGGCAGAACTCCTCCATGAAAAAAAATGGGACAACTCCAGAGAAAAGATTATCACTTACGAACACTTGGAGGTCACCCAATGAAAAGGCATACTCATCACCTGATCATCCTAATATTGAAAATCACCAGCTAAAAAGCCATGCTCAAACACACATAACTTCTACTCACCTCTTTAGTGCCTCATTCTTAAGTATAAACAGACACAGAAGATCACCAGTTATTTGAGGGAAAGCATCCAAGGGAGAACTGGAAGATGAAAGCAAAAACAAAAAAGGATCCAGAAGGAAACAGAAACAGCAAAAAAAAGCAGAAGAAAATTTCAAAATTACTATAATTAATTTCCTTGGGGAGAAGAAATAATATAGCCATTAAAAAAGAAGAAAATACAACAGAAGAAATAGGTGAAAACATACTAGATTTGCTATAATTCAATTACTGAGCTCCTTGCTAATTTATAAGACAAACTTATTACAAAATCTCTTTCATTCCTTCATTCAACAAATATTTATGGATTCCTCCAATGTGACAGGCAGTTCTAGGCACTGGGGAAACAATAATATACAAAACCAACAAATACCCCTTATTGAAATTACATTCCAGTAGAGTAGAAAACTGGTAAATAAATTCAATATACGTAATGTGTTTATATATGATATAACAGAATGTGTGTTTGTGTGTGTACTTAAATGAATATGCTAAGGAGAAAACTAACACAAGGAAAGAATGAAATAACGAATACATAAAGGGTGGCCAGGAAAAGACTAAGAAGGTGACAGGTGAGTAAAGACCTGAAAAAAGTGAAGGAGAGAATCATGAGAATATCTGCAGGAAGAGAATTTCAGGCACAGGAAAACAAGCAGAATCCTTGAAAGAGAAGGGCACCTAGCATTTTCAAGGAAGCTAAGTGTGGCTGGACTTGAGAGAGGAAGGGGATAAGGTCAGGTGGGGGGTGGATAGAGGGAGATTCCATTTATAGAAAGCCTTATAGGTAACTGGAAGAGTAGTGGGCTTTTACTCGGAGTTAAAAAATTACTGTAGAGTTTTGAATTAAAAAGTAACATGATGTTAGTTAACATTTTAACAAGATCATTCAGGCTGCTATACTTAGAAGATATCCTATAGACAGAACAAGGGAGATCAGTTAAGAAGCTACTACAATAATCCCAAGGAAGATATAATGGTGTACCAGGGTAATAATGGTCATGGTGAGAAGTCACCAAATTCTAAATATATTCTAAAGGAGAGATGGTAGACTTTGCTGATGAATTTTGGGCATGGGTTGTGAGATAGAGCAAGGGATCCAGGATGATTCCCAGACTTTTATCTGGACCTTAAGGAAAATGCAACGGATAAATCTTATAAAATTTGTACTCCCCAAATTAAATTATATGTTTCCTATTTTTCTTGTCCATAACACTATATTTTTAAGGAATTTTAAATTTTTGTTATCCACTTGTGGATTTAACGTTCATCTTGTCCACTTAGACATATGTTCATGAAGCTAGGAGTCATAACTTTCTTGCTCACCAGTGCATACCCAGCTCCAGACAGTCATCATTCAACACAGTGAGTACTTACTATGGGCCAGGCACTGTTTTAGATGCTTTGGGATACATCAATGGCCTAAAACAGGCAAAACATTCCTGCCCTTGTGAAGTTTATATTCCACTGGGGAAGACAGATAATAAATATAATAGATAAGTAAATTATATAGTGTATTAGGAAGTAGTAAGTGCTAAGAAAAAAATAAAATGACAAGGTAAGAGGGAATGGTGGGGAACACTGCATCTTTAAATAAGGTGCTCAGATTATGCCTCACTGAGGAGACATCTGAGCCAAGACTTAATTAAAGGAAGCAAGGGAATCCGTCCCACAGATATCTGAGGAAAAAAGCATTCCAGTCCATCGCCATTAGGTTAGACATCTGCAAGGAGGCCAACATGACTCAAGCAGAGTGAAAGAGGGTAGAGTAAGAAGATGAGGGTTTGAGGTGAGGGAATGGGGCATGGAGATACACATCATCTGGGGCCTTGGAGGATATGGTAAGAGTTTTTTTAATTTATAAGTGAACTGAAAAGTCAATGCAGGTTTCTGAGGAAAGGAAGATCAGCGAGGCTGCTAAATCAAGAATAGGTTTGGGGGATGGGGGTTTAGAACCAAATTAGGACATTGCAGACCATAATAGTATCAGTAGAGGTATGAAAAGTGGTCTGATTCTAGATATATATTGAACATCTAATTGGTTATAGGATTTGAGAGAGAGAAAGGAGGTAAGGATAACTCCAAGCTTTTGGCCTTAGCAGATAAATTTGCCCTTAAATGAGATGAGGAAAATTATGAGCAGAAACAGGCTTGAAAAGAAAGATCAGAATTTGATTTTGGAAATGTGCATCAGACATACAAAGGATGCTGAATGGCATTTGGAGATATATAATCTGTAATTGGAAAAAGAGGTTTGAGTTAAAGACATGATCTTGGTTTTAGTTGACTTATAATTGATATTTAAAGCCATAGGACTAGATGAAATCACCAAGATAAAAAAGATGTGAGAACTGAAGACTAAGCCATGGGGTGCTCCAACATTAAAGAGACTGGGGAGAAGAGCAGACAAAGGAGAATTGAGAAGGAAAAACTAGTGAAGAATGGGAAAAACCAAGAGAGTGGTTGTAGAAGCCAAATGAAGAAGATGTATGAAGGTGTAGTGGATGTTCAGCTATGGCAAATATTAAGGTTAGGATAGGTGGGATGAAGACTAAGATATGACCAATGGACTTAGCAATGTGGGGGGCATTAGTGACCCTGAGAGGAGCTTTGGCAGAATGGTAGGGGTGAGAGCACTCAAATCTTGTTGATTACCTGAACTGTCATATTAATGAACTATTAATTTTTTTCTCCTAGACACTCAGATAGATGTACAGCAGACTGTTTTGGGGCTCTCCCTTTCACTTGCCCTCAAGTCCCAGAAACTGCTTGGTCTTATAGATTCTACTTTCACTAACTCTCAAAACAGTTCCTTCCTCTCCCATCCCACAGCTCTGTCCTCATCCAAGTCTTTGAAGAAGGCATTACAAATCAATGAAGAAAGGTTAGGCTTTTTAATAAATAACGCTAGAACAACCAGTTATCCATGTTTCCCCCAAAAAGATGCAGATCTTAAGACATATACAAGTTTTAAATGTGAAACATAAAACTTTTGGAAGAAATGTAGGGAATTTGTTTGTGACTTTGGTTATTACAGATTTCTTTGATAAAAAATTCAAAGACCATAAAGAAAAAGATTTACGAATTTGACTAAAATTAAAGACACCATTAACAAGTGAAAATAGTAGCCTGGGAGAATATGTTTACAACACATTGAGCCAACAAGTGGTAGTATCCAGAATTATAAATTTGATTTGATTTCCTTCAACTCAAATAACCTTACAGAGAATTAGCGAAAGGAAATAAATAAACTCACAAAAGGGGAACCAAAGGACCAATAAACTTTGATAAGATGCTCAATTTCACTATTAATCAGAGAAATATAAATTAAAACTACAAAGAGATACTATGTAGTTATATATATTTATATCCATGAGATTTATATCTATGAGACTGGTTAAAAGTATAAAAGTCTTACAATATCAAGTGTTAATAAGAATGTGAATCATTGGAAATTTTCATATACTGCTTGGTATGACCACTTTGGAGAGCATTTAACAATATCCAGCAAATCTAAAAATATGCATACCCTGTGACCCAGCAATTCCACTCTAGTGTGTATCTAGGGTATCTACTGTAATAATCCCAGTTAATGTAGTACACGTAAATGAAGAGATATAAACAAGAATATTCTTAAAAACATTATTTGTAATTGAAAAACAAGCTAGATGACCATCAACAAAAGACAGTTTAAATAAAAAGTAGTATATTGCAAAATGTACTACTATTCAGTTATGAATAAGCTAGACCAATACGTATAGATCTAATTTCTAAGTCACTATTAAATGAAAAAGCAAATTGCAGGATATATACATTTTCATATAAACATACCATTTATGATAAATTTAATAACATGCAAAGTAATATATGTTGTTTATGATATAATATAAAATATGAGTTTTATATACTAACTTAGGATAATAGTTACCACTGGGAAGGAAGGAAAAGAATAAGATTGGGAAAGGTTAAGATGCTTCAATTATATACGTATTTTTTTTCCTTATGCTCAATGGTAGCACATGGGTATTTATTATGTTATTCTCTATATTTCTGTATGCTTGAAATTAAAAAATAATTTAATAAAATCAACATATTGCTAAATTACAGACCTCTTCAGCTTGGCATTCAAGATTCTCCACAATATTATCCAACTTCCTTTTCTAGCCTCATCCTTTGCTGTTTCCTACAGCAGTGTTTCCCAAGCCTTGGACACATACATGCTTCCTTCATTATTTTTTTATGTACGCCATCTCTGTTACGATTAATGATTATTTTTCTTTCCATAGTTTTTAACTTAAATAGCCTTGTACAAATCACTAACAGGAAATCACATGTTTAATATGCCAGTTATATTTTTCTAATATGAATATAAATAAATATATATAGATTAAAATATGTATGCTGGTGCTACCTAAAAACATCAAGTATCACACTTTGGGTTGCAATCTTCCACCAGTAGTTCTCAAATTTGTTGTACAAGACTACTTGGGAGGCTTGTTAGAACTGCAGACTCCCAAGTCATAGAGGATCCTAATTTAGGCAGTCAGAAGACAGAAATCCTACTCTACATGTACCCTTGGCACCTAACAAATTGGACTAATCGCCATTCTCTAGACATGCTCTACATTTTCCTTTTCCAATACCTTTCCTCTTGTTACTTCCTCTGCTTGAAGTAACCTTCCTTCTCCTTAAGCCTACACTTTAAGGACCAAATTAAATATCACCATCACAATAAAGAACTTTGACTTGGATGTGACATTGCTCTCATTTCAGCATCCTTCCTTCTTCTGTCAATTTTTTTCTATTTCTGTATGGGTGCTTATCATATTCAATGTAATGTATATGTACTTGTCTTATTCCCTCTCCTGGCCTATAAATGCTACTTGAGGGCAGAAGCCTTATAACTGTTCAAAAGTAGGGATTATGGCTTGGTCATTTTATACTTTCAACATGGTAGTTACTCAGATACTTGCTGGGCTGAGTTCTGCTAAACACTAAATTAATTTCACAATTTTTATTAATATTTTAAAAATCATATAGTATAAGGCATTAGAATACTCATCCATATAGCATTACAAATTAAACATGAGAATCTAGGCTACCTAGCTTTATTTTCAAAATGAGACAACTGAAATTATATCCTGTATTGAAACAAGTAATTTAAATTGTTTTAATTTTTAAAGAGAAAAAAGTAAGTTTAACATAAACCTGCCAAGTTCAGTTTTTAAGATGAAAAGGAAAACTATTTAACTTACAACCTTCCAAGCAAAAGTAAATGATCAAGTTATTAATCAACAAAGAGAGTTTTTGATACTGCTATGAAAAGCTATTAACTTAAGAACAACACTATTATTAAATAAAGTTAATTGACTCTGGCAAAATTCTCAGTACTTCCAAATGGTATTTCAATATGGTTTCCCTTTGTTTAAATATTGCATATTACTCTGATGCATCATGAGCAATAATTTCTAAGTATTTTTACCATGTAAAAACCATAATATATATAAATACACACACTTATAAATATATAGGCAATATATTATATATATATACATATATATATAACCCACAAAAACTGTAAGTTTTAATCAGAAAACATCAACATGCAACTCATTTGTTCATCTTGATTCTTCAATTTGGTAATAATTTGATTTGTTTCTATTCCAGGAATAGACTACTTTACTGTTTTAAACACACTTATTTTCACCTAGAGAGAAAATAAACTAGCATAAACAGCAACAGGACTTCAAATGGGAAATGGTCATCAACATCACTCTATATTATAATATCAGCTGGATTTGTGTATTTTAGCACATATTTGACATGATACTTTATAAAGACAGAGTTGCCAAAGAAAAATTAAACAAATGTATATAATAACGTCAAGTAATTGAAAGAGGGGGGGAAACGGAGAAGACACATTTTGTTCAGTTCACTTGGCCCTCTGGGTTAAAAAGGAGAATGAAAAGACGGCAACTATGAGAAATGTAGAATAAGGAAAGGTTCTCACATATCTCATTTTCTCCTCTCATTCATTTTTCTGTCATCTTCCTGTTAAATTTCCTCTTTTGCAGGGCAGGTCAAGTAAACTAAGCTTATATGAAACTTTTTTATTTAACTTTTTCATTCTATTCTTACATTGTAAAAATCAAATTTCAACCCATCAGGTCCATTTTCCAGAAGAAAAATAACTGGAAATTAAAGCAGTAATGAGTACTGTTACACCTGAGCTCAAGTTAAAAATTCCAAAAAATGAGTCTAGTATTGGTTTTACTTACCATAAAATGATAGCCTATAATTATTGATACTAATAAAGACAGCCATCCAGTTATGCTTACTTCCTAAATAAGTAATCCTTTTTATTTTCTAAAGTATTAAATACAGACAGACCTTAAGGTTCTATAAATGTTTTAGCAGTACTCAAGGACCAAAAAAATGCTGAGGTTTAAAGGTAATGAGAGGGAGTTAAATAAACCTATTTCAAAGATCCTATAAGTAGAACAGATCAGATTAGACAAGCTTATTGGAAGGTAACAACACAGCTCATTTTATAAAGCAGTTCTGAGAAATCCAAAAATACCATTTCTCTTTAAAAAAAAATCAAAGAAGCACTTGGACTAACAAGAAATAATGCACAATTTGGCTTGATCAAATACTTCATTAATTTTTTTCTACCCCCTAAGGTATTGCCCTTTTAAAATCCTCTTCAAATAAAATATAACCTAATTGCTTGCACAAGGCTAGTTTGCAAAGGGATTTTTATTTCAACAGTGCCACCTAGTGGAGCAATGGATACTTTCAGCTGGTCACTAGTTGATTTCATTAGTCTCAAAGGCTAGGAGTCCCCAAATAGTTTTATTTTCTGGTTCACAAAATTCCTAATAATATTAACATTCAAGGGGAAATTTTACAAAAGAATAATTTACAGATTTTTGTCCTCTGATAGGTTATCTCTAATAAAATTTAGGTCATTTACAAATATTATAATATTTTAAATAAAATTACCTTAGTGATTTCTTCAGAAGCTCGTTTAAAGTCCTGAACATTTCGACAGTAAAATCCTATTGTACAGCTAGGATCCATTTTTCGAAATGACATCTTTTTGGGAGAAGGACAGTGGAATGTCTGCAATTTTAAAAGTTCTTTAGGATTAATTTAGTTTTATTTGATGGACTTGAATATATACAAGATATTACTTAATTTAAAATTTGCCATCTAGCTTTTCTCATAAATAGGCTTTCAAACAGCGTTTTAGTCTGTCCTATGTAAATGGTCCTTTCCACTCTCCAAAGCTGTAAAACATGACAGCCAACATTGTTTACATTCGATTCACATCTCCACCTTCTGTGGCATTACTGCCATTCTGTAAAAGAAAACACGTGTGTCAAAGTGGTGTCCATTTCGAACACTTGCAGAAGGGAGGGAAAATGTGCCACTGGAAAAGACATACATAAGCTAGTACAAGGTTTAGAATCAAGTTAGTGATTTCTATGAAAATTCAATTAAGCCTGGGGTTTTGGTGGGGTTTTTTGAGATTTTTTTTTAAAGATTTTATTTATTTGAGAGAGAGAGAGAGAGAGAGCAAACACAAGCAGGGTTGGGGGGAGGGCAGAGGGAGAAGCAGATTCCCCGTTGAGCAGGGAGCTCGATCCCAGGACCCTGAGATCATGACCTGAGCCGAAGGCAGACATTTAACCGACTGAGCCGCCCAGGCGCCCCCTTTTTTTTTTTTTTAAGATTTTATTTATTTATTTGAGACAGAGAGAATGAGAGAGAGAGAGAGAGAGCACATGAGAGGGGGGAAGGTCAGAGGGAGAAGCAGACTCCCTGCCGAGCAGGGAGCCCGATGCGGGACTCGATCCAGGGACTCCAGGATCATGACCTGAGCCGAAGGCAGTCGCTTAACCAACTGAGCCACCCAGGCGCCCCTGGGCGCCCCTTTTTTGAGATTTTTTTTTAATGTTTAAAAATCCTTTAATAAGGATACCAAGACTTTATAAACAAATACCCAGATTTATGTAAATGTTCCATTATGATATGAAAAGAGGTCAACTTCAGAGTTTTAGCAGTTGACACAATCAGTACATAATTGCATGTTCTCCCAACCCCCTCTTCTTTTTTTTTTTGGATTTTTTTTTTTTAAGATTTTTTTATTTATTTGCGAGAGAGAGAATGAGAGACAGAGAGCATGAGAGGGAAGAGGGTCAGAGGGAGAAGCAGACTCCCTGCTGAGCAGGGAGCCCGATGTGGGACTCGATCCTGGGACTCCAGGATCATGACCTGAGCCGAAGGCAGACGCTTAACCAACTGAGCCACCCAGGCGCCCCCAACCCCCTCTTCTATGCTTTACTTTAAATTCTTGTTTATTCCCATATGGGACACAGTTCAAAACTGTTCTCTTATGGTCCTTGCTCTCCTCCTTACCAGTCCTGTCCCTTTTAGTTCACTTTTCTCATGTGGTCACAGTGCCACAGATATAAATTGGCTGGGAAAGCTGCGCTAGCCTCTCTGCTCTTGCTAATGGGATATAGTTAACTGGTGGAGTCTGGGATCTTTAGAAAATACAAAAGAGGGACGCCTGGGTGGCTCAGTTGGTTAAGCGTCTGCCTTCAGCTCAGGTCATGATCCCAGGGTCCTGGGATAGAGTCCCGCATCGGGCTCCCTGCTCCGCGGGGAGCCTGCTTCTCCCTCTGCCTCTGTCTCTCTGTCTCTCATGAATAAATAAATAAAATCTTTAAAAAAAAAAGAAAAGGGAAGAATATAAAGCTAATCACTCCAGTCTTTTTTCCTTCACCACCACATTCTGGTGCTTTGCCTAAAAGATTTTTTTTTAACTGCTTGAATGCTCAGATATCTTGTCCTTAAAAATCACTGAGGCTACCAAAGTCTGTTTTTCTGTGTATAAAAAAATGTTTACATGTAAAAAAGGAGGGCCATAAAGATATATATATATATTCATATTTGTTTATGTTTATATAAATGAACTGTAAGGATATACCAAAATTAACAAGTCTAGGGGACAGAGAGAAAACTGGGCAGATGGTAGACAGGTGTGAGAGATTCTTTGTTGTATATTCTGTATTTTTTAATTAAAGAATAAGCTCAATTAAGAAATGATCTGGGGGCACCTGGGTGGCTCAGTCGGTTAAGCAGCCGACTCTTGATTTTGGCTCAGGTAATGATCCCAGGGTTGTGAGATGGAACCCCCATCTGAGTTACGCTGGGGATGGAGCCTGCTTAAGATTCTCCCTCCCCATCCCTCTCCCTCTGCCTCTCCCCTACTTGCTTGTGCACATGTGTTCTCTCTCTCAAAAGAAAAGAAAAGAAAAATGATCTAGGCTGAATTTGAACCCATAAAATTAAAATTTCCCTACATTTAATACCTAAAACTAAGGGATTTTAACTTGAAACTATCTATTAAAATACATAGGCTTTCATAGGCTTTCATATTTATGTTCATGGTAAATCAGTCAAAATCACTCTTTTCTCTCCCCCTATATCCATCCCGGTGATCCAATTAGTGTCCCATGTTATCACAAAAGGATATGCAAAATGCATATATTCAAGCTGCTTTTTTCCCTTGTAGATAGTTCAATCATATATTAGATTCAAATCCACTATCATTGCAGTAAATATAGCCAAACAAATGTGTTTTCAAAACTATGACTTCTATAAAATGCTTAGCCAATACTTACTTTATATAGTGAGATCCAACCTAACTAAACTCGAGTCTCCAAAGTAGGAGTCAACACAAGTATCGTATTAGTTGGACTTTTTTCAACACTGTTTCACCTGCTTTATTTATCTGTTTTATTGAAAACAAATCTAAAAAGGCACAGAAGAGCTACACAAACTTGTTAACAATATACAAGAGTATATTAGTGTATAAGGCACAAAGGCTCTAGGTCATATTTAAAAAATTATTCTAGGGGCGCCTGGGTGGCTCAGTCGGTTAAGCGTCTACCTTCGGCTCAGGTCATGAACCCAGGACCTGGGATGGAGTCCTGTGTCAGGCTCAGCAGGGGATCAGCTTCTACCCCCTCTCCCCCTGCCCCTCCTCCCCACTTGTATTCTCTCTCTTTCTCTCTCTCTCTCTCTCTCTCTCAAATGAATAAATCTTTTTTTAAAAAGTTATTCTACATACATATAAGCTATCTAAAAATAATCACCCTACTCTTTCCAAAGCCAATAATAAGGAATGCTTAGTTTTTACTACTTGGGGATAAGAAAGAAGGGGCAAAGGTTTTTACAGGGTCCAAGAAAGTATTTTTTAAACTCATCTACAAGGATGTCCTACATTATGCCAAATTATGTTTTCATGTAAAAACCAGTAAGACTAAACCAAATAGGCTTAGTGTTGTTTCACTGTTTGCCTCAATGATCACAGATAGTGATGACAAACACTACAGTGTTATTCCTGGTTGTTTTGGTATCTATAAAGATCTTCTTAAATTATTCACAAAAACACAGATATAAATCTCTGATAAATGAAAACTGAAATTACTATTGGGTGTAACTTTATGAGTACTAGGACTCATATTACAAAGAGGCATTTTATACTTTAAAACTAAAAATTATATTTTTTCACTCACCCAAGAAGATTCTGAAGTCAAGCCAACATTAATTGATAATTCAGAATCATTTCTGTTTATTGCAGAACAAGTTAGACTTTAAAATATTTTCCCAAAGGGTGTTACACAGCTATATTTACTTTGTGCTAATGCTTTGAGCTATGTACTTACAATTGCTTTTTTAATTTTTAAAATTCTGAAGATTGGTAAGAGTAGCACCCTCTATAAACACATTTTAGGGAGTATTTACTAGATACACTTCTGTGACAATGAAATATGTTTGTGAAAAAATTAGTCAAGATGAGTTAATTCCCATTTATTTCACTTTTCAATACATTATTTATTCACTGCCTCAACAAATAGTTACTAGGTGCCTACTAAATACCAAGTACTGTCTAGGCTTATTTTTTTGGAATAGTGGATCCTATTACCTAAACATACAAATAATACTAAAACAAATACTTTTAGGTGTAGCTATGCTATTTTGGTGATTTAGATGGAGCTTCCTAAGATAGTTAGAGGATACCCTTACTATAAAGCACCTCCTACTAACTGCAGTTCACATGTGTAATTCATAAAGCGTACATCTTTCACTGATGAATTCACTCATCTAACTATCTAATCACATCACATCATTCTTAAGCTTTAATGTCACTATTCTTTGATTTTACTAGGGCAGATTAAAATAATCACCACTGTGTGGACATCCTAAAATCTGAAACTTGAAACTGGGGGCCCAGGAATCACAACAGACTAACATGTCTATTAATAAGACTTTTCTTGCATTATTAGTAGAATATTAGTATTTAGTAAATCAAATATTGTCTTAATAATAGAAGAGAATTTGGGGGATGGGGGGATGGGTTAGCCCAGTGATGGGTATTAAGGAGGGCACGTACTGAATGGAGCACTGGGTGTTATACACAAACAATGAATCACGGAACACTACATCAAAAACTAATGATGTACTGTATGGTGACTAACATAACAATAAAAAAAATGCAAAAACATAATAGAACACAATTTGTTATTTATAAGAGTTAAAACCGGTCATTCTGAAAGTGTATCATAAATAACATGAAGCAATATTCTCTGGTTTGAGAAATCTTATTAAATACACACATTTCTCCCTCATCCTCTGCCCCTCCCCCAACTTGTGCCCACTGTGTGTCTCTCTCTCAAATAAATAATAAAATCTTTTAAAAAAATAAAGAATACTTGGTCTGATTTGGTTTCAAAATTTTAAAAGTTCAACTCTAAATATGTAGGAATTCACTACCATAAGAACAACAAAAGATGTAATCTGCTAAATCTCCTCTTTAATCTCAAATATTCAGATATCATACTTTCTTAAATTTTCATAATTCTATTAGACTCAAAGCACTCACTAAGTGATTTCTTACATGGAATTGAATAAAAGAGCTAAGATTTTAATTTCTCCATCTATTGACCAAAAACAAGTATTGATCAAAAAAAGTTTCTTTCAAAAATAATTTTGGGTGCCTGGGTGGTTCAGTTGGTTAAGCATCCAACTCTTGATTTCAGCTCAGGTCATGATCTCAGGGTCATGAGATCGAGCCTCATGTCAGGCTCCATGATCAGTATGGAGTCTGCTTGGGATTCTTTCTCTCTCCCTCTCCCCCTCCCCCCCAAATAATTGAATCTTTAAAAAATAATTTTAATCATTGAGGTATAAGTGTGGTTTTAGAATGCTCATATAATTATGCCAATCAATTGCAAATTTTCAATAGCATAAATACACAGAACCTATATAACAAGCCAAGGATGGCTAATAATATAGGGTAGTTAAAATACCTCCAGTTGGAGCATTTTAAGCTTAAAATATGATCAAAAGCAAAAAGTAAAATTTTATTTCTGTAGAAAAGCAACTTGCTATAGTTTTCATATTACACTCTCATAGAAAAATAAATGATACTATTCACTAAATAGCCTAAGATAAATCCCTGAACTAAGAAAAATGAAAAACTGTCCAGAGGAATTACCCAGATAGGTGGAGATACTCTACCAGCATCTCAAAAATATAAATCTAAACCCACTTTCTCAGTGTCCTACTGTATAAGAAATAAATGCTTCTGTGCATTTCAGGAGTTACATAACTTCACCAAACTTTGCAAAGTCTCTTAAAATCATTTCCTCTTTTCCATTCTCATTACCAACACCCAACTGCAAGCTTGTATTGATGCACCTGCCTCCCAATAGTGAGCTACAGCCTTTCTAATATTGCTAGTGCAGACATAACCAGGATAGTCACTCACCTGGTTCCTTTGTAGAATCTTTCAAAATATCAGAAGAATAGTCCTTCTCTACTGGTTAAAACAGTCAACAGTAATAATCTTTTAATTTGCCTATTTTAGATAATATTAGAATGCTATGAATAATTTTCCATCTGAGTTTCAAATATCTACTTTTTTAAGGAGTTAATATGGCACAGTGGAAATGTAATTTAGACACAGGAATCAATGCCACAAGACCACCACGCAGCTGAAAGAAAATTACAACGTGGTTCACATAGCAAAATTCTGTCACGCCTCCCACAGTATCAGTCAACTAGAAATATTTATTAAGGTCTACATGTAAGAAACTATGAAGGAAGAAAACAGAAAGCAAACCTTATCTCTGGCCTTAACATACTTATACTTTTAGTTCAGGTAATAGTTTACAAAGAATGCTAGGATGTTTTATAATGTATCTTTCAGAACCAGATTTTTTTTTTAAGATTGATTTTATTTATTTATTTATTTGTTTGTTTGTTTGACAGAGACAGAGCACAAGAAGGTGGAGCACAGAGGGAGAGGGAGAAGCAGACTCCCCGCTGAGCAGGGAGCCCGATGCGGGGCTCGATCCCAGGACCCTGGGATCATGACCTGAGCCGAAGGCAGACGCTTAACTGAGCCACCCAGGCGCCCCTCAGAACCAGATTTTAATCTTACAGTTTATTTTCATAATCTATCCTTTAAATACTACTAGATATTAATATTAGCTAGGAAGCTATTACCAAGATAAATATTAAACCATACTTCCTTGAGAATTAGTGATCCATGCCACTCAAGTGATTATGATTATTTTAAAAGTCTGTAAAAGCAACAACTGGGAAAACAAGAACCAAAACCATGTAATAATTACATGTCTCACTTACGCACTCTCAAAATTTTCTGAATTAAAATACTGGGTCACTGGGATGCCTGGCTGGCTCAGTCGGTAGAATGTACAACTCTTGATCTCAGGGTTGTGAGTTCAAACCCCACAGTGGGCATAGAGATTACTAAATAAATAAATATTTTTTAAAGTAATATTAGGGGCGCCTGGGTGGCTCACTCGTTAAGCGTCTGCCTTTAGCTCGGGTCATGATCCCAGGGTTCTGGGATCGAGCCCCACATCAGGCTCCCTGCTCCACGGGAAGCCTGCTTCTCCCTCTCCCACTCCCCCTGCTTGTGTTCCCTCTCTCACTGTGTCTGTCTCTGTCAAATAAATAAATAAAATCTTTAAAAAAATAAATAAATAATAAAATTTAAAAATAAAATACTGGATCACAAATGACCCAACATAAAGGAAAACAATATGTTAAGAAATCAGACCTAAAACGGGCACGTGGGCGGCTCAGTCAGCTAGTCTGCCTTCGGCTTGGTTACAATCTCAGAGTCCTGGGATTGAGCCCCACATCCAGCTCCCTTCTCAGCGGGAGTCTGCTTCTCCCTCTCCTTCTGTCCCCAACTTCGTGCTCTCTCTCTCTCTCTCAAATAAATAAATAAAATCTTAAAAAAAAATCAAAGCTGGGGCTCCTGGGTGGCTCAGTTGGTTAAGCATCTGCCTTCGGCTCAGGTCATGATCTCAGGGTCCTGGGATCAAGCCCCACATTGGGCTCCCTGCTTGCAGGGAACCTGCTTCTCCCTCTCCTCCCTGCTTGTGCTCTCTCTCTCTCTCTCTCTCTCTCTCAAATAAAAATCTTAAAAAAAAAAATCAGAGCTAAAACAAATATTAGAAACCCAACTTAGCTCTTGAAAAACTTAACTAGGGGCTAAGACTCAACTATTATACTTAAAATAATTTAGCAGGGGGGCTCCTGGGTGGCTCAGTTGGTTAAGCATCTGCCTTCGGCTCAGGTCATGATCTCAGGGTCCTGGGATCGAGCCCCACATCGGGCTCCTGGCTCAGCCGGGAGTCTGCTTCTCCCTCTCCCTCTGCCTCTCCCACTGCTCATGCTCTCTCTCTCTCTGTATCTCTGTGTCTCAAATGAATAAATTTTAAAAATCTTTAAAAAAATAAAATAAAATAATTCAGCAGGTAGTCTCAAGTCACTTTGTCATTCTAACCCAACTCCATCATCTTTTTCTTCCCCCCCTTTTTCTTTTTATTAAACATGCCTAACATTTTAAATTCTTCAGTAATATTTAGCTGTTTATCTACAAAATAACTTGGAGGCTTGATCATTTATTTTGGTAGGGCTAGGATATCTAACCAGTTAGAGACAAAGATAAATGAAGAAGAAAGTGTGTCATAAATTAAAATTCAGCAACAAATTATTTAACCTTTGACCACTGTGTGGAGTATGGTTTTATAAATCAGTAAAATATTATTAACTTGTAATACCATAAAAGCATAGCTGTCTAGCACATCTCTACATACTTAGAGTTTGCTTCATATGGTAAGAAAACAGTACCAGCTCTTTATCCATAGTACCTCAAGAGGGAAATCCTTTATGCTGACATCTACAAAAGATTGGCAGTAATGAGGATCCATGTAAATCAAACTGTCATCTACAAGGACAAAACAGAAGACAAGTAATTCAAAAAACACCTTATTATTACACTGCTTATAATCCAATTTCTATGTAGAATAGCTGAAAAAAACCTGGGAGTAACAGCTTGCCAGACTGATATTCATTGACTGAAACATAAGTTTGCACAGGACAGATTAACTTTTGCATAATCAAATATGCTTGTATAAGCAGAATTTTTATAAAGTGATGAGACTGTCATTTAATTTTTGGTGATAAAATTACTTTCACAAACACACAATTATATTCTACAGTTTACATATGAAAAATGTATTGCACTACTTTATCCTGACAGGAAGAACATATTGCTTGTCATTTTATCATCAACTAGCACCACTAAAACTGGTAAAAAGTAAATATGTAAATAGTAACTGCCAGAATGTGGCAGCAATGTCTTCTGAAGTTTAGTGAAACCAATAAATTATGCCTGTTTATGCAATAACAGAAATTAAACATACATTTTACAGAATCCAATTATGTTGTGGACCAAATGACAAATGAGTGGCTATGGTAGGACTGATGAATTTATAAGGTACTCATTTTGCTCTGTTAATCATCCTGTTTCCAAATGATCCCAAATTAACTTTCTGACTTATAAAAGAAAACAATAAAGAAATATATTTTACTAAATCACTGACCTTGAAATCCAGCAAAGTAGTATGACTGTTTAGGTTTGCCACCAATAATACCCACACAATATTCAAGGCTTAAAATACCCTACCAAAAGAAATTAAGTCAGAGTTAGAGTCAAGAGGCAAATGGTAATTATTCAAAACAACCAAATCTGTATTAGCAGTAGTAGTATGTATAGTAGTTCCCAAATTTTTCACTGCCAGTTTTACTGTTATTACATACGCCCAAATATTTCAAAATCCTTTTATCTACCACACTATTTTCCATTTTCTTTAAATAACTCAATATTAACATGACTAAATCATCTATTCTGATCAGCATGTCACTCAACAACATTAACAATTACTGTGTGCCAGATACAGAAATAAATAAGGTCACCATATAAAGGCAATAAAACTCCTGCCAGAGCCAAAACACTTGGCCTTTCGGTTAGCTGGTGCAGCCTTATCATAACATAGTATTTTCATCAGGCTTTCTGAAATACTAGAAATAGTCCTTAGACCTTATTACTGTTTTCACTGAATCTTGAGTCTTAGAATCCTAAGCTACAAACCATTTTCTAATCAACAGCATTCACTTGACACATTTTTATGCGATTTCATACATTTATTGGAATAAATATAAAGACGAATGAAAACAATTTAATCCAAGGCAATTAATAATTGTTATTGCACTTAAAGTCAACTTAATTTACTCATCATAAAATATCAGGGATACCTCAATAAATTATTTAGTGTGCCCCTCAGCATCTATTCTAAGCAGAATTCTATTTAAGCGGGCAAATAACTCTAAACCTTTTTTTAAAGATTGTCTTTTTGGGGGCGCCTGGGTGGCTCAGTCATTAAGAGTCTGCCTTCAGCTCAGGTCATGATCCCAGGGTCCTGGGATCGAGCCCTGCATCGGGCTCCCTGCTCAGCGGGAGGCCTGCTTCTCCCTCTCCCTCTCGCCCTGCTTGCATTCCCTCTCTCTCTATGTCTCTCTCTGTCAAATAAATAAATAAATAAATAAAATCTTTAAAGATTGTCTTTTTGTATTGTATTATTTATGTATTTATTTTAGAGGGGAGCAAAGGGGGTAGGGATAGGGAGAGAGAGAATCTGGAGCAGACTCCAAGCTGAGCATGGCGCCAGACGTGGGACTTGATCTCACAACCCCGAGATCATGACCTGAGCTGAAACCAAGAGCCCTACACTTAACCGACTGAGCCACCCAGGTGCCCCAATAATTCTATACCTTTTAAAAAACATGTCCAGTGGAATCATGTAAACTCTTGTCAATAGTTTAGCTTATATTATGCATATATATATATAGCATATGTTATAAAGTTAGAAAACACTTTATAACATCCAATAATGATAAAACCCCAGAAGTATTAAATAATAGTTAAACTTTCCTTCTCTTAAATGACAGAATGTTTTGAAATCTAGAACATATAAAAATAACGAGTACATGGGGTGCCTGGGTGGCTCAGCCGGTTAAGCATCCAACTCTTAGTTTTGGCTCAGGTCGTGATCTCAGGGTTGTGAGATGGGACCCCGCATTGGGCTCCACACTCAGCAGTCAGTATGCTCTAGATTCTCTCTTTCCCTCTCCCTCTGCCCCTCCCACTGCTTTCTCTCTCTTTCAAAATAAATAAATCTTTAAAATAAATTAATAAAAATATAAAGTATATGAACTAATACTTTTTCCCCTTTAACAAGTAATCAAACCATGGAATTTTTTTTTTTTAATTATTTTCTTAAAAATAATATGTGGTTGGGGCGCCTCGGTGGTGCAGTCAGTTGAACGCCTGACTCTTGGTTTCCACTGAGGTCGTGATCTCAGGGTTGTGAAATGGGGCTCCACATAGGGCTTCACACTCAGCATGGAGTCGGCTTGAGATTCTCTCTCCCTCTCCCTCTGCCCCTCCCTGCCACACTCTCTCTCTAAAATCAATCAATCAATCAATCAATCAATCAATCTTTAAAAAATAATAATACCTGGTTGTTATTTTAAAAACACCCATAGGGGCGCCTGGGTGGCTCAGTCGGTTAAGCGACTGCCTTCAGCTCAGGTCATGATCCCAGGGTCCTGGGATCGAGTCCCACATCAGGCTCCCTGCTCTGCGGGGAGCCTGCTTCTCCCTCTCCCACTCCCCCTGCTTGTGTTCTCTCTCTCGCTGTATCTCTCTCTGTCAAATAAATAAATAAAATCTTAAAAAAATAAAAATAAAAATAAATAAATAAATAAAAACACCCATAGAGTATATATTAAAAAGTAAAAATTGGGGGGGCCTGGATGGTTCAGTATGTTAGGCGTTCAACTCTTGATTACAGCTCAGGTTTTGATTGCAAGGTCCTGAATTCAAGCCCCACTTTAGGCTCCATACTTGGCATGGAGCCTACTTAAAAAAAGAAGTAAAAATTTCCTGGGTGCCTGGCTGGCTTAGTCAAAAGAGCATGCAACTCTTGATCTCAGGGTCATAAATTCAAGTCCCATATTGGGTGTTGAGATTACTTAAATAAACTAATTTTTTTTTTTAAAAACTAACAATTTCCCAAAACCCCAACACACAGAGCTCATCATTATTAATATTTGGGGAACACCTTCTTGAACTTGATCTATGTTACATAGAGATCACATAGAGACTTATGAATACGATCTTACATATGTGGCTTCACACTACATATGCTGTTTTAACTTGAGTCACTCATTATGTTGTAAACATCTTTTTCTACCAATAAATATAGATCACTAGTATAATACCTAATGGCTGTAAAATATTCGATTTTATGAAAATAGCACAACATGCTTTAAAATCTCCATCATGAGTATTTGTCTCCAGATCCTCCCTGTTATAAATAACCCTTTAGGGAAAATAACACCTTTGTATATTTTCAGTCATGTGAAAATATCATAGAGGTTTTCTGGAAAGGAGAACTGCAACTAAAAAAGTTAAATAAAACAAAGAAGGCATAGGTTAAAATTTTAGAGCTAACAAATTAAGCTGAAATTATACAGAAAATAATAAAATGTTATTATTCTATTTTTATTATTATTCCATTAATAGTCTCTTGTTCTGTTCTTTTCCCCTCAAATAAAAATCCTTAATTAGAGAGTGCCTTACTTCAACTTGAGGCAGTCTGATCAGCTGACACACAATGTTTCTGACAGAAAGAACCATGAGGAAGTGAAAGTTCTTAGTCCCTCATAGCCAAGAAAAGAAAAAATATATATAGCAAAAATCATCAATGACTCTCCTCAGCAAAAAAGAATGACTCCAAGTAATGGAATAAAGACTTTGGTTCCTGACATCTATATTTCCTTTGCAACAGACTAGAGCAGATTTAGCAATAAACACTTAGAAGCAGATTAGGAACTAGAATGCCATTACATATAAGAGACTGTATCTTTGGAAACCTGAAACACTCTTCAGTTCCTAAAAAAGCTTCTTCACAGTTATCTAGTGGTGAGAATTTATTGAGCTATACCCATGAAGCAATAAATAAGACTGAAGTAATCAGTCAAAAAGAAAAGTCCCAATTTGTCTTGCTGGAGAAGGAGAACACATTAGATTTTCCCCATTCCAGGTCTTTTAAAATATAAATAAATAAACTTCCTGAGCTAAGAGCTGATAAAGCACCACACCAAGTTTCTTTCTCCTCACAGAAAGTAGCAGGGGATGGTACCATCTCTGAAAGATTGGAATTACCCTGATTAATAAATGTGAAAAATAGAACTGAGTGGTGAATTTTAGAGAGTACAAGCGCAATGGTTTGGCAGGAAAAAATACAACTGCTGACAAAGGAGGAGGAGGAAGTGGAGGGGGAGAGGGAGAGGGAGATGGAGTAGGAAGCGTGGAATGGTGGTGGAGATAGAGGTGAAGAAAGAGAAAGGAGAATAGAGGAGGAAGAAGAATTGAAAGAGGAAGAAGATTATTCTTCTTTTAGGACCACCAGACACTCTATTTTTTCAGTTCCAAGTGAATGCCTCTTTACAAGTTATCATTTTGGCTTTTCACCCAACCAACCCCTAAGCAAACATAACACATAGCATATAATCTACTTCACTCAGCCATTTCTGCCATTTTTTACCGATAATTGGAAAAATTTAAATGTATAAAATGTATAAATTAAACTGGTAGAAGCTCAAAGAGTATTACATTTTTAAAAGTCCATATTTTAGGAGCACCTGGGTGGCTCAGTTGGTTGAGCATCCAACTCTTGGTTTTGGCTTAGGTTGTGATCTAAGGGTCCTAAGTCTGCGTCGGGCTCTGTGCTCAGTAGGGAGTCTGCTTAAGATTCTCTCTCCCTCTGCCCCTCTTCCCCACTCATGCTAAATAAATAAATAAATAAAACATGTTTAAAAATAAACGTCCATATTTTAGGGAAAAATATGAAAATTACAAAAATTCTGGTCAGTTACCAGTTTGCTATCTGAACTTAAACTTATGACGTAACATCTGTCTTTTCTGTTTTATAAAGATAAGATAGTTCCTAGCTGTTGTGAAGGCAAAATGAAATATATCTGCATTAAAAGTATTACACAAATATGAGCGTTAACAAGTATTTGTTGAGCAACTCCTATATGTTGGGTACTGAAGATCACTTTAAAAGCTAACTATGGGGTGCCTGGGTGGCTCAGTTGGTTGAGCGACTGCCTTCGGCTCAGGTCATGATCCTGGAGTCCCGGGATCGAGTTCCGCATTGGGCTCCCTGCTCGGCGGGGAGTCTGCTTCTCCCTCTGACCCTCCTCCCTCTCATGCTCTCTGTCTCTCATTCTCTCTGTCTCAAATAAATTAAATCTTAAAAAAAAAAAAAAAATTTAAAAGCTAACTATGGTTTGTTTACTACACTTCAGGCTCTAATAAATCATTCAAGAGCATGAGGCAGTCCTACCATCTGATAAAAAATATTAATACCACCAAGTAGCAAAGCCCTCAGCTAGATGAAACACGCCTTGAAGCCCATCTGCAGCCCATTCCACTAGAAATGGGGGTTTGGCTAAAGGAGTCCGTTCCAAGATTGTCTCAGTTTCTAGTCTTTTCATGGTTATAGAGAAGGCAGAGGGAATCTAGTTCAGACTTGACTACAACCTACTGAGACGTGGCAACATGCCAGAAGTCCCAAAACCCTCAATGAATTTGCTAGATGAAATGGTTCATAACTTCCCACATTCTACCATTAACTTTACTATAGAGCCCACATGTTAGCAATCAAAATCCCACTTCTACCTAGGGGATTCGTATGTTATCGGTATCGTATAGTATTGGTATTATTAGTAACATGTATGCCTGCAGAATTTTAGTAACTATTACGAAAAGCCAATATACCAGCTAGAAAACTTCCGTATCTCATGTATTAAAAATAACTGCTCTAGATTTTTAGAAACAGCGGAGTCTATAGTGAGGATATATGTTCCACCCATATACACATGGACCATGAGGCTTCACACGGGGAACAAACTGTTACTGAAACATAAAAGACAAATTTCAGGATTACTATATGCCATAACACTCCATTCAAAGAGCAAGTCCATCTCTGGCCCTGAAAAGATGAGAAACTTTATTAAAACTATGAAAATAATATAAATGCTATAATCTTAACCAAAACTAAGAATTTCAAAAGTTAAAGTTTTGTGCAAAAAACAGAATCAGATCTATAAATACAGAGAGAAGGGAGGCGGGGGAGATGGGCAAAAATGAGTAAAGAAGAATGGGAGATACAGGCTTCCAGTTGTGGAATGAAAAAGTCACAGTCATAAAAGACAGCATAGGGAATATAGTCAAGGACACTGTAGGAGCATTGTATGGTGACAGATGGGAGCTACCCTTGTGGTGAGCACAGCATAACATACAGAGTTGAGTCACTATGTTGTGCACCTGAAACTAATGTAACATTGTGTGTCAACTATACTGAAATTTTAAAAAATTCTTTTAAGTTAAAGTTGTGTGACAACTGAACGTCTTGGTGCCCAGAACAAGATAATATAATTAGGCAGGTTCATCTGGAAAAAAGAATTATGTGTTCTCAAATAGAACAGATTTTTAACTGGTTAATATAAAGAAAACCAAAATGGAATCTTCCCCCATACTGTCTTCATCATTTCTGTCTATATAAATAAATAGCCATTCTATTTATTGACCTTATGGTGGCACAGGACTCAAGTTAAGAGATAAAACAGCAATAACAGCAAACTCAGTTTGTTTCAATAATTATCTCAAAATAGTTTAATGTGGGTTTTATAAATAAAGGTACATACTTTCAAACAATCACAAATAGGGATAATGGGTACTGTAGACATATTATAGATTATGACTATTGCTGCATCTGTCACCTTGATTAGCTACAAGAAGTTTAAAAGGCTTTTTACTTGATCATAGAACATCATATCCTTCAAATCATATTTGATCTTACAATCTGAAATTTAAAATTTCTAATATCAAGCTTTATAAAATCATCACTACCAATTTCATAGAAAAAAGACTGCAAACCTTCTGTATTTTTCATATTAGCTAGCATTGCCTTAAAAAAATGTTATTTCATACCTTTACAAAATCTAAGTAGTCGGTGTTGGTTCTTTCCCCACCAAGTCTAACAGGGATTAGAATAATAACAGCTTTGTCATCTATATTATCAGAGGCCATGGAAGTGCACTGTTTATCAATTACATCAGAACTGTAAACTGAGAAAAATACAATAAATATGTATTAAATTTTATAAAAATGATTTTCAGAAATATTTTTACTCTAATCCCTCCTCCCCAGTGGCCAGTCATCTAATCTCTGATATCACTATCAAGGTCTCAATGAGTTAAAAAATGTCTACCTCATTTATACATCCAGTAGATACTTACTGAGTAGCTACTATATAGCATTAAGGGTTTTACCAGTGAGCAAAATAGAGGAAAACCCTGTCCTCATAGATCATATACTCTAATATAAGGAAATAGACAGTAAATTAGTAAAATATAAAATATGTCAGATGGTTGGGGCGCCTGGGTGGCTCAGTCATTAAGCATCTGCCTTCGGCTCAGGTCATGATCCCAGGGTCCTGGGATCAAGCCCCACGTCAGTGAGTCTGCTTCTCCCTCTTCCTCTGCCACTCCCTCCCACTTGTGTGTGCTCTCTCTCACTCAAATAAATAAAATCTTAAAAAAAAGATGTCAGATGGTGATGAGTGCTTTGAAGAAAAAGGGAGAAAGATGGCTAGGAAATGTAGGCATGGGGGGTGGGCATGGGGGGTTAAAATAAGGTGGTAAGGAGGGCCTTAGGAAAAACATAACATTTAAGTCAAGACAAAGGAAGAAACCAAAAAATGCCAAAACTTGGGGGAAGAGCATTCCAGGTATAAAGATCAGTCAATGCAAATGCCTTAAGGCAGAATCATAGCCAGCATACTCCAGGAACAAGAGGCCTGTGTTTCTGGAGGGAAGTTGGCAAGGGGTAAAATAATACAAAATAAGGTTAGGAGATAAAGTGAAACACTGGGGGAGAATGAAGACAGATTCTGTGAACTTTTTTTTTTTTTAAGATTTTATCTATTGGGCGCCTGGGTGGCTCAGTTGGTTAAGCAACTGCCTTCGGCTCAGGTCATGATCCTGGAGTCCCGGGATCGAGTCCCGCATCGGGCTCCCTGCTCAGCAGGGAGTCTGCTTCTCCCTCTCCTGCTCCCCCCTCTTGTGCTCTCTCTCTCAAATAAATAAATAAAATCTTAAAAAAATAATAATAATAAAATTTTTTAAAAAAGATTTTATCTATTTATTTGAGAGAGAGCAGAGCAAGAGAGAGAGAGCACGAGCGAGGGTGAGGGGCAGAGGGAGAGAGACAAGCAGACTTCCCGCTGAGCAGGGAGCCCAATGTGGGGCTCAATCCCAGGACCCTGGGATCACGACCTGAGCCGCAGGCAGATGCTTACCCGTCTGAGCCACCCAGGTGCCCCAGATTGCATGAACTCTTAAAGGTCATTTTAAAGACTGCAGTTTTTACTTTGAGTGAGACAGCATGCTATTAAAGAGTTTTTAAGAAAAGGAATGTCCTAATCTGACTTACACTTTACTAGTGTGGTTCCTGTGTTAAGAACAGACTGTAGGGGCAAGGGCTGAAGCACTGAGAACAATTAGAAAATAGGGCGCCTGTGTGGTTCAGTCAGTTAAGCATCCAACTCTGGATTTCAGCTCAGGTCATGATCTATAGGGTCCTGAGATTAAGCCCTGCATCGGGTTCCACACTCAGTGGGAAGTTTGCTTGAGAGTCTCTCTCTGCCTCTGCCTCTGTCCCTCCCCCTCCTCACCACACTCACATGCTCTCTCTCTCTCTCTCAAATAAATAAATCTTAAAAAAAAAAAAAAAGGAAAGAAAGAAAAGAAAGTAGCCACAGTAATCTAACAAGAGATGATAGTAGCTTGAACAAGGGCAGTAATTGTGAAGATAGGGAACAATCATGGGATGGTCATGTGGAGCTGGTTAAAAGTGATCAGTAAGTTAAAGAACTCCTTAATATGTTAAATGCAAGATGGGAGAAGAAAAAAAGGGAGTCATAGGTGATTTGAATGGCTTTGGTATAAGTAAACAGAGTAAGAGACATACCATTTACAAAGACATACTATAGACAACTATAGGAGGGGAAAGAGTAGGAGAATCGGGAATTCAGTTTTAGACATGGTAAGTGTCAGATATCTATTAAACATGCAAGCGGGGAGGATGAGTAGGCAGTTATGGATATAAAAGCCTGGATTTGGTGAGAGGTCCTATAAATTTGGGAGTTGACAGCATATAGATGGTCCTGTAAAGCCATGAGACCAGGTGAATTCAAATCTGTGTACAAGAGAAGAGGTCTAAAGGCCGAGTGCAATTTTAGAGATCAGTGAGATAAGGAAAATCAGCAAAGAACACTGTGAAGGAGTGTACGCTGTAGAAGGAAAACCTGAAAAGTAGCATTCTAGAAATCAAGTAAACAAAACATTACAAGGAGGAAAAAGTGGTCAACTGTGTCAAATGCTGCTAGTAGATTGTATGATGTGAGGACTCTCTGAGAAGTGACCACTGGATTTTTAGCAAGATTAAATTATTGATAAGAGGGGGCGCCTGGGTGGCTCAGTCGTTAAGCATCTGCCTTCAGCTCAGGTCATGATCCCAGGGTCCTGGGATCGAGCCCCGCATCAGGCTCCGTGCTCCGCGGGGAACCTGCTTCTCCCTCTCCCACCCCCTCTGCTTGTGTTCCCTCTCTCACTGTGACTCTCTCTGTCAAATAAATAAAATCTTTAAAAAATAAAAAAAAGTTTAAAAAAAAAAAGATTTTTGTTACTATGTATGGTGACAGATGTTAATCAGACTTACTGTGGTGATCATTTCACAATATATACAAATATTAAGTCATTATAAGGTACACCTGAAACTAATGTCATATGCCAATTAAATCTAAGTAAAAAAGTATAACCAAATAATCAGATAAAAATTAGAATTATATACATTCCTCACCTGTACAGTCTTGTGCAACATAAATAGTTATTCCTTGTAAATCAGGGTGTCTTGCTTCTTCAACTGCTTTTCTAAAAAAACAACATGTATCATCCTTTAAAAGCCTAACATTTCCAGTTAATAATTAAAGATTTAAGGGGAGGGGCGCCTGGGTGATTCAGTCGTTAAGCGTCTGCCTTCGGCTCAGGTCATGAAACCGGGGTCCTGGGATCGAGTCCCACATGGGGCTCCCTGCTCAGCGGGAAGCCTGCTTCTCCCTCTCCCACTCCCCCTGCTTGTGTTCCCTCTCTCGCTGTGTCTCTCTCTGTCAAATAAATAAATAAAATCTTAAAAAAAAATTTTTTTTTAAATAAAGATTTGGGCGCCTGGGTGGCTCAGTTGGTTAAGTGACTGCCTTCGGCTCAGGTCATGATCCTGGAGTCCCGGGATCGAGTCCCGCATCCGGCTCCCTCCTCGGCAGGAAGCCTGCTTCTCCCTCTCCCACTCCCCATTTGTGTTCCCTCTCTCGCTGTGTCTTTCTCTGTCAAATAAATAAATAAAATCTTTAAAAAAATAATAAATAAAATAAATAAATAAATAAATAAAAGATTTAAGGGGAAAGAAAGCCATCTTTTTTTTTTTTTTTTACTTATTTAACCTATAGTGTCTGCTTTCAAAACTATTATCTGAATGGTATCAAAATCTGGTCAATCCTTTCTAAGTAGAGTATTACACTAAATTACTCAAAAAAGGGGTGCCTGGGTGGCTCAGGTCATGATCCCAGGGTCCTGGGATCGAGCCCCACATCGGGCTCCCTGCTCCACGGGAAACCTGCTTCTCCCTCCCCCTCTGCCTGCCGCTCCCCCTGCTTGTGCTTGCTCTCTCTCTCTGTCAAATAAATAAATAAAATCTTTTTAAAAAATAAATTACTCAAAGAACATTAAACTGTAAGTTACAGGGTGGCTGGGTGGCTCAGCTGGTAAAGCCTTGGACTCAATTTCGGCTCAGGTCATGATCTCAGGGTCATGAGATCAAGCCCCAGATGTGCTGCATGTTCAGCGGGGAGTCTGCTGGAGATTTTTTCTCTCTCTCTCTCCCTCTGCCTCTCCCCTCCTCCCGCTCACTCTCGCTCAAATAAATAAATAAATGTTTTAAATAAATAAATAAATAAATGCATGACTTTTTTCCCCCTTCACTCAAAAACCTATGTAACCTGAACAAATGAATTTCCTAATTTTGAGTCGTAGAATTCTATAAGTAAAACTGCAAGTTGAAAAATATTTCTGAATGAATAGAATGTTCTCAATGGTGCAAATGATTTGAAAAAAGTCACAGTATCTGTAAAAAGAAATTACACAAATTAGAGAAGTAGAAATATTTTTATTTAACTGTATCTTTATAATTTTTTAATTTCACATGACTTATTATTTATGTTTGTATGTGTTAATTTAGAAGAGGGATTGGCAAACTATGGCCCATAGGCCAAATACAACCTGTGGCCTATTTTTGTACAACCTGCAAGCTAAGAATGGCTTTTACAGTTTTGAAGGGTTGTAAAACAAAAAAAGAAAAGAAAAATGGTCAACAGAGCTCTTTATAGCCTGTAAAGCCTAAAATATTTACCATGAGGCCTTTTACAGAAAAAGTGTTCTGATCCCTGGGGTATAGAACATAATACCTTGAAGAGTAGAAACTAAGCTTTTATAATTATGCTTTTATAAATATCATACCAAGCAGGACTTGATATTATTATTAACAATCCATTTAATAACATTAGACAAATACATTTCCATTTGTAAGCATCTGGCCTATAAAATATAAAAGCCAGCTAATACGCAAAAAAATTTATAATAATTTCTAATGTATATATTATTTTAAATGGAGTAAACTTACTATAACATACTATATTTGGGTGACATATTAATGATTCCATTTACAACAATGGGACACACAACAAATAAGATAAATTTTTTTTTAAATTAAGCAGTATCCAAATGGCACATAAAAGGCTGAGGGACAGTGAGATTTGACTTTCGACTTTTTTCTAACTACTCTGAATGTCACAGACCCTTTACTTTTACTATGATATAATTATAATATTAATAGTCCCATACATTTACAATTCACAAGAATTTGATGTGTGCAAAGAAATGCTGAAAACATCAATTTTAGCTCTTGACATTTCATTACACTATCAGTACATTACAGCCCCCAGGTTACACTATTAAAAAAAAAAAAAACTATAATGTTATGCATGTTCCAAGGTTGAAAGAGTTGTTAGTTTTTAGAACATTCCAATAAGGTAGTCTAATGAAAATCTGGTTAGAAAGAGACCCTGGATATCTATCCCCATGAACAAAAAAGGAAAAATTTGTCACAGATATATTAAATGTAACTAGAGTTGCAATGTCTTGTTTTTAGCAAATGAATGCTTCCTTATGAATATTCTCAAACAGGAAGACTTTAAAAGTTCCAATTACATATATGCACTGCAAAAATCAGTATCTCTGAGCCTAAGGACCTCTGTCGTAAGATGAAAGATTTTAATACAATTTTACCTTAAAATATGAGCAACCACAGCTGGTCCATACCAATCTCCGGCTTTTTTCCCAGACTTCTTTCCATATTCTATTAGTTGATGTAAACCGAAGAGAGCCAAAGGGGAATCACCAAACCAAGAGATGATTTTCCTGTGATATATTTCATTCCTCATTTCATGATCATCAGAATATCTCCTGATTGTTTTCTTCTGAGAAACTGTTGGGGTTTTGAGTTCTCTTTCCCCTGAAAGTGATGCTTCAAATGATGCAGTAAATTTTTTCACGGTGTTGGAAGTCCATGATTCAGAGTCTGAATTTTCAATGTTCAAAGCATCAGGCCAGGTCCAAGCTACAGTAGTCCCAAAGCAAGGTGTTCAGATCTTTTAACAGATTTTAACAATTCTACTAAGATAAGTAGATAGCATTTAAAGTCATACAGGTTACTAAACTAAAAAAGTAAACTCAGGGCGCCTGGGTGGCTCAGTTGGTTAAGCGACTGCCTTCGGCTCAGGTCATGATCCTGGAGTCCCTGGATCGAGTCCCGCATCGGGCTCCCTGCTCAGCAGGGAGCCTGCTTCTCCCTCTGACCCTCCCCCCTCTCATGTGCTCTCTCTCTCTCATTCTCTCTCTCTCAAATAAATAAATAAAATCTTAAAAAAAAAAAAGTAAACTCAGAAGTAGGCAAATTTACAGAGACAGAAAGTAGATTAATGGTTGCCTATGGCAAGCAGGGTATTGGGAGTGACTGCCAAAGGGTATGAGGTTTCTTTTGGGGATGATGAAAAGGTCCTAAAAGTAGGTGATGGTGATGGTTGCAGAACCCTGGCAACATGCCAAAACCACTGAATTGTTCACTTTAAATGAGTGAATTTATATTATGTAAATTATATCTCAATAAAGCTTTGAGATAAAATTTAAAAAATAATACTGAGAAATAATTTTTTAAAAAAATAGTAAACTCAGGTACAAATAAACAACTCCGGAAAATGCTTTTCTTTCTTTTCTTTTCTTTGACAGTGCTGAAATGGAATGAGGACTTCTATATTCCCTTACCAGTACTATTTATCAGACATCCAATCTTGACTACCCAAACACACAATAAACATATTCACTAACATTAATGAGAGAATAACTTCAGAAAGTAGATTTTGCTCTGATTATATGTTAAAATAGAAGTCTTAACCATGAAAATTTTAAATTTCTTTTCTTTGTTCTTTTCTCAAACAATCCTTTCAAAATAATCATTGTTTAGGGAGTAATATCAATTCTCTAGTAAATGAAAAGTTAATAAATAGAAGTCATTAAAGATCAAAGATACCCCCAAAACCAACTATATTCACTACTTAACAGTTTTTATGACAAGGCAGTTCCAAGCACACATGTAACTTTAACAAAATGAATCATAGATTCAGAGAACTAGTTAGGACTATAAAAAAATCCCAATTCTTAGGGCGCCTGGGTGGCTCAGTCGTTAAGCGTCTGCCTTCGGCTCAAGTCATGATCCCAGGGTCCTGGGATCGAGCCCCGCATCGGGCTCCCTGCTATGCGGGAAGCCTGTTTCTCCCTCTAACTCTCCCCCTGCTTGTGATCCTGCTCTCACTGTGTCTCTCTCTGTCAAATAAATAAATAAAATCTTTAAAAAAAAAAAATCCCAATTCTTGCCCGTGATTGCACAAGACTATAAATAAATCATCCCAGAGAAAGTTTAAAAATTCTTTTTCTTTGTATTATCCATACCACTCTTGAATAAACATTCTCTCTAAATAATCTCATCAATAATCCCTATAGAAAGGTTACCAAATATTTGCCATGCATTGCAGGAAAATTATCTAACACTCTAAAAATATGATAATACTTAGTAATAACCATATATGATAGCCTAAAATACTAAACTAAAATCTTCCTACAAATGTACAAATTATTAAAAATGGTAAGAAAGGTTTTTCTTTTTTAAAAATAGATATATGTAAGAAGTATCAATGACATTTTTGAAAGTCTTAAAAGACTAAGCATGATAACCTTATTAAGAATATGCCTAATCAAGTTAACTGATTATAATCATATTTGTAAAATAAAAACATTTTAAAGTATTATTGATATATAGAGAGAAAATAAAGTGGTTTAAATTTCTTAAGATTTAAATAATATAAAAATATCAGCTATCTGCTCAAAGTCACTGCCATTGACCTGCTCAAGATTTACTGAACTGGAGATAATCCAGATAATTCAATCAAAAAGAACTAAATAATAACAAAAAAAAAAAATCCAAAGGCTACTAAAAACTTATACTTACATGTAAGTCATACCTAGCCTAGTTCAATAAATATGGAATATGCTAGATTAATTACAACTTTTAGAAGACATCAGGAAGCCAAGAAACTAACCATAAGAAATTTTACACAGTTTGCAAGCTGGAGTTCAAATTTAAAAAAACAAGCAGGTTGCCCCTGGGTGGCTCAGTCGGTTAAGCCTCTGACTCTTGATTTTGGCTCAGGTCATGATCTCAGGGTTCTGAGATTGAGCCCCACGTCAGGCTCTGCGCTGGGCATGGAACCTGCTTAAGATTCTCTCTCTCCCTCTCTCTTTGTCCCTGCCTGCCCAAAACAAAGAACAAAACAAAAATCCCCCCCAAAACAGAGATTTGGTTTACCTCTACCAAGGAAGTGTAGTATGAGTCCTTGAGCCAACAGCATCTGGCCAGTTCTTAATGTACAGCCCCAACCACAGTCTGTTGTTAAAGCTGAGCCTTCTATTTGAGGAAATTCTTCCCTGTAGGTCAACCATATTCTTGAAATGAAATCTTTACGAAATTCTTCTACGTTTCCTGCAATTACATGATCTTCTATTGTACATCCTGATCTTGCAGGTAACAGTTTATTTTCATCTACAAAATAAAAATATAAACTATAGTCTAAATATATGCAAAGAAACATCAATAATGGTATTATGTTCCCATTACTGTCCATAAGATATGAAGTATATTACAAGTTTTTCTAACACTTTTTTTCAATTTAAATGAAGATAAATGTTATTCTGCCTAATCAGGCTATTATGAAAATCAAATGAGAATGGATGCTGAAATGTTTTGTACACTCTTGAACTAGCTAATAAAAGGTTTCATCAGTAATACTGTTAATAATAATATCCTATATTCCAAATACAATCAACTCTTTTATGAGGGGATAACATAAAAATACCTTTTCTTTTTGCCTCATTTGGCTCAGGATATACATATTAGTGCTCTCTAAAATGAGGTTTGCAAATAAAATATGATTTGTCAATATGTAAAACTGAATGTAATCACATAAACTAGTTCTAAAAATCAAATAAAATGTGCACATTGTATTTATTGTCATGAATATTTATACTCAAATTATAAAATCAAAACTAAGAAGCTAAAGAGTAAGAATATAAAATTCCTAAATATATAGTTACCCTTTCATCCTGAATACATTTTTTTAAAAACTGCTCCCACCCACATATATCATTTTAAAAAGCTTTTTCAAATTGATTATCTGTAATACAATTTCTGTGTGAAAATTGTGGTCACTGTTTGCCCAATAATTTACAAAATACTGGGGCTCAAATGAACTAACATTCCTTGATTACTCTCTCAAAATGAACGGACATTGCTTGATTACTCCTAGAGAAAATACCTTAGTCACCTTTACAACCTCAGCATATAGCACAGTGCCTAAAACAAGTAGATCCTAATAAATGTTGCTTGGTCTGGGCGGGTGGACAGGTGGATAGATAAATCTGCCTACAACTTTCAATTCCAAGGAGTTCAATTTCCAATGCCCTTCTGCAGGATGTTAAAGCAGTTTTATCATGCTTTTATTCTTTATCCTTGCTGCACCTATCCTTCCTCAAGTTCATTCTGAAAAAATTACAATCACCTAAACTTCATAATATTCAGCTTAATGGAGCTAACTTGTGGCATACAGTTTCAATGACAATAAAAAGAATGACTGCCGAGCCCCCATTATCGATGAATTTCTCTCAATATTTGAAGTTAATTACAAATAAAAATGCCTAGAAATTGAACATGGCCCTACAAATATGTCCAAAATTTCTACTTTAGAGACATTTAAATTTGTTTGAAATTTGATACAATAGTACATAACTCTTGCACCTCATCCTGTGTCTTGCCAAACATATAGTTCCTAATCTCCTACCTTGACAAAGTGATTAATTCTTTATCCTTTTAAGATCTAGCCTCTAAAATTACTCTAAATTTACTCTAAATATTTACTCTAAATTTACTCCAAATATAAAATTTACAGGGACCTGGGTGGCTCAGTTGGTTAAGCCTCTGACTCTTGATTTTGGCTCACGTCATGATCTCGGGGTCAGGAGATGGACCCTGCATCGGGCTCTGGGCTGGGTGTGGAGCCTGCTTAGGATTCTCTCTCTCCCTCTGCCCCTCCCCACCAAAAAAAAATTTACTCTAAATATTATTGGAAAATTGCTAGTACTAAATGGACTTTATTGTCCTCTTGACTTTCCACTATACTAATACTGCCCCTGCTATCCCATTCTTTGACTGACTTTTCTTTTCACAATCTTAATTAATTATATCTATAATATTTATCTACATCTGCCTCCCTTCCAAACTTCAAGTACACTAGAAGAGAGGGAATGTTTTCTTCTGCACCCCTAAAGCTTCAGCACTTAGCACAGAATTCATTCAGTTCATAGTAGATGTGCAATAAACAGTTGTCAGGTGAATGTAAGATAAATGGAACCAAAGGAAGAGGATTTTGAAATTTTTTTTTGCTTTGCTTTTGTTTTTTATGAAGGGAGAAATGTGAGATCAGAGCTTTATGAAGCATGGGAAGTCACAAAGAACCACAACAAAGAATGAAATGAAAGCTGATAAAGGAAACAGAAGAGAACTGCTATTAACATTGAGGGTTCAATCAAGGCTGACTATCACAATTAAACAAGCTAATATGAGAAGTAATTACAAGTAAACAAATTATAAAATGAGCCCTCAAAGACTACGGCTCTTGTAATTATCAGATATTATCAGGATAAAGTAAGTATGCATATGTTTAAAAAATAGAAGGGTACTGAAGGTTAGACAAATAACAAAAAAACAGACTATTAAAACTGACCAGGCACATAGAAAAGAAAACCAAATGGAACTGCTAGAAATGAAAAATATAATAACTAAAATAGAAATTTGGTGTAAGATTGGGTGGGAGGATGGGTTAGCCTGGTGGTGGGTATTGAGGAGGGCGCATTCTGCATGGAGCACTGGGTGTTATGCACAAACAATGAATCATGGAACACTACATCTAAAACTAATGATGTAATAATGTAGGGGATTAACATAAGAATAAAAAAAAATTAAAAAAAAAAAGAAATTTAATGTAAGATTAGACAGAAAATTATACACCACTTAGGAGATAATTTAAAAGCTAAAGTTACTCAGAATACAGCACAGAGAGACAAAGTAATAGAATATGTGAAAAACCAAAGAATTTCAGAGACACGAAAAAAAATCTAACAAAGATTTATCAGAGATGCTGGAAAGAATGGGAAGAATGGGGAATAGATATAAATTAAAAGTGGTTGAAAATATTTCACATTTTAAGAAAGATATGAATTCCAAGTAGAGTAAAATAAAGTTCACACAAAAGACAAAGAAATGATCTGAAAAACAACCAGAGAGGGGCACCTGGGTGGCTCAGTCGTTAAGTATCTGCCTTCAGCTCAGGTCATGGTCCCAGGGTCCTGGGATCGAGCCCCACATTGGGCTCCCTGCTCAGCAGGAAGCCTGCTTCTCCCTCTCCCACTTCCCCTGCTTGTGTTCCCTCTCTCGCTGTGTCTCTCTCTGTCAAATAAATAAATAAAATCTTAAAAAAAAAAAAAACAGCGAGAACAAAGAAATGACAGCTTCAAAATACTAGAGAGAACATCTTGTCCTAAACTAAGCAAGGATTTATTAAACAGAACACAATAGTAGTAACTATTTAAGGAGGTAAAATAGTTAACCAGACTATATTAAAATTAAGAACTACTTTTCTTCCAAAGATAACATTAAATGAATGAAAAAATAATAGATTAGAAGAAGACATTTCCTATAGATAAATTCAAAAAAGGATTCATATCTAGAAAATATAAAGAAAACTTAGGAATGAATAAGAAAAAGATAATCTAATAGAAGATATATCCAAATGGAAAAATGTTTATGAAAATATGCTCATTCCATTGGTTATTAGAGAAATGCAAATTAAAATCAAAATGTAGGGGCGCCTGGGTGGCTCAGTCGTTGAGTGTCTGCCTTCGGCTCAGGTCAGGATCCCAGGGTCCTGCTTGGCGGGAAGCCTGCTTCTCCCCCTCCCGCTCCCCCTGCTTGTGTTCCCTCTCTCGCTGTGTCTCTCTCTGTCAAATAAATAAATAAAATCTTAAAAAACATAAAATCAAATGTAGCTCTAATAAAAAAGAAAAATATCAAGTAATGGTGACATAAGGCAAGTAGAATTATTATAAACACCTAGTAGGAATACCAATTGGCACATCTACTTTATAAAAGTATTCGGTAGTACCTACTGAGGCTGACCATATGAATACCCTATGATCCAGCAATTACATTCCCAGGTATACATACTGAATGAAAATCCATACACATGCTCATTCACCAAAGCACATGTACTAGAATATTCACAGCAGCATTCTTAACAATTGCCAAAAATTGAAAATTACCCAAATACCCCCCAAGAGTAAAACAGATAAAGTTTGGCACATGCACACAATGCAATACTGGAAGGAATACAAAAATATCCAGCACCCAACAAGGCAAATAATACAATGTCTGGCAATCAGTCAAGGATTACTAAGCATGCAAAGTGACAGGAAAACACAAGCCAAAAGGAGAATACTCAATCAATAAAAACTGAACCAGAACTAATACAAATGTTAGAATTGGCAAACAGGGACATTAAAAAAGTTATTACAACTATTTTATATATATTCCAAAAGGTAACTAGAGAAAAGGAAGACAAAAAAAATGGAACTTCTAGATATATAAACTACAATGTCCAAGATGAAAAATATATGACTGGGATTCATGGCAGATTAGACATTGCTAAGGAAAAGACTGAAAGACTGGTGAACTTGAGGACACAGCAATTAAGAACGATCCAGAATAAAACACAGAGAGGAAAAATAATTTTTTATTTTTCTTATTTTTTTTTTTATGGAAAAATAATTTTTTAAAAATAAAGGACCAGCAGGAGCGCCTAGGTGGCTCAGTCAGTTAAGGGTCCAACTCCTGATTTCGGCTCAGGTCATGATCTCAGGGTCATGGGATCAAGTCCCAAGTCGGGCTCTGTGCTCATCGCTGAGTCTGCTTGAGTTTTCTCTCTCCTTCTCCCTCTTCCCCTCCCCCCACTCGCACTCTCTCTCTAAAATAAATAAAATCTTTTTTTAAAAATAAAATAAACAACCATCAGTGAGCTGTGGCAGAATTTCATCCATGAAAATATACGCATAATTGGAAACCCAGGAGAGAGAAGAAAGGGAAGGAAAGAAAAAATATTTGAAGACAAAATGAAAAAATTTCAAATTTGAGGGGCACCTGGGTGGCTCAGTCAGTTAAGCATCTGCTTTCAGCTCAGATCATGATCCTGGGGTCGTGTGATCGAGCCCCACATCAGGCTCCCTGCTCAACGGGGAGTCTGCTTCTCCTGCTTCTCCCTCTGCCACTCCCTTGCTCATTCTCTCTCTCTCTCAAATAAATAAAATCTTAAAAAAAAAAAAAATCAAATAAATAAAATCTTTTTAAAAAAATTCAAATTTGATGAAAACTATGAATCAACAGTTCCAAGAAGTTCAACAAAACCTAAGCACAAGAAACATGAACAAAACTATACCAGTGCATATCATAATCAAATTTTTCCAAACTGGTGATAAAGAAAAAAATCTTAAGTGCTTAGGAAGTAGCAGTTTCATCCTACCAGCCTCTGAGTCATCTACAGTGAATTTATTCATAATGATAAATAAGTATAAGATTCTTTTTTTAAAGATTTCATTGACTTACTTGAAAGAGAGAGCGTGTGAGCACGAGCAGTGGGGAGGGCCAGAGGGAGAGGGAGAAGCAGACTCCTCGCTGAGCAGGGAACCAGATGTGGGGCTCAATCCCAGGACCTCGGGATCATGACCTGAGTCGAAGACAGGAGCTTAACCAACTGAGCTCCCCAGGTGCCACAATAAGTATAAGATTCTTAAACTTGATAATCTGCCTTCTATTATTTTATTTCTACTAATATTAGGACACATTTGCAAAAAATTAGATTATTTTAACCAGGCTAAATCTGGCGTGATCTTTCAAGCTTTTAAATTCATCTTGCTACCTTTCCTGAGCTACAAACTCTTCATTTTATATTACACAATTCTTCCTTCCCAGTGTAAGATACCCTGTTGTGCATTGTTATGTCAATATTTGTAATATAAGGGTTCCTGGGTGGCTTAGATAGATAGATAGATAAATAAAATACACTACCAAAAAATATTTGTAGTATATAAATCCAAATGGTCCTACCAGTTAGTATGATCTTGACGAAATACCAAAATTTAATTTTACAGATTATCTGTGAGAGAAGCAATTAAGGATTTTATTTCATTCTAAGTAAGCTTAATCTTTTCACAGACACCATGCCCCCATCTGGCTAGGATTTTTCTAGGTTTTCTCTTAGATGATTCAGGACATGAAGGGCCCAGAGACTGTTAAGGAAAAAACTTAAATTTGAGGCTATCTCTGGCATACCAGTTCTATCATAAGGGCCAAAATTATTTAACGTAAATTGAACAGAGATGAGGCTCTCTCTTTCCTAATTTTTGGGTTGAGGAGCATCTATAGACAATCTCTAGCCTTAGGGGTGAAAATAGTACATGGAAAAAAGAGAGGGGCACCTGGGTGGCTCAGTCATTAAGTGTCTGCCTTTGGCTCAGGTCATGATCCTGGGGTCCTGGGATCAAGCCCCGCATCAGGCTCCCTGCTCGGCGGGAGGCCTGCTTCTCCCTCTCCCACTCCCCCTGCTTGTGTTCCCTCTCTCACTATGTCTCTATCTGTCAAATAATTAAAATCTTTAAAAAAAAAAAGAAAAAAGGGAAAAAACACTTTTTAAAAAGTAGAGAGGGTAGCACAGAGGCTAGAAAATGATAAAAGCTTTTTCTGACCTGAAGCCATCTCAGAGATGGACTTTTGCCTAGGGATCTCTTTGTGGAACATAAGGAAGGGCATGAAAGTAAGACATCAAGTGGTCTTACTATGTGTGCTGTTGGTTTTTGTACTATGTCTACTGTTTGTAGGGATCTGTGTTGCTCTAGATCTTGCCAGGGTTATGCCCAAATGTATGGAAATAAAATCCCAGAATTCGGAACTTTTTGAATCATAACTTTTACTAAAAAATGGCATGTATGAAGAAATGAGTTATATAGAGGTGTATCACTTAATTTCCAGAAATTTGAACATTTTTTAGATCTCGTTCTATCAGGGCACCTGGGTGGCTCAGTTGGTTAAGCATCTGCCTTTGGCTCTGGTCATGATCTCAGAGTCCTGGGATTGAGCCCCACATCAGACTCCCAGCTCAGCGGGGAATCTGCTTCTCCCTCTTCCTCTCCCTCCCCTCTGCTTGTGCGCACACTCTCTCGCTCTCTCTCTCAAATAAATAAGATCTCATTTTATTATTGATTAATACTGAAAGTATTTTGTCTGACCACAGTGGAGTTGAATTAAAAATCAATAAATGATGCAAGAAAATACTATATACATTTTTATAATGGTGAAAAACTAAAAACAAATGCCCATCAATAATAGAATGAATAATTTGTAGTAATTCATACAGTGGAATATTATGCAGCAATAAAAATAAACTAGAACTACCTGTAACAACATGGATAGTTCTTAAAAACACAACTTTGAAAGCCATAAGCAAGTAACAGAAGCAAAATATAGTTTGATTCCATTTTCAAAAAATCAGAAACAAGAAATACAAAATCATTGGTAACATTGCGATAGCGGGGTTTTTTTGGCATGGGAGGGCTGTAATTGGGTAGAAGAAGCACACAAAGATAAAAAAATTACTCAAATAGCATATGATTTCACTTATATGTGGAATTTAAGAAACAAAACAAATGAACAAAAGATAAAAGAGACAAAAAAACAGATTTAACTATAGACAACAAACTGGTGGTTACCAGAGGGGAGGTGGGTGGGGGGATGGGTGAAACAGACGAAGGGGATCAAGAATACACATATTGAGGGGCACCTGGGTGGCTCAGTCGTTAAGCGTCTGCCTTCGGCTCAGGCCATGATCCCAGGGTCCTGCTCAGCCAGGAGCCTGCTTCTCCCTCTCCCGCTCCCCCAACTTGTGTTTCCTCTCTAGCTGTCTCTCTCTCTATGTCAGATAAATAAATAAAATCTTAAAAAAAAAAAAAATACACATATTGTGATGAGCACTGAGTAATGGATATAATTGTTGAATCATTATATTATATACCTGAAACTAACATACACTGTGTGTTAATTATACTTGAACTAAAAGTTAAATACATAAAAGCAATATTGTATTTTTCTTGTTGAGTACAGTTTTGTTACTCTCAAAAGTATATACACAAGGTTTTTATCTTCTCTATGTGTGAATAATTCATAATATCAAAATTTTAAAGTTTTAATATAAAATTATTAACATAAAAATTCAATATTTGTAATAAAGAAATAATACAAAGAAGAAAAAGTCTTTCTTCCACTGGATTCTGTCATATCAGTCATATATCCTAGCTTGGTGCTGAAATAAACACTTGCTACTTTAAAGAGTGGTAGGTGAAGATAAGGCCAACATGCTGAGATTAGCAGAGTCAGAAGATGAATAGAACACGTGTTCTTGATGTCAGAGAGGCACTGAATTAACCAACCTAGAGCCATCCCTACATAGGACTTCTGCTTGTGTATGTTAATACATCCCCTTAATGTTTAAGCTACTTTGAAATACATCTGTTAGCAACCTTTCCAATTTGGTCTCCTTCTGTAGTTTTATAGCAGCCTATACTTCTGCTTATCACAAATATCATAATAGGATTGATAACTTTTGTACTTATTTGTTTAATGTCTCTCATCTGCTAGACAGTAGGGTCCTTGAGAGTAAGCACTGTGCCTGTCATACTTTCAGTATTAACTCCAGTGCCTGGCACATTATAAGACTCTCAATAAATATTTGTGGAAAAAATGAATAACCTTATTCATCAAATCTCCTACTACTGAATACTTGAGTTGTTTCCAACTTTTTATTTCAATAAAGCTACAATAAACATCCTTGTACACGTGTTCTCCACACATACAGAGAACTTCTCTATGGTAAATACTTAAAGGTCAAATTGCTGGGTCCTAAGTTATGTATATTTTCAATTTTTCTAAGTACTCTCAAATTTTTCATGAAGAGGTTGTACCAATTTACCCTCAAGCAGTGCTTGAGTTCCTATTTCTTCACATCCTTGCTAACATTTGGTATCATGAAACCTTTCAATTTTTGCAAATCTGATGACTAAGAATAATATCTCATTTTAATTTGAACTCCCTTTATTACTAACATAGCCTTTTCCTATATTTGGCCATTCAGATTTCTACTTAAAAAGCACCTGTTCATTATCTTGGCTCATTTTTTCTTGGATTGTTTATGTGCTTCATATTAATTTGTAGTTCATTATTATTTTGGAGACTACCCTTTTGTTTAAGAAGTAGATGGAGAGATAGAAAGATCATCATGTGATACACACACAGATATCTATACACACAAAAAGAGAATCAAAGAGCGTGTGCAAATATTTTCTCTCTCTGGCTTGCTATGAAACTTTGTAGTGTCTTCTGTCATGTAGATATTCTAAATTTGTATTTGGTCAAATTGATCAATATTTTCCTGTATAGGCTGTAATTTTATGTTTTATATAAGAAGTTCTTCTCTGGAGCACCTGGGTGGCTCAGTCAGTTATGCATCTGACCTTGGCTCAAGTCATGATCTCAGGGTCCTGGGATCGAGCCTGGTGTCAGCCTCCCCGCTCAGGGAGTCTGTTTGCCTCTCTCCCTCTGCCCCTACCCCGGCTCATGCTTGCTCAGTCTCTCTCTCTCTCAAATAAATAAATAAAATCTTTTTTAAAAAATAAGAAATTCTTCTCTACCAAATATCATAACCCCCTAGCTCCTTAAAGCAAAACAATGCGGGCGCCTGGGTGGCTCAGTTGGTTAAGCAACTGCCTTTAGCTCAGGTCATGATCCTGGAGTCCCAGGATCGAGTTCCACATTGGGCTCCCAGCTCAGTGGGGAGTCTGCTTCTCCCTCTGACCCTCCCCCCCTCTCATGCTCTCTCTCTCTATCTCATTCTCTCTCTCAAATAAAATCTTTAAAAAAAAAAAAAAACAACAATGCAGAGCGCCTGGGTGGCTCAGTTGGTTAAGCGACTGCCTTCGGCTCAGGTCATGATCCTGGAGTCCCGGGATCGAGTCCTGAATCGGGCTCCCTGCTCGGCGGGGAGTCTGCTTCTCCCCCTCCCGCTCCCCCGTCTTGTGCTCTTTCTCTCTCTCACTCTCTCTCTCAAATAAATAAATAAAATCTTTAAAAAAAAACAAAAAAAAACAATGCATAACACAGACCCACACTCAGTAAATGTAGGTTAGCTACTGTTACTTCTCTATCTTTACTACTCTAGTGAAACTGCTCTCTCAAAAGTCATCAGCAATTTCTCATTAACAAACCCTAGAGCCTCTACTGAGGCTATTTCCTACTCAGCCTCTTTTGAGCATTAGACATTTTGTCCTGAAACTCTCCCTGAAAATCTCTTTCCTTTGGTCTCTATGATAATATACCATTGTGGGTTTTTGTCCTATATATTGCCTATTCCTTCTTAATTTCATTCACTAATTCTTCCTTATCAGGATATCCTTAAAGATGGATGTTCTCTACCTATACTTTCCATCAATATGACCTTACCCTTTGGCCTCAAAGGCCACCTCTGAAAATAAATACAGATCAGTTCTAAACAGCCTACTTCATTCAGACTGTTCATTTCTAAATAGTCTACTTCAAACACTAAATGTACCCTCAAACCCATGCTTCCTTTAGTATATAGCACATTTGGTTACTAATACTACCTATCATCCAAGATAGTAGTTTCTAAGTCTTCTTTATCTCCTGTCTCTCATGTTACTAAATCCAGTCATTTGTTAAATGCTGTTGATACTATTTTAAAATATGTCAAATCCATCCCCTCCTTTCCATTTCCACTACCCTATATCAGAGTCATTGTATCTTGCCTATTAACTGACTTCCAATCATTCTTCTATCAGTTATTCTTCCAAAGCATGTATTTAATTATGGTTATTATGTGCTCCTTCTGGGCAAGATCAATGTCCTAACCAGTATATTCTCAATATATGATTACTGATTACACTGAAATTTGGCATTCTTGTTGCTCAAAAATCTCAGATAATAACAATCATTGCAATTAAGAAGCCAACTTGGGCACCCCACTCTATCTCTCTGAAAACTTAGAAAACCTTGCTTATGCCAAAAATTCTGTGACATGTAGGAGTCCAAAGCTAGCCCCTAAGATTTCTGCTAAGTCTCCATAGCTTAAGCTTTAATGGTCCTCCCTGTGTCCAGGCACTACAATATGAGTTGTCTTCTTCATTCCACATGTCAAATTTATCCCCTTTCCAAAAGAACTCCTCTTAGATCAAGCATTTCATAAGCTTACCTGACTTTACTTAAGATCAGGGGATGTCAACAAGGGAATGTCTCATTAAACACGCAGCCTCTTACCACCTTTCTAGCTCCTCTCCTTTCTCCCTCCAGATCCCCACACCTTTCTCCTTCCCTTTATCACCACTCCTAAACCAAAGCAAAATACAGTTGATCCTTGAACAATGTGGGTTAGGCGCTCCAACCCCAATCCTATAGTCCATGTGTAACTTTTGAGTACCCAAACACTTAAACTACTTATAGCTTATTGTTGACCAGAAGTCTTACCTGATAATGTAGTCAATTAACACATATTTTCTCCAATTTCCTATATCATGACTAATAATACTATTTAAGATGCTCATATGTACCAGGCACATCACTAAACCCTTATGAAACAGTTATCATTAATACTTAGGAAGAATAAATAATTTGCCTAAAGTAACAACTAATTAGTAAAGAGCCAAAATTCAAAGCACTTATGTCTGACCCCAAAGCCCATATTCTCCTCTACCTATAAACAAATGACATAACTTTTTAGTATTGCATTCAAGAAGCCCCTCCATAATTTGATTCTTTTCAGAATTCTCTCCCACCATACCTACACTGGACATCTCTGTTTCTGAAATATACTCTCTAATATCTTGTGCCATTCTATTTACCTAAATTGCATCCCTTCTTTGTCCATCACCTTGCTATTCATCCTTCAAGAATGCTGTGAGGATTTAATCAGTTAAACATGTAAATTAAATGCTGCCTAGCACATAATAAATAATAAATGTTAGCTGTTATTATTACAAGACATTTAAAAGGTTTTAGAAAATTGCTGATAAATGATATGCCAAAATAGGTCAACCAAAAATAAAAGCCTTGATAATGACATACTCTCACATACATTCTCTCCTCTCTCTTACACACATACATACACATTCACACTCATACTCACACTCATACACACAAAATCAAGCAAAGACATATAGTAGAAAAAACACCAGTCGTAAAGTGAGACGTAGTCTTGGTTTAAATTTCAGCTCTGCCTGTGTGACTTTGGACAAATTACTTAACTTCTCTAATCTCCTGTTTCCATACTCATAAGGTAAGGATATTTAAATCAACTTTGTAGGCTTGTTGTAAGAATTAAAGACATTTCACAAAGAGCTTAGCATGATGCCTGACACATAGAAGGCACTCATTAAGTGATATAAGTTATTAAAAGAAAATACATAATAATTATTAAAAGAAAACATATGATAATTATTAAGAGGATGAGTAAATGTGGAAACTTAAAAACATCAAATAAAGTCAATTAATTTCAGAAATTGGAACATCCTTAAGAATTGGAAAATCTAATGGATCGTGGATAACCACATCAAAAACCAATGATGTATTGTGTGGTGACTAACATAACATAATAAAATTTAAAAAAAAAAAAAGAATTGGAAACTCTACCATTATTAGGTTAACTAAGGTGATGCTTTTAATTATTAGCATATACTTCAAAGTTATCAGAGAACTTGATAGACAATATTAAGATATCAATTCAAATAATATTTACTTAGCATTCATACTATTATAAGTCCAAAACTAGGAGGGATATAACAAAAGAGGTCATGATTCTCATCCTCAAGGAGTTTACTAGAAACCCAAACCATATGGCAATATATTTTGTGTTACATAAAATACAGGTTCTTAAAAGAAATACGCCAAAACACAGGCATAAAAAGTAGTATGGTGATGGGCGCCTGGGTGGCTCAGTTGGTTAAGCAACTGCCTTCGGCTCAGGTCATGATCCTGGAGTCCCGGGATCAAGTCCCGCATCAGGCTCTCTGCTCGGCAGGGAGTATGCTTCTCCCTCTGACCCTCCTCCCTCTCATGCTCTCTGTCTCTCATTCTCTCTCTCTCAAATAAATAAATAAATAAAATCTTTAAAAAAAAAAAAAGTAGTATGGTGGTTGCCAGGGGCTGAGGGAAAGAGAAGGTTGGGGAGTTATTGTTTAATGGGTAGAGCTTCAGTTTGACAAGATGAAAAGTTCTGGAGCTAAATGGTGGTAATGTTATTAGCAGAACATTACGAATGTATTTAATACCACCAAACTGTACATTTAAAAATTATTAAGATGGCAGGCGCCTGGGTGGCTCAGTTTGTTAAGCGACTGCCTTCAGCTCAGGTCATGATCCTGGAGTCACAGGATCGAGTCCCGCATCGGGCTCCCTGCTCGGCGAGGAGCCTGCTTCTCCCTCTAACCCTCCCCCCTCTCATGTACTCTCTCTCTCTCATTCTTGCTCTCTCAAATAAATAAATAAATCTAAAAAAAAAAAAAAAGAAAAGAAAATTATTAAGATGGCAAATTTTATGTTATGTGTATTTTACAATAAAAAAGTGTAAGTAAAAAACAAAAAGAAATATGCCAAAAGTAGATTAATCTGGAAATAAACCAATGAAAACAGTTACACAATGAATTTCTACAAAGATTTTTAAATGGGTTACAAATTTAGCACTTACCTTCATATTTAAAATGGTAACATTTTCCAAGCAATAATACAGGGGAATTTCTACTAAAATATGTTTTTGTTTTCAACACCCAACCTAAAGGAGAAAAGAGAAAAGTAGTTTTGCAATTAAAGGATTTCAGACTAAGAGTCTAGCAGCATTCCTTTTTCTTAATTTCAAATCACTAATTCTCAACTATAGACATGCATTTTTTTGCAAGAATAGCAAAATATATGGACAATGAGCTGAAAATACAGGCCATTTATGTGACATTCATTCACACACAGTTAAGTATTTTAAACACATTCTATCCACATAAAGGACATGAGAAAAGAATTTAATTTTAATTTATTTTCCAACACAATGTTCTGATGGTATAAAACTTAAAAGGTACAAATTCTATTCTAGTTTCTCTGACACCAATCTCTTTTCCCAAATGCAACAAATGTTACCAATTTCTTATATTTCCTTCCATCTTAGATAATTAAATATTTAAAGTAATTGAGTATTCCAATGAAGTAATTTAGGGACAAGGTAACACAATACACTAGTGCTTTTGATAAATGTGGATTGAAGTTTCCTAGGGAAATGTTAGACCCCCATCATGTCAGCCACCTGAGGATCTCTGAAAGTAGTGAATAAAGCTTTCAGAGATCCTCATCTCAGTTTTCCACCTCCCAATTCCCAATCCCCAACTGTAGTTGCAAACTCTAATTCTTCCAATTTTCTTCCTACTAAACTGTATGTGTCTAAAAGGTAGTATCCTCGGGGCACCTGGGTGGCTCAGTCGTTAAGCGTCTGCCTTCAGCTCAGGTCACGATCCCAGGGTCCTGGGATCGAGCCCCGCATCGGGCTCCCTGCTCGGCGGGAAGCCTGCTTCTCCCTCTCCCACTCCCCCTGCTTGTGTTCCCTCTCTCGCTGTGTCTCTCTCTGTCAAATAAATAAAAATAAAATATTTTAAAAAAATAAAAAATAAAAGGTAGTATCCTCTTGGTTTTTTTTCCCACGACCCTGAGAGCATGACCTGAGCCAAAACCAAGAGTTGATTGCTCAACCAACTGTGCCACCCAGGTGCCCCTCCTCTTGGTTTTTTATGGTACCATTAATAGTTCTCGATTTCCTGAGAAAAACACTTGTCCATTACATTCCTGAATATTCCCAAGTATATGAAATTCCTGACTGCTAATGGTAGCCTTAAAAGCCACTTCTAAAATGCAAGAGCATATAAACAGAAAGAATCTGAAATTGGGAGTCAACAGATTTAGGTCTACTCTTTTATTTTTCTTTCCTTTTTTGGGCAGCAAAGCAAAGTTTATTGAGTGATAGTAAAGTTTACTGAATGACAGAGTACAAAGCTACCAAAGAGGGAGGGGACCCAAGAGGGTTGCCATTTATATTGAAGAGTTGTTAGAAAATTTAAAATCAGTGATTCTTATGAAAGTGCCCCCCAAAGTGCTATAATACAAATAAATATAAAAAACAAATAAACAAAAATGTGTGTTCATAATAAAGATGATACAAGTATTTGAATTTGCTGGAAAAAAGAATGGAAAATCACACACGAATCAGGCTTTCATGCAGCTTGGATTACTGCAATACTCTGCCATCAGCCTTTCTTCACTCTAGCATATGCCACATGTCACTGCCAAATTAATCTCCTCGTGGCTCAGCTTTGATTGGGTAACTCTTCTGCCCAAAAACCATCCTCAGTGACTCATTACTTAACAGATTTATTATGAACTTCTCAGTGATACTAAAGACTTTCCAAAATATGATACAAATTACCTTTACTGTCATCTTTTCCACTACTTTTCACCTATACTCAAAGTGGGGCTTGCGATCTGGGTCATACTATCAAAATGTCCTCCTCAATATCAGCCTATCTAAATCCTACTTCTTCTTCTGGCTCATGTATGCGTTTCTAAGCCATTTGTTCCTTCTCTCACTGGACTCTCTGATGCTCTTCTCTAAACTCCAATGGGAAGTTAGTATTCACTGGCCACCTACTGTATACCAGGAACTAGGCTAGGCACTTTACAAACATTATGTCTTAGAAATATTATTAGTACTGCACTGGAATGATTCTAATCCCCAAAATAGTAATAACTCCTTCCCGTACAACATCATTTCTAAGGCAAATTTGAAGAACTTCATAAAAACAACCTCAAATAAAAGGAAACAATCTTTAAGGGGGAACTTCTCTCTTTCTCTCTATGCTTTATTACCCTCTGCCTACCCCCTCCTACCAGTCACCAGTCCTTCCTCAAAAAAAAGGGAAGTTGCAAATCTGATTTCTTAGAGCCTGGGCACTGCAAGGATCCACATTTTACATGAGCACAGATTATAGTGCTTTAAAGCTCAACCGTCGTTCATATGGTGCATACTCTCACTTTTGTACTTCCTGTGCAAATCCTGGCAGGACCTAACCCTCATGATAGATTGACTTCCTTTAATACTCCTTGATGCTAGGTACATAAAGAAGACTCAGGACTTCTGATAAGGTCCAGCCATTTTTCTCTTTTTCCACAGGCATGTCAGAGCTGAATTAGACCAGTATGCCAAGCAACTAGTCTGTATTCTTTTTTTTCTTTAAATTATTTAGTTTTAGTTGACCAATTTTCATTTTATCTTTTTAAAAGCATTGTAAGAAATATACCACTATCTCTGCCCTAGCTTGTTGATGCTGAAGCAGGATGTTCTGGCACACAGAGATTGAAAAATGAAGGATGTAAAATCCATAAAGGTATAGGATAACAGAGCCTGGGGCATAGGAAAGAGCCATGAATAAGAAGTATGATTATGAATAAGTGCTTCTGACACATATTGAGAAATATATATTCATCAGAATTCTTAATACTCAAGAATATATTTTTATTTTATTCCTCAATCTCCCCCACTTTTTACCTCTAAATCTCAATTTATAGCAGCAGGGAGGTGGGACAGAGACAAATTAAATGTCATCATGACTTCTAAATAAAAACTAATTAAATAAAACTAAATAAATTAAGAAAGTAAATTTGGCAAAAAAGCCATTAAATAAATTGACCCAGGGCAGTGACTGTCTATGAGGGGTGAGCACTGACCAGAAGGAAGAATGAAGAAACCTTCTGGGGTGAAGGAAATTTTCTATATATTTATTAGATTGTTAGTTTCATAGTTATACTCTGCAAATTGTATACTTATGATCTGTTCATCTCACTTTATGTTACTTTTCTCTCAATTACAAAAAAAAATTAAGAGAGAAACCAGAACACTGTTCCAGTTATTTGTTCCTGTTTAACAAACCACTCTGAAACTTAATAATTTGAAACAACTTTTTTTCTTATATCACACAGTTTTGTGGGTTGACTGGGCTCAATTGAGCAGGTCTCCTGCTGGTCTTGCTTGGAGTCTCTCATGTCGTAAAAATTAGATGGAGAGGCTCAACTGAGACACTGCGTTGGCTGATGCTTTATCTCTAACGTAGTCTCAGGGCCTTTCTTCTTTGTGTGGACTCTCCCTGTGATTTCTCCAGCTGAGTACCTAAGCTGGTTACATAACAGTTCAGAGATCCAAAACAGAGCAAGCAGGCCTAGAATTGACACAGCCTCATTTGTATCTCATTCTATTGGTTAATATAAGGCATAGGCCAGCCCAGATTCAATGAGAAAAGAAACAACACAAGATGTGATTAAAGATCCTTACTAAGGAGCATCTTTGGAGACTAGCTACCATAAACAAAATATTATAAAAAACCTATAGTCCATTAAGTCAGCAACTCGAAAATCACAAGGCTTTAAAAGATGTAAACAAGCCAAAGAACACAGAAATAACAGACGATAATGATTTTCTGGAGGATCAGAAATATACAGAAGGATGGTTTACTTACTATTTTAAAAAGGAAGTCAAGTTTACATGCCTCATAAAGTCATGAGGAGGGGAGAAGAAAGCAAAAATGAAATAGTTTTATAAGAAAGTAAGGTCCACAGTCTTTTAAATCTTAAGTGCTAAGCCATTTCGAGTTCCTTCATCATTTCATAATATTGACATTGATAAAAGTAATCCTAAATTATGTTCACTGTTTCCAGAAAACAGCCAGACTGAGGAGCAAGACAGGCTGGGTTTGAATACCAGTTTGTTTGGTTTTTTTTAGAGATTTTATTTATTTATTTGAGACAGAGAGAATGAGAGACAGAGAGTATGAGAGGGAGGAGGGTCAGAGAGAGAAGCAGGCTCCCCGCAGAGCAGGGAGCCCGATGCAGGACCCGATCCCGGGACTCCAGGATCATGACCTGAGCCGAAGGCAGTCGCTTAACCAACTGAGCCACCCAGGCCCCCTGAATACCAGTTTTAAGAGTTATTACCTAGATATGTGACTATGAATATGTCGCTGAATCTCAGTTTTCTAATTAAAAAAAAAAAAAAAACACCTCAGAAAGATATCTGTCTCAGAAAGATATGAGATTTGGTGCACCTGGGCAGCTCAGATGGTTAAGCGACTGCCTTCAGCTCGGGTCATGGTCCCGGAGTCCAGGGATCGAGTCCCACATCGGGCTCCTGGCTTAGCAGGGAGCCTGCTTCTCCCTCTGACCCTCTCCCCTCTCATGCTGTTTCTCACTCTCTCTCTCTCAAATAAATAAATAAAATCTTAAAAAAAAAAAAAAAAGAAAGAAAGAAAAGATATGAGATTTAAATAAGAAGATACATAAATGATCTACAAAATGTTAATGCACTATGGGTGTTCAATCAATGTTAGTCCTTCCTACACCACCCATACTACACAAACCCTAAGCAAGGAAAGTACATAAAACATTTTAGAATGATTTTCACCAATAAAATCAAACAAAAAATAACTATTTTGTAACTTGAAGCTATCTAGAACACTTAGTTACCCTGGACAATCTGTTCTTTAGAGATTAGAGATTACCATAATTTTACTATAGACACTTAAATATCTAGATAAGGAAAACAACACATATGTAAATAATAGGTTAAGTAACAATTCCTAGGATACTACTAAAATGTGTTATCTAGTACCTATATGACAATTTTCAACTTACAAATGAAATCTTCATCACATAACCTATTCACCAGATTAAAAAGAGCATAAGCTTAAAAGGAGCATAAGCTTAAAAAGAGCATAAGCCTCTATTTGCAGATGAACATGATCTTACAGACAGAAAACCCTAAGGAATCCACAAAAAACTGTTAGAGCTAATAAAATAGAACACCAAGCTTACAAGACACAGGATCAAATTACAAAAAACAACTGAATTTCTATATACCAGCAACAAACAAACAAAAATAAAATTAAGAAAACAATTCATTTTAAAATAGCTTAAAAAAGAATACTTAGGAATAACTTTAACAAAAAAGTACACCACAAAACCACAAAACATCATTGGAAAAAATTATAAGCCTAAATATAAGGAAAGACATCCCATGTCCATGGATTGGAAGACTTAATATGGCAATACTCTGCTAAGATGGCAATACTCTGCAAGTGGATCTTCAGATTCTATATCAAACCTATATCAAAATCCCAGCTGGATTTCTTATAGAAATTGATAAGATGATCAAAAATCTTGGAAGCCAAAGCAATCTTGGAAAAGAAGAACAAAGTTGGAGGAATCACACTTCCCAATTTTAAATTTTACAGAAAGCTAAAGTAATCAAGAGAGTGTGGTACTGGCACATGGACAGATGTGTAGATAAATGGAACTGAATTGCAAGTCCAGAAATAAATCTCTACATCTATGGTCAACTGATTTTAGACAAGGGTGTCAAGACCATTCAAAGGAGAAAGAATATTCTTTTCAAAAAATTGTACTGGGACAACTAAATACCACATACAAAAATGAAGTTGGACTTCTACGTCACATCACATGCAAAAATTAACTCAAAATGGATCAAAGACCTAAATATAAGAGCTAAAATAATAAAATTCTTAAAAAGAAACATAGGTACAAATCTTCATGATCTTGATATAGACAACAGTTTCTTAAATATGATATCAAAAGCACAAACAACCAAAGAAAAAAATAAATAAATTGGATTTCATCAAAAAGTGAAAGTTTTGTGCTTCAATGGACACTATCAAGAAAGTGAAAAGACAATCCCCAAATGGGAGAAAATATTTGCAAATCATACATTTGCTAAGGGATTTGTATCTAGAATATATAAAGAACTCTTACAACTCAATAATAAAAGGCAATCCAATTAAAAAAGGCACAAAGGATTTACTTTTTTTTTGTAACTGTCAGCAGTAACAAACCTGGTAACTTTTTTTTTTTTAATTAACATATAATGTATTTGTTTCAAGGGTACAGGTCTGTGATTCATTAGTCTTACACAATTCACAGTGCTCACCATAGCACATACCCTCCCCAATGTCCATCACCCAGCCACCCCATCCCTCCCACCCCCTTCCACTCCAGCAACCCTGTTTGCTTCCTGAGATTAAGAGTCTCTCATTGTTTGTCTCCCTCTCTGGTTTCATCTTGTTTCATTTTTCCCTCCCTTCCCCTATGATCCTCTGTCTTGTTTTTCAAATTCCTCATATCAATGAGATCATATGTAATCGTCTTTCTCTGGTTGACTTATTTCACGTAGCATAATACCCTCCAGTTCCATCCACGTCATTGCAAATGGCAAGATTTCATTTTTTGATGGCTGCATAATATTCCTGTGTGTGTGTGTGTGTGTGTGTGTATCACATCTTCTTTATCCATTCATCTTTTGATGGACATCTAGGCTCTTTCCATAGTTTGGCTATTGTAGACATTGCTGCTATAAACATTGGGGTGCAGGTGCCCCTTCGGATCACTACATTTGTATCTTTGGGGTAAATACCCAGTAGTACAATTGCTGGGTCATAGGGTAGCTCTATTTTTAACTAGGCATAAAGGATTTAAATAGACATTTCTCCAAAGAATATATAAAAATAGCCAATAAGTATATGGAAAGATGCTTAACATCATTATTCATCAAGGAAATGCAAATCAAACTCAGCGAGATACTTCACACCCACTGGAATGGCTCGAATAAAAAAGATGGACAGGGCACCTGGGTGGCTCAGTCAGTTGAGCATCCTATTCTTGGTTTCGGCTGGGGACATGTGAAATCAAGCCCCATGTCAGGCTCCGTGCTCAGCACAGAGTCTGCTGGAGATTCTCTCTCCCTCACCCTCTGCCTCTCCCACTCATGCTCTCTCTCTCTAAAATAAATAAATCTTTAAAAAAATTTTTTTTAAAACATGGACAACATAGGGCACCTGGCTGGCTCAGTCAGAAAAGCATGCAACTCTTGATCTCTGGGTTGTGAGTTCAAGCCCCACATTGGATTTAGAGATTACTTAAATAAATAAAAAACTTAACAAAAAAAAAAAAGGATGGACAATAAAAAGTGTCGGTGAGGATATAGAGAAATTCAGACCTTCAAACATTGCTGATGGGAATGTAAAATGGTGCAGCCACCTTGAGAAACAGCTTGGTAGTTCCTCAGAAAGTTAAACTTAAGAGTTAACATATGGGGCGCCTGGGTGGTTCAGTCGTTAAGCGTCTGCCTTCGGCTCAGGTCATGATCCCAGGGTCCTGGGATCGAGCCCCACATCGGGCTCCCTGCTCTGTGGGAAGCCTGCTTCTCCCTCTCCCACTCCCCCTGCTTGTGTTCCCTCTCTCGCTGTGTCTCTCTCTGTCAAATAAATAAATAAAATCTTTAAAAAAAAAAAAAGAGTTAGCATATGATCCAGCAATTCTACTAATAGGTATATACCCAAGAGAACCGAAAAGATATAGTCACACAAAAACTGGTACATAATGTTCATAGCAGCACTATTTGTATTAGCCAAAAAGTCAAAAACAACCCAAATGTCCATCAACTAATAAATGAGTAAAGAAAATGCGGTATGGCCATACAATAAAATATTATTCAGTCACATAAAGGAATGAAGTGGTGATAAATACATGCTATAATATGGATGAATTTCAAAAACATTATGCTAAATGAAAGGAGTCAGACACAAAAGGCCACAAGTTGTACAATTCCATTTATATGAAATGTCTACAATAGTCAAACCCATAGAAACAGAAAACAGACTGGTGGTTGCCAGGGGCTGGAGAGATGTGGGGAGGAATGGGGAGTAGCTGCTAATGGGTCCGGGCTTGCTTTTACGGGTGATAAAATTGTTCTGGAATTAGACAGTGATGAAGGTGTACAATCTTATAAATATACTAAAAACCCCTGAATCATAAAAGGGTAAATTTTTTAGTATGTAAATTATATCTCAATTTTTCAAAAAATCAATGTCCATAGTTTTCAAAATGAAATATTTCATTGTTATCAAGTTATAACTATCTAAATAGCTAGCTGGCCATGCCTTCCAGTGAACCAGGAGCCAACTGTCAATTGTGTTTTACCCAAATTTGCATTATGAAGGGGTTTTGCTAAATGTTATCATTCCTATTTTATGGATATGAACCTCTTCCTGTTTCAACTGGTTCTGCTAAGTATTTCTCCATTTTTGAAAGTTTCTTCATCTCTAATTTGTTTCTAGTCCAAGGTGGGTTTCAAAACCACCATATGATCCTTATTGGATTTGTTTGCAAACCAAGAATAAGTAAGTTAAAAATAAAGGTCAAAGGGTACTCCTAAGAGAAATTCATAGGTATCAGTATGGAAACATTATACTGTCTGCTTTGTGTGTTCAAAGGTCTATTTTGCTTGCTTCCTGGTTGCCTGAAACTGAGTCTGAAAAACTGAGGTATTATCCTCACTTAAATAAATTCTGCTTCTGAATGTTCAAAGAAAAAAGGACCACATAGTATGCCTGAATTTCTAGACAATGTTTATGATGATATGTGGTTCTTTCTTAAGGATACAGGCTTATCCACATTCCTTACAGAAATATTTCATTCAAAGAGAAACTTAAGCAATTGTGAGTGACTTAATAAGGCAGATGATATTTGTCTTCAAATATTTCTTTAGATGTATACAATTTTTAAATGATACTTACTATATTTCATGTTGTTCCAAGCAGATACAAATTTAGTTTTTAGCTTGTCAACTTCATCTGTTCCTGTGGCCTCCATATTCAAATTCTAAAGAAAAAGCCATAACTTGATTGCATTCTTCTGTAAAGTTAAATCTTTAGTACTAAAAGAAAAAAAATTAAAGAAAAATAAGTAATGAGTATATATTATATGGTACAATACTGCTAAAGTTTTACTTATGATTAAATACAATTTGCAAATGAGCAAACCAATTTCTCATTTTACATAACAGAATATAATATATTCTATAAATACTTTAATTACAAAAAACATTAAATACCAAATATACAATAAAAATTATCACACAAAACCAAACAATAATCTCCTCCAAGTACTCACAATTAAGAACAATAAATTAGGGCATCTGAGTGGCTCAACTGGTTGAGTGACTGCCTTCTGCTCAGGTCATGATCCTGGAGTCCCAGGATCGAGTCCTGCATCGGGCTTCCTGCTCATCAGGGAGTCTGCTTCTCCCTCTAACCCTCCCCCATCTCATGCTCTCTCTCTCTCTCATTCTCTCTCTCTCAAATAAATAAAATCTTTAAAAAAAAAAACAATAAATTAACTTAGTGAAACAACTCCACTTCAGTGCTTGTGAGACTATTCAAGATTTGCTTTATTTGTAATGAGAGAAGGTGGTTTTAAATCTTATAAGAAATGACAACTATCTGGCGCCTAGGTGGCTCGGTTGGTTGAGCGTCTGTCTTCAGCTCAGGTTGTAGTCCCCGGGTCCTGGGATCGAGTCTGCTTCTCCCTCTCCTTCTACCCCACCCCCTGCTTGTGCACTCTCTCTCTCATAAAAATAAATAAATAAAATATTTAAAAAAAAAAAAAAGAAAAAGAAATGACAACTATCTTTAGAATGGAGGATTCCACTTAAACTGATTAAGACACTACTTTCATATAAAACCTAATTGTTGGGATGCCTGGGTGGCTCAGTCTGTTAAAGCGACTGCCTTCGGCTCAGGTCATGATCCCAGGGTCCTGGGATCGAGCCCCACATCGGGCTCCCTGCTCTGTAGGAAGCCTGCTTCTCCCTCTCCCACTTCCCCTGCTTGTGTTATCTTTTAAAAAAAAAAAAAAAATAGAATGGCTTAGGGGCACGTGGGTAGCTCAGTCAGTTAGGCGTGGGACTCTTGATTTCAGCTCAGGCCATGATCTCCGGGTCCTGAGAGCGAGCCCCACATGGGACTTTGCACTCAGTGGAGAGTCTGCTGGAGATTCTCTCTCTTTCTCTCTCCCACTACCCCTCCCTTTCCCACTCCCCCGCCCCGCTCACACATGCAGTCTCTCTCTCTCAAATAAATAAATCTTATTAAAAAAATAGAATGGCTTAAATCTACAACAGAAGATGTTTTCTTACTTTAAAATAAAAATAAATGTAGCTTACAGATATTTGTTTTATAACTGACTTGAGGGAAAATTGAGATGTGCAATATAATCTGAAAAAGGAACAAATTATACCTTAAAATGCTTGTGCTTATTTGCAATAATTCAGATAGTTTACTTATCAAGAAAAGAATGCTGCACAGAAAAAAAAGAATGCTGCACAGAACACTGCTCTTTTAGGGTTATAAATATCTACTCAAAAGTACTGATACATTTATTTCTCTAACAATAGACATTCCATTTTATAATATGTACTAAAAGCTACTTATGATACAGTACAGTTGAGGCAGGAGAAAGCATGGTCCATTGGAAAAATTTTAAAAGTCAGTATGACTAGAGCACAAAAAAATCCAAAAAGGGGGCTTGAGATGTGGCTATAGGTTTGACATGGGCCAGAGCACACACGGCCTTGTACACCATGCTAAGAATCTTGTTGTTTGTCCTAAGAACAATTGGTTTCAAACAGGAATATTAGAATCTGATTCTGTGGGTCTGACTCCCAGAGCAGCACAAAGAATAGATTGCAAAGGAGAAGAGTACATGATTATAGAGTTTACCAGTACTTTACAGGACTAGAAGAGAGATGATAATACCTTGGAATGGAGCAACAGAGAGGGAGATAAATAGACATTATAAGGAAATGTGTCAAAAATTCAATGTCTTGGTGATTAAATGAATATAGAAGGCAAGAAAGATAGATATGCCAAAGATACACCCATGTTCCTGGCTTGTGAAACTAAATAAAAGGTGCCAACCATTGAAATAGGGAGCATCAGAAGAGATTCAGGTTAGAGAAGGAAGATCATGAATTTAATTTATATATAGTTTGAGATGTCTCTGAGAGATATATTAAAGAATCATCCATTTATTTAATTATTCAATAAGTTATTGCCAGGCACTGTTCAAGGCAATGCAGATACAGCTTAGGACAAAAGCAGTGAAATACTTCCTCTCATGGAGCTTAGAATCTAGATATATTCTAGAGAGGCCAACTAGGCAGTTGGATATATAGATCTGGAGCTTAAAGGTGAGGTCTGAGCGGGAGCTATTAATTTGAGAACTGCTGATGTATAAATGAGAATTAGAGCTACAAACATGTTCTTCAAGGACTTTGCCTTATGTTTACACCTTCAGCCTTGAGAATATTCAAGGCCCTTCAAGAAATTACATCTGGGGGGCGCCTGGGTGGCTCAGTTGGTTAAGCGACTGCCTTCGGCTCAGGTCATGATCCTGGAGTCCTGGGATCGAGTCCCGCATCGGGCTCCCTGCTCGGCAGGGAGTCTGCTTCTCCCTCTGACCCTCCTCCCTCTCATGCTCTCTGTCTCTCATTCTCTCTCTCTCAAATAAATAAATAAAATCTTTAAAAAAAAAAAAAGAAATTACATCTGGGGCGCCTGGGTGGCTCAGATGGTTAAGCGTCTGCCTTCGGCTCAGGTCATGATCCCAGGGTCCTGGGATCAAGTCCCGCATCGGGCTCCCTGCTAGGCGGGGAGCCTGCTTCTCCCTCTGCTTCTGCCTCTGCCTCTGCCTCTGCCTCTCTCTGACTCTCATGAATAAATAAATAAAACATTAAAAAAAAAAAAAAGAAATTACATCTGCCCTTTTACTTAGCTTCCTCTCTTGCCACTCCCTTACTGCACCATTCACCGAAGCCATTTTTAATATTAATATTAAAGCTTCCTAAACTGGACATGCTTCCATGTCTTTGCATGTGCCATTCCCTCAACCTAAAAGGCCTTCCTGCTCACCCTCACTTTTTGACTACCTTATTATCATGAGTCTCTAAGACCCAGCTTGTTTCACCTCCTCTGGTCAGACTTGTAAGATTCTACCCACCTCCATACCTCAAACTAAAAGAGATGTCCCGCTCTTAACTCCCATAGGATCCTATGTCCTCCTCTATCATGGCATTCATCATACTGTACTGTAATTACTTCTTACCTCTTAAACTAGATGGTCAACTTTTTGAGTGTCCTTGAGTTCTGCCTGGCATGTGATTAGTTCTCAAATTATGTTTATTAAATGAATCAGTGAATAGATAAATAAAGTATATCACTAGTAGCACTTTTACAAGCTGTAAAAGTCTATCAATTGAAAATTTTGTCACTGACAACTAGAAATTTTCCTCCAGAAAATTGCATAATTTAACAAAATTTGGAGAAGTACGGAGAAAGGTTTATAAAATGTACATCCACATGATTGATTACATATCCATTAAAAATGTCTCCAAAGGGGTGCCTGGGTGGCTCAGTTGGTTAAGTGTCTGACTCTTGATTTCAGCTCAGGTCATGATCTTGGAGTCATCAGATCGAGCCCCACATCAGGCTCCACACTCAGCAAGAGTCTGCTTGAGATTCTCTCTCTCCCTCTTCTTCTGCTCCTCCCCCTGCTGTGTGCACTCACTCTCTCTTGCTCTCTCTAATAAATAAATGGGTTATTTTAAAGATTTGATTTATTTATTTGTCAGACAGAGACAGAGCACAAGTAGGGGGAATGGCAGACAGAGGGAGAAGCAGCCTCCCTGCTGAGCAAGCAGCCCAATGCGGGACTCAATTCCAGGACCCTGGGATCATGATCTGAGCCAAAGGCAGTTGCTTAACCGACTGAGCCACCCAGGCATCCCAAGAAATAAATGTTTTTTTAAAAATGTCTCCAGGGGCACCTGGGTGGCTCAGTCAGTTAAGCATCTGCCTTTGGCTCAGATCATGATCTCCAAGTCCTGGGATCGAGCCCTGCATCAGGCTCCCTGCTCAGAGGGGAGTCTGCTTCTTTCTCTCCCTCTGCCCCTTCCCCCTGCTTGTGCTCACTCTTTCTCTCTCTCAAATAAATAAAATCTTTTTAAAACATAATTAATTACAAATAAATAAAGTCTCCAGGAAGTTTGTGATAATGGGGAAACACTGCAAAATCTAAAATTCTATGCATCATATGATACTAGCTGGAGAAGTGGCAGGGGAAGAGTTAGAAAGAAATCAAAAATTGACAAGTTTCTCTGGATACAAAATTGTGTGTGGTTATTTTTATACCACTATTGCCCACCTTTTCCAAATCTTATACAAAGAACAGATGTAATTTTTAGAATTTAAAATTTTTGTTGGGGCAGCTGGGTGGCTCAGTTGGTTAAGCGACTGCTTCGGCTCAGGTCTTGATCCTGGAGTCCCGGGACTGAGTCCTGCATTGGGCTCCCTGCTCAACAGGGAGTCTGCTTCTCCCTCTGACCCTCCTCCCTCTCATGCTCTCTGTCTCTTTCTCTCTCTCTCAAATAAATAAATAAAATCTTAAATAAATAAATACATAAAATTTTTATTGTTAAAAAGCCACCAACTGGGCACCTGGGTGGCTCAGTTGGTTAAGCGACTGCCTTTGGCTCAGGTCATGATCCTGGAGTTCCGGGATCGAGTTCCGCATCGGGCTCCCTGCTCAGCAGGGAGTCTGCTTCTCCCTCTCCCGCTCCCCCCTCTTGTGCTCTTTCTCTCTCTCTCACTCTCTCTCTCAAATAAATAAATAAAATCTTTAAAAAAAAAAAAAAGCCACCAACCAGGGTGCCTGGGTGGCTCAGTTGGTTGAGCATCTGACTCCTGGTTTTGGCTCAGGTCATGATCTCAAGGTCATGGGAATGAGTCCCACATAAGGCTCTGCACTCAGATGGGAGTCTGCTTGAGATGCTCTCTCTCCCTCTCCCTTTGCCCCTCCTCTTGCTTTCTCTCTCTCTCTCTCAAATAAATAAATCTTAAAAAAAAAAAAGCCCCCAAAAAGTCACCAACCACGAGTCTTTTAAATTTAAAATATTTAAAATAAGAGAATATACACACGTGTATTTTCTTTTTTTTTTTTTATTTTATTTATTTATTTGAGAGAGAGAGAGCAAGAACGAGGAGGAGAGGCAAAGGGAGAGGGAGAAACAGACTCCCCACAGAGCAGGGAGCCCGACACAGGGCTCAATCCCAGGACTCTGGGATCATGACCTGAGCCGAAGGCAGACGCCTAACCAACTGAGCCACCCAGGTGCCCCCTTGTATTTTCTTTCTAAGTCAGAAAGAAAGTAGGTAATGGGGAATACTTTGGTTCAAACAGTTTGCAACATTGGTTACCAGGAATACCCTAGACAGTCCTTAGGAAGAATGTAAAAATGATCCCTTAAAGTGGGTGGGAAGAACATAAAGACAAAGTAAGATATTTTGTATGGGGAAAGTCTGTACCTTAGAAAATGGCTCCTAAATAAATAAATAAATAAATAGCCAAGGTAAGATGCTGTGACAGATTCAGAAATTAATGAGAAAATTTTCTAACCTCAAGGAACTTAGAGTAGAATAAATTGTTAGGTTACTCTTTTATTATTATCATTTTTCCTCAAAATTCCTGCTTATTGACTATTTACTCAGAATAACTATACCCCCAAATATGAAACATTTAAAATGTTTTTGTAACATATCCTTGACTATGCTCTAAGAATACTTTTATTGCCATTGTACCTAGGGTAGATCAGAATAATAAAATTATTATTATAAGGTCAAACTAGTTAAGCTGTTGCTAGTTTAATAATTCATATACAGTTGACCCCTGAATAATGCACAATGCAGGGTTTGGGGCACTGACCCCCTGTTTAGTGAAAACCCATGTGTAACTTTTGACTCCCCCAAAACTGAACTGAATGTCTCTAATATACGAAGAGCTCCTATAAATCAATAAGGGAAAAAACATCCAAATAGGAAAAAAATCCAGGCACTCTAAAAGAAAAAGACCAATAAACATAGGAAAATATTTTCAAACTTATTAAATCTAAGTAATGCACATTAAATGAATTTCATACTTTTTTCATCATAAGAGATGAAATTAATGATCCTGAAGAAACAAGCATTTTACATAATAATTTCTCAAATAAAAAAGTCCATGAGTACAGAGAATATGTCTCATTCACTACTGTATCCTTATACCTGGCACACTGGTGTGCTAATAGACACAAATATCTGCTGATGACAAAATTATGGTATATACATATTATGACATAGATCTATATTTATTACCATAAAAAGATATCCAGAGAGCATCAAAATATTTGAGGCAAAACTTGCTAAAACTGCGAGAAGAAACAGATGATTCCTCTATTAAGGTTGGAGGCTTTCATACCCCTCTAACAGAAAGAAATACAAGGCCAGCAGGCAGAAAATCAGTAAAGACAGTGTTGAATTAAATAGCACCACCTATCAACTGGACATAATTGACAGAGTACTTCACTCAACAAAAACAGATTACACATTATTCTCAAGTTCACATGAAATATTCACCAAGATGGACAAGATTCTGGGCCATAAAACACCTCTTAACAAATTTTAAAGAACAGAAATCATATAATATTTGTTCTCACTGAAATGGAATTAAACAAGAAATCAGTAACAGAAAGTTAGCTGGATATTTTCCAAATACTGGGACATTAAACAAAATACTTCAAATAACACAGAGCCAAATAAGAAACCTCAAGAGAAATTAAGAAATGTTTTCACCTGAATGAAAATAAGAATACAATTTAAAATTTGTGAGATGCAGAAAATTCCCTTAAAAGTTACATATATTAGAAAAGAAGAAAGATCTAAAATCAATAATTTAAGCTTCCACCTTAGGAAACTAGAAAAAGAAGAACAAATTAGGGGCGCCTGGGTGGCTCAGTTGGTTAAGCGACTGCCTTCGGCTCAGGTCATGATCCTGGAGTCCTGGGATCGAGTCCCGCATCGGGGTCCCTGCTCAGCAAGGAGTCTGCTTCTCCCTCTGACCCTCCCCCTCTCATGCTCTCTCTCTCTCTCATTCTCTCTCTCAAATAAACAAAATCTTTAAAAAAAAAAAAAGAACAAATTAAATCTAAAGTAAGCAGAAAAAAAAGAAATAATAAAAATTAAGGCAGAAAGAAAGAAATCAGTAGAGAAAATCAACAAAACCAAAGCTGATTCTTTGAAAAGATCAGTGAAATCTATAAGCCTCTGGCCAGGCTAACTAAGAAAAAGAGAGGATACAAATGACTAACATCAGAAATGAAACAGGGGACATCACCACAGATCCCATGGACATTAAAAGGAGGATAAAGGAGTATTATGAACAATTCTATGCTTGCAAATTTGGTAATTTAGATGAAATGAAGCAATTCCTTTAAAGACATAGTTTGCCAAAACTCACACAAGAAATAGACAATTTAATTCGGCCTATATCTATTAAAGAAATTGAATCAATAATTAATAAACGTCCAAAAAAGAAAGCATCAGACTCAGATGATTTCACTCTTGAATTCTACCAAACATTTAAGAAAGAATTTATACCAATTCTCTACAATCTCTCCCGAAAGATAAAAGCAAATAGAATACTTCCTAACTCATTCCATGAGGTCAGCATTACCCTAATACTAAAATCAGACAAAGCCATTATTGGTAGTGGCAAAGGAGTAGACAAATAGATTGATGGAACAGAATAGAGAGCCCAGAAATAGACGCACATAAATATAGTCAACTGATCTTTGACAAAGAAGCAAAGGCAATACAACAGAGCAAAGACAGTCTTTTCAATAAATGGTGCTGGAAAACTGGACATACACATGCAAAAAAACAAACAAAAAAAAGGAGGTAGAATAGATCATACACCCTTCACAAAAATTAATTCAAAATGGATCGTAGACCTAAATGTAGAACACAAAACTATAAATGTCCTAGAAGATAACATGGAAGAAAACCTAAATGACCTATAGTATGGCAATGACTTTTTAGATACAGCACCAAAGGCACAATCCCTGAAAGAAATAACTGGTAAGCTGGACTTCATTAAAATTAAAAACTTCTCTGTGAAAGACAATGTCAAGAGAATGAAAGGACAAGCCACAGACTGGGAGAAAGTATTTGCAAAAGACACATCTGCTAAAGGACTGCTATCCAAAATATACAAAGAACATTTAAAACTCAACAATAAGAAAATGAACAGGGGCGCCTGGGTGGCTCAGTCGTTAAGTGTCTGCCTTCGGCTCAGGTCGTGATCCCAGAGTCCTGGGATCAAGCCCCGCATCAGGCTCCCTGCTCAGCAGGAAGCCTGCTTCCCCCTCTCCCACTTCCCCTGTTTGTGTTCCCTCTCTCGCTGTGTGTGTCTCTCTCTCAAAAAAATAAATAAAATCTTAAAAAAAAAAAGAAAAGAAAATGAACAACCTAATTTTGAAATGGGCCAAAGACCTTAACAGATTCACTTCACCAAAGATATAGAAATGGGCAAATAAGCATACAAACATATGCTCCACATATGTTATCAGGAAAATCAAATTAAAACAATGAGATACCACTACACACCTATTAAAATGCACAAAATCCAAAACACTGATAATACCAAATGCTGGTAAGGATGTCAAGCAGTAAGTACTCTCATTCATTGCTGATAGGAATGCAAGATCTTATAGCTACTTGGAAGACAGTTCGGCAGCTTCTTACAAAACTAAACATACTCTTAGCATATGATTCAGCAATTGTGGTCCTTGGTATTTACCCAAATGAAATAAAAACAATCCACACAAAAACCTGCACAGATGTTTATAGCGGTTTTATTCCTAATTACCAAAACTTGGAAGCAACTAAGATGTCCTTCAGTAGGTGAATGAATAAATAAACTGTAATACATCCAGACAGTAGACTATTACTCAGGCACTTAAAAGAAATGAGCTATCAAGCCATAAAAAGATATTAAGGAAAACTAAATGTATATTACAAAGTAAAAGAAGCCAAACTTAAAAGACCACTGTATATCAAACTGTATGATTCCAACAGTACGATATTCTGGAAAGGCAAAACTACAGAAATAGTAAAATGATCAGTGTTTGTGAGGGATGGGGGCAAGAGGGGTAAAGAATGAGTAGAAAGAACACAGAGGATTTTTAGGCAATAAAACTATTCTCTATAGTACTACAGTTGTAGATACAGGTCATTATACATTTATTTACACCAAAAGTGAACCCTAATGTAAACCATGGACCTGGAGTGATAACAATGTGTCAGTGTAGGTTCAACGGTAACAAATGTACCACTCTGGTGCGAGATGTTGATAGTGGGGAAAGTTCTACATTTTGTTAGGAGGTATATAGAACTCTGTCTGCTCAGTCTTGCTATGGACCTAAAATTGCTCTAAAAAAGTAAAGTTTAGGGGTGCCTGGGTGGCTCAGATGGTTAAGCATCTGCCTTCAGTTCAGGTCATGATCTCTGGGTCCTGGGATGGAGCCCCACCTCGGGCGCCTGGCCCATCGGGGAGTCTGCTTCTCCCTCTCCCTCTGCCTCTCCCCCTGCTCATGCTCTCTCTCTCTCTCTCTGTAACTCTCTCAAATGAATAAATAAAATCCTTTTATAAATAAATAAAATAAAAAATAAAAAAGTTTACCTAACTTTATAGAGGGTGAGGAAAAGGAAGAGAGAATAACATGAATATAATTTACACATCTATATGCATATATACTCTACATGTATATAGAGTTGCACACATACACACAAATATGCAAAAACAATGTCCAGAAGTCCATGCTAAAAGAGGAACTAAGAGATGAAATATCATCTTTTCTTTATTTTTTGTACTTTTCTTTATTTAAATTGTTTACATTGAATGTTTACATTAAAATAATATTCAAAAATAAATTGCTGAATTAAAAACTGAATACAGGAAATTACAAATGCACCTGAAACTGCTTGACTAAGAAACCTACAGAGAAGACATTCTATTACAAAATCCTAAGCGGCTTCTAAGAAAGATAAAATGCTGAGACAGTGCTTTTTCCTTTTTAAGATAAACAATTTTATTCTTCCGGTTCTTAAAGACATCAGATTCAGCTATTTAGTCATGTAGAAAATGTAACTTCCTCAATGCAATCCCCTAGGGCAGCTCTGGCTGAATAAAATGACTTGGAGGATATCCCTAGTTAATTTATAATTTTTTTTCTCCTTAAAATAGTAGTTAAGATTTAGAAAGAGGAAAAGGAATAAATTAATAATTGAGTCCATTCAGTCTATTAAAATGTCTTTTTTATACTTGGTGAGATAAGCCAAGGAAAGGCAAGAAAACAGTACTTTTAGTTTAACTACAAATGAGTAAAAAACACAAATGAAACCACAATGAACTTTAAGGGCAGTAGTACCATTAAAAATTCTAAACTATCCTCACCCACAAATTCCCTTTCCAAAAGCTTTCCTGATTTTTAAAAAATTAGAAAAGAATTAAAATTCATTCTATCAGGTATAAAGTGATGATTTACCCATTACCTAGTATATTTCAATCTCTTGTTATCTAAAATACCTGGTTTCGGGGCACCTGGGTGGCTCGGTCGGTTAAGCGGCTGCCTTTGGCTCAGGTCATGATCCCAGAGTCCTGGGATAGAGCCCCACGTCGGGCTCCCTGCTCAGCAGGAAGCCTGCTTCTCCCTCTCCCACTACCCCTGCTTGTGTTCCCTCTCTCGCTGTGTCTCTGTCAGATAAATAAATAAAATCTTTAAAAATAATAATAAAATTTAAAAATACCTGGTTTCACTGCTGCAGTGATCAAACTGACAGGCCAAAATTCTTGTTTAGTTTATGTAATGTCAGAGCCTTAGTCTGGAAAACCATCAAAATAACATTCTTCACAATTTCCATACACCTTTTTTTAAGACTGTATTTATTCATTTGACACACAGAGAGAGAGGCAGGCAGAGGGAGAAGCAGGCTCCCGCTGAGCAAGGAGCCCAATGCGGGGCTCCATCCCAGGACCCTGGGATCATGACCTGAGCTGAAGGCAGACGCTCAACCAACTGAGCCACCCAGGCATCCCTCCAAACACTTTTAAGAAGGGATTTATGGTTAAAAAAATGGGGGGGGGGGATTTATGGTTTTTTCTTTTTTTTTTTTTAAGAAGGGATTTACGGTTATTTCCTAAACTTCAGAGAAATTAGTAACTTTTTTCAAGTAGACTTTCTTTATTAATGCATACTACAATAAATCTTACCATCCACCATTCCCATATTTCTGTTCACTGCTTACCTTCTGACAAATCCATTTTAATTAAAAAATAGCAGTAAAGAGGAGAAATCTCTATTTTATTTTATCTTAGTAAACATAAAGCTACCAGATGAGGTTTATTCCTAAACTTTACTGTTAATGATGTGAAAAATAGAATGAACATTAAGCAGAGTTCTTTTGGAACGCAAAGCTGCAACACTTGATATGAAAATCATCGATTGAGACCCAGATGTCATTTTTAGAGAGTCACTTTTCTAACCATAACCATGCATTAAGACAGTCGATAAATTATAAACTGATAAATGTAAAGGGTACTCAAATCAATGTCCTTGAAGGGCAGATGAAGGTAATCAGCCTCTCCCATAGGGCAATAGATAGAAGAATATTTTATCCACTGAGAATTTAAAGCCAAGAAAAAGCTCCTGACAGAACTTTAGGGACTGACTCTACAGAATATATCTCAGTCACATAGTACAACCGACAAAAACACTGCAGACTTACAGGATTTGCGTATGCTTGGGCATCTTCCCCAAATGGTATTCTGCAGCAAGATGAAATATAGATATTGATTTAGAATTTTTTATGTGCTTTTAGCTATACCATCAAATAAAATGAACTGTGAGGTCCATTCTAAGTTTTCACCCACTGTAACCTTTTCTACCTGCTTGCATTTTTAGTAACAAATATTAATCCCTTGTCTGACCTTGAATGTCTCTCAGTATGTTGGCGTGTCATCTGTGCTCTCTTAATTTCTCTTCATCTCAGTTCTTTGCAGAAACATCAATTACCGTATCCATTTCTTTTTCCCTCTTTTCCTATATTTGCCAATCTCCTATCTTCATACATTGAACGTGTAGTCTAAAAATGTTGTTTGTAAACCCAGCATGTTTATTTCTTTTAAAAAGTCACATATATGGGGGCGCCTGGGTGGCTCACTCAGTTAAGCGTCTGCCTTTGGCTCAGGTCGTCATCCCGGGGTCCTGGGATCGAGCCCCACATCGGGCTCCCTGCTCAGCGGAGAGCCTGCTTCTCCTTCTCCCTCTCCCTCTGCCTGCCGCTCTGCCTACTTGTGCTCTCTCTCTCTGTCAAATAAATAAATAAAATCTTTTTTTAAAAAGTCACAAATATGAAGAAAGAGAGAACACTGGTAGTATTTATTTGGATTGTCTTCTTTCAGAGCTAGGGGTTTGGCAAAGTAGATGGCAGTAAGAAGTAAAGATAAAAAGATTGAGCAAAGGAACAGCAATATAATAACGGCAGGACTCACATAATCAGAAACTGGCCTTTTTTTTTTTTTTTTTAAGATTTTATTTATTTGACAGAGAGAGAGACAGCGAGAGAGGGAACACAGGCAGGGGGAGTGGGAGGGGGAGAAGCAGGCTTTCCCGCTAAGCAGAGAGCCCAATGCGGGGCTCGATCCCAGGACCCTGGGATCATGACCTGAGCCGAAGGCAGGCGCTTAACGACTGAGCCACCCAGGTGCCCCAGAAACTGGCTTTTAAAAGAGGGATAAGGGGCACCTGGGTGGCTCAGTTGGTTAAGCGGCTGCCTTTGGCTCAGGTCATGATCCCAAGGTCCTGGGATTGAGCCTCACATCAGGCTCCCTGCTCATTGGGGAGCCTGCTTCTCCCTCTCCACCCCCCACTCATTCTCTCTCTCTCTCTCTCTCTCTCGCTACCTCTCTCTCAAATAAATAAATAAAATCTTAAAAAAATAATAATAACAAAAGAGGGATAAAAGAGCTGATAGCAAAAAGATTAATAAGGGACTAATAAGATAGTTTTGCCTCAAGGATACAGCTTATAAACATTCTTACAACTCCTCAGGAATACACCCTCCAGTTAAAAACACTAAATCAATGCACAGCTACTTTACAATGACAACTCAAATAAAATGTACTACTTATGCATTATTCTCTGAAATCTAAAAATTAAAAAGAAGAAACTAAGTACTGAGCGTTCATTTACCCTCACACGTGACTTGTACCAAGGTCCTACAATCAAAAACCTCCATTTGAGGGACGCCAGGGTGGCTCAGTCAGTTAAGCATCTGCCTTCGGCTCAGGTCATGATCCCAGGGTGCTGGGTTGAGCCCCGCATCAGGCTCCCTGCTCAGCAGGGAGCCTGCTTCTCCCTCTCCCACTCCTCCTGCTTGTGCTCTCTCTGTCAAAATAAATAAATAAAATATTAAAAAAAAAAAACTCCGTTTGTGCAGCACGGAATATTACACATTCACAGACTATAAAGTTGGTCATCATAACAATCTAAATGGGATATAAGCAGTTTAAATGACTTCAATCACTTACTTAAAATTATAGTAAGAAGTATTAATGAAATCTGGGCTGTTTTAAGCATTCCTTGATCTCCTTGATCTTATCTCTAGGAAGCATATAATATTTACTCTAGTTTGATAACTAAATTTTAATTATGTCAGGTAACCTCTGACAGGTCCAAGGTAACTATGAATGGTTGGAGCCTCCATACTTTAAAATGCAACTTTGCAAGTGGTGAAATAAGCAGTCTGCATAAGAAGCAACATACAGGGTCAAATTATTTCATCATTAACAAAATTAACCTAACCTCTACAAGAACTGAGGGATGTCAGAATCTCAGGACTGAAAGGGAATTTACAAAGTACTTAGTTAACCAGTAAGAAGTAATATTAATAACAGGTCTTAACCATTTTCCCATATATTTCCCATACATTCCAATCTATCCCTAATCTCCCTTAACCTGTGAACAGTGAAAGAAAGCAGCGAAAGAAAATGTTTAAACTTAAAAGATTGAAAAAAATATCACTCCCATCCCAGGAATCTAATCTGCTATCCGGTTCAAACTCACTCACTAATCATTAATTGGCTTCAACCACCCATACAATAGCAAGATCTCCTTTACAACATCCTAGCCAAGTGCATTCACCCAGCCTCTGAGTGAACGCCTCCAAAACAGAGTTCAGTGCTTAATGAGTTCTGTACTGAGCTAAAAATTCAGCTGTAAGTTTAAAAGCCTGATACTATTTTTTTTAAACTATTTTTCTTTACTAACATAACTGTTCTAGAGTATCCACATAACTATATTATTCCAGCTAATTTTAAACAATTTCACTTGCTTGAAAGACATTTGGAACCAAAAGTCCTGTGACCTTATAATTTCCACCAACTGGTTCTGGTTGGGGTCCTTCTGAAACTAATATGTCTTCCATTTGATAACCCATCAGATATCTAAAGACCTCCAGGGGCGCCTGGGTGGCTCAGTGAGTTAAGCATCTGCCTTCAGCTGGGGTCATAATCCCAGGGTCCTGAGATTGGTCTCCTTGCTCAGTGGGGAGTCTGCTTCTCCCTCTCTCTTTGCCCCTCCCCCTACTCAAGCGCAAGCACGCGCTCTCTCTCTCTCTCTCTCTCTCTTGCGCGCGCGCGCGCACATGTGTGTGTGCTCTCCCTCTCAAATGAATGAATAAAATCTTTTTTAAAAAACGTAAAAAAAATAAAGACTGCATCATCTCTTCTCCACATTAAATACACTCAATTCCTTCAATTAGTCAGAAGACTGCTATATGAGTGGTAATGAGGACCTCAAACAGGATACTGATCAGGGGATAAGAAATGACATATAGGGGCGCCTGGGTGGCTCAGTCGTTAAGCATCTGCCTTCAGCTCAGGTCATGATCCCAGAGTCCTGGGATCAGGCCCCGCATTGGGCTCCCTGCTCCGCGGGAAGCCTGCTTTTCCCTCTCCCACTCCCCCTGCTTGTGTTCCCTCTCTCGCTATGTCTCTCTCTGTCAAATAAATAAATAAAATCTTCAAAAAAAAAAAAATGAGATATAAATAGCAAGCTGAATTGTAGAACTAGCAACATCAATTCAGTTTGGGACACACTGATTTTGAGGTTTGTTTAACAAGTAAATATGGACAAGATCTTTTCCAAGTCCCATTCCACTAGTTACTTCTGCTACAAAAAGGTGCATCCATATTATTGAGACTAGTAATTATACCTCATTTATTTTTTTTTTTTTTTAAAGATTTTATTTATTTATTTGACAGGGAGAGACACAGCGAGAGTGGGAACACAAGCAGGGGGAGTGGGAGAGGGAGAAGCAGGCTTCCCACAGAGCAGGGAGCCCGATGTGGGACTCGATCCCAGGACCCTGGGATCATGACCTGAGCCGAAGGCAGACGCTTAACGACTGAGCCACCCAGGCGCCCAATTATACCTCATTTAAACACAAAATATCACATTTATTCATTCATCGAGTACTTGAGTGGTTACTTTTGTAAGGTACTATGGGAGATACAATGAGCCATGAAACCCAGTTCCTGTCCCCATAAAATTTACATTCTAGGGACGCCTGGGTAGCTCAGTTGGTTAAGTGTCTGCCTTCAGCTCAGGTCATGATCCCAGGGTCCTGGGATCGAGTCCCACATCGGGCTCCTTGCTCACTGGGGAGCCTGCTTCTCCCTCTCCCTGCCGCTCGCCCTGCTTGTGCTCTTTCTCTCTCTGACAAATAAATAAATAAGTAAATAAAATTTACATTCTAAAATGCAAGATGTTTATAACTAACCAGAACTTAAGATGTAATATGGTTATGTCCCACAGTAGAAATGAAATATAAAATGTTACAATTATTGAGAAATATTTTTCCCCTTTCCAATGAGAATATTCACACAAGAAAAATATCACATACAGTCACAACTGGGATTCTTCAAATACAAAGACCAAGAACACACAAATAATATAAATCTTACTATTTTGGGTGTAAATAAGGATAACACTAGACATACTTCTTAGGAAGGAGTTAAAGTACCCTCAACAATTATGTCTATTGTTAAAGATTAATGCTTGAATTGTATCATCAGTCAAAAGAGCATTGTTTAAAATGTTCACACACACAACTGTTTTGGCTTACAAATGGAACTGTTGAATGTCCTTTTCCCATTTCTAATTTTAAACAACCGTATATCAATTTGAAAATAAAGCTAAGGGTTTAAAACTTTACAAAGATAAAAAAAAAATGCATATTTTCTACCTGATATAACTGTTCTAGAGTTCCCTATAACAATACACATATTATGATAAAGTTTGAAGTTATTATGGCTACTTTAGTCATTTTACCAGATAACTTATTTTACAGAAAGAGTCTATTAAAATGTAGTTTAGTAGGAACTTTATATTTTAAGCTGATAACATAATCACACAGAAAATATAATACAAATAACTTTGAACACATAATTTGACTATAGGTCTTTAGCAGGATATAGTCTAAGGACATAAAATGGCAAAGAAATCTTTAATTGGTAAATCTGTTGTTGGAAAGAATATCAGTATAGTAATACCAAAACTATCTTAAGTGTTTTACAGGAGATTAGATGAGTAAATATACTGATATGGTTTTGAATCAAAATTTTCCCTGTAGGAAAAAGGAGATACAAATATGAACTGCCAGAAGGTGAAGATGAATTTTGTGGTTCTGAATTTGAATTGAAGGTATCCTATAAGTGTGTGTGTGTGCATGTGTGTATCCATTTAAAGGACCTAAAAGCAATGATACTCCAGGGGCGCCTGGGTGGTTCAGTTGGTTAAGCGACTGCCTTCGGCTCAGGTCATGATCCTAGAGTCCCGGGATCGAGTCCCACATTGGGGTCCCTGCTCAGCAAGGAGTCTGCTTCTCCCTCTGACCCTCCTCTCTCTCATGCTCTCTGTCTCTCATTCTCTCTCTCTCAAATAAATAAAATCTTAAAAAAAAAAAAAATTTTTAAAGCAATGATATTCCAGTAGCGATGAGTATATTCAATGCCCAAATCTTGGTTTCTGAGTACCATTTGCAACTAAATTGAATCAGGACTCCGTGGTAGAATGACTAATCCAGGTCTAGGCAGGGAATATACAAGGTGAGCCTAGAACATCTTATTGTACAAAAAAATAATAATGTGCCCAAATACCAAGGTGAACATATGCAAAGGCCACAGCAACTGGCTTGAAGTTGACTAATCAAATTTGAGATAATTTAATCATCAAAAAGAATAATGGTGGGGCATGTGGCTGGCTTAGTCGGTGGAGCATAAGACTCTTGATCTCAGGGTCATGAGTTCAAGCCTCACACTGGGTGTGGAGCCTACTTCAAAAAAAAAAAGAAAGAAAAGAAGGGGCACCTGGGTGGCTGAGTCAGTTAAGTATCTGCCTTCAGCTCGGGTCATGATCCCAGGGTCCTGGAATTGAGTCCTGCATTAGGCTCCCTGCTCCACGGGAAGCCTGCTTCTCCCTCTACCAGTCCCCCTGCTTGTGTTCCCTCTCTCGCTATGTCTCTGTTCAATAAATAAATAAAATCTTTAAAAAATAAATAAATAAATAAATCTTAGAAGAGGAAGAAAAGGGAAGAAGAAGAATGGTACAGATTTATAACCGATAAATTTTTTTTTAAAGAATTCTTGGGTACATAGTTATACTAAAATAATAGAAGAGAGGAAGAATAGCTCTTCTTTAGATAGTCAACAAACATGTAGGATTAAGAGAACTGGAAAACCACTATCTGGCAACCACCAATGCAATGATTGATTCAGGTAAGGAAGATCCATGGCTACTAAAACCAAGGATAGAAAAAAAAATTGTTGGAAAACAGAATATCCAACAATCTCAAAGTATTTCCCCCATAGATTAATTATTAAGTTCAAAAGGGAAAAGATAACATTAGGATGTAGAAATCTGGCTAACGTAAATAACTGATCTTAACATTACCAATAATGGGACAAACTGCCATTATATTCTTCCTGAAGTGGTGAAATGGAAAGTTTACAATATCTCCTATGTAACAGTCTTTAAAAAAATATTTAACCTGAAATTGTGGGAAAACAATCAGACAAATTCATTTTGTGAGACATTCTACAAAACAAAATGGCCTGGACTCTTCAACAAAACTGTCAGTCTTGAAAGACCAAAAAACAAAAACAAAAACAAAAAAAAGGAAGGAGGAAAAAGAAAAGGTGGGAATTGCTCTAGATAAAAGAAAACAGGCATAACAACTAAGAAAATTCATAATCTCTGATTGGAAGGATTTTTTTAAAAGATTTATTTATTTATTTGAGAGTGAGAGTGCAAGTGGGGGGGGAGCAGAGGGAGAGGGACAAGCAGACGCTGCACTGAGCACAGAGCCCAATGCGGGGCTTAAGCCCAGGACCCTGAGATGATGACCTGAGCAGAAATCAAGAGTTGGATGCTTACCGACTGAGCCACCCAGGTGCCCCAATAGGAAGTATTTTTTTTTTTTTTAAAGATTTTATTTATTTATTTAACACAGAGAGAGAGAGACAGCGAGAGAGGGAACACAAGCAGGGGGAGTGGGAGAGGGAGAAGCAGGCTTCCCGCCGAGCAGGGAGCCCGATGTGGGACTCGATCCCAGAATCCTGGGATCATGACCCGGGCCGAAGGCAGACGCTTAACGACTGAGCCACCCAGGTGCCCCTAGGAAGTATTTTTTAAGTATTTTTTTAAAGCTTTAAGGGACATTACTGATAAACATCTGGGTAAATTCAAATTTTTAATATGGCCTATACATTAGATAGTATTATCAATCAGGGTTAAATTACTTGGGTGTGCACACAGCATTACAGCTACGTAGGTGAATGTCCTGGTTCATAGAAGATATATGATGAAGAACTTAGGAGTGAAGTGTCAGGATGACTCCACCTTAGTTTCCAATGGTTCAGCAAGAAAAACAAAGCATGCGATGTGTATGTATTTAGAGAGAGAGAAAGCAAAATGAGGTATAATGTTAACAACTACTGAATCTAAACAGAAGATATACAGGTACTCGCTGTACTATTCTTTCAGGTTTTTTATAGGTTTGAAACTTTCTTTTTTTTTAAGATTTTTTTTTTTTTCAAGAGAGAGCGAGCAAGAGAGTGTGCACAAGTGGGGGGGTAGGGGCAGAAGGAGAAGCAGGCTCCCCACTGAGCAGGGACTCAGATCCCAGGACACCAGGATCGTGACCTAAGCTGAAGGCAGACGTTTAACTGACTGAGCCACCGAGGCGCCCTAGGTTTGAAACTTTCAAAAGAAAAATGTTGGGAGAAAAAAGTAGGGTGGAAATTAAATTGACTGATCAGACTTTATTAAGTCTAACTACTTTTTTATCCTTTCCATAAGCACTAAAAGCAAGTATGAGGTTTAGAAAGGTTTGGCTAAAAATAAAAGTAATAATCCTAACAAATAATAAGTAATTACAAACCAAGCCACCATTAGTTTCCTATTATAGCTGTAGACTAAACATAATCTCTAATGAAAATACTTAAAAGAGGACATGTGTTAACTCATCTAGGACAATTATGTATCAGTAAAACTATCTTACATAATATTTACTCCAAATTCAAATATGACTAACCAAGCAAATTTTTTCTCCAATTGAGATCTTTTAGTTATAAGGATCTCTATAATGAAAATGTTGTTACAGACACACAGATAATTTCAGACCACATATCTGTAACAATAATAAACACAAACTCTGTACCAGGAATTTTGTTAACCTATGCACATATATCATCTCATTTAATCCTTACAGCCACTCTATAATGCATATACTATTATTATCCTCATTTTATAGAATAAGGGGGAAAAAGGCTTGGAAAGACTAAATAACTTCTACAAGGTCATATTGCTGGTAAATAGCAAAACACACCTTGAATCTAGACAGTCTGACTCCAGAGGCCATGCTCTCTGCTCTACACATTCTACTGCTTTACTATGAAACATAAAATTTAAAAAATAAACTGACTGTATTGATTCAACATCTATCAAAAGTTACACAAAGGAGACATTTCAAGGAAAAATCAAGAGCATGTCTTTCTTCCCTAATACACATTTAAATTTACATATACACTAATTGAATGAAGTTAGAATTTAACCAGATGCCCAATTTATTGCCCATAATCCCACGTGAAAATAAAGATCATATACCTATTCATATATATGGTTGAATATGTTACATATAAATTCAGAACAAATACCAACATATTTCCAAATGCTTTCATCTAGAACTTTATCCCTGCTCACTCAAGAAAAAAAAAAAACACTGAAAAAATTTATTTCAGGTACACCATTCCTCAAGTATACTTAATTCAAACAATGACATAAAAGAAAAAAACAAGAAATTAACCTTGAAAACTGATGCCACCATAAAAAAATATTAACAAACAAACCATGTCCCCCCAAACCTGGTCATCTTATAGTGTTCTCTCAATGAACTGTACCACTATCCATCCAGTTACATAAGCCAAAAAGCTAGGCACCACCTTCCTCTCCCTCATTCCTCACATCCAGTCTATCACCTAGTTCCACCTCCTAAATATCTCTAAATCCACCCACTTCCATCTTCACCACCATCTTGCCCAGGATATTTTCATCTTTTCATCTGGCCTCTCCCCATCCACACTGCTGTCCCTCTTGTAAGCAGTTTTTCCTCTGTATAACATCAAGTCCTTTCTTATAGCACTTAAATAACTGCAAACTTTAAATTTCTTTGAACATTTGATTTATGTCTGCCTCCTCAGTTATACAATATGTTCTATGCGGGTAGAAATTGTATTTACTCACCATTTCATCATTGTGACCTAGGAGACTGCCCAGTTAGTAAATGCTAAATGATTGAATGCATGTCAAAGATTGCAAGTTTATTTATAAACAGAAATAAATTAGTTATAAGGTCCACCAACCATAAGGAGTACTTTATTTCATCATTTCTAGATCATACGTTTACATTCTAACTCTGAAAATGAATACATCTTATAGTTGACGATCTTTGTTACATTGGCAATATTTTTTTCTTTCATACTGGTTCATAAAACAAAGGTGCATCTTGGAATTTTTTTTTTAATCTCATGATTTGATGAAATAAGTAAATCAATAACACACCTGGTCCACTCAGTTCAAACTTGGTAATCTAGCCTCCCTTTCTCCTTTGGCCACCACGCTACTCCCAACTGAATATTAACAGAACCTACTGGTTCTTTCACCAACAGCTATCAAATCTATTCCTTTCTCCCAGTCCCATTAAAATAACACTAGATCTATCTAATTCCTCCTTGCTATATATCTGAACTCTTGTCATAGCTTCATTCATTTAAACATTTGTTTCAAATTCAACCAAAACTGTGCACTTGTGTGTGCAAGGAACTAAAGATACAAAGCAGTCCAGTTATTTGTCCGTCCCTCTTTTATCTCTCCCCTACAATTCAGAATTTTCTTCTTTTTATGCCTCAAGCTAGAATCACTTTCCTCCCCATTTCTACCTACCAGATCTACAGTCACTACTTTAGTTCTAGATTAAATCTCATCTTCTTCGTTAAATCATTCCTAGTTAATCTCTCTTTTCAACTTTAACATTTTTTTTAAATGTTTTATTTATTTATTCATGAGAATCAGAGAGAGAGAGAGAGAGAGGCAGAGGCAGAGGGAGAAGCAGGCTCCCCACTGAGCAGGGGGCCCGATGCGGGACTCGATCCCAGGACCCTAGGATCATGACCTGAGCTGAAGGCAGACGCTTAACCATCTGAGCCACTTAGGCGCCCCTCAACTTTAACATTCTAAAACACATAAAATCTAATACAGCATATTGGTTGTACTTGCTGCTTCTTGAAGGCAAGGTTTACATCCCATACAGTCTGCTATAATGTAAGTTCCTCAAGAGCAGGGACTTTTGTCTCTTTTGTTCACTGTTATATCTCCAGCAACAGATAACATATATCATGTACCAAATAACAGCTGCTTCAAAAACTACTTATTGAATTAATGTTCCTTATATATTCCAGGATAGAGAACACATCTTTGCAGCTGTGGTATAGTGGGAAGAGTCAAAACGAACTGGACTAACTAAATGACTTGAACTGTTTGAGCTTCAGTTTCTTCATCTGCTAAATGTAAATAATGTTCACCAGCTCACTGAGTTGTTATATTGATTAAATCCAATAATGCTTTAACAGCATCTAGTACAGAGCTGAGGACAAGAGGATGCTCTCAATAAATGTTTTGATGATTTTTTTTTCTTTTAAAGATTTTATTTATTTGAGAGAGAGCACAAGCAGGGGGAGCAGCAGAGGGATAGGGAGAAGCAGACCCTGCTAAGCAGGGAGCCCAATGCGGGACTCGATCCCAGGACCCTGAGATCATGACCTGAGCGGAAGGCAGATGCTTAACGACTGAGCCACCCAGGCGCCCTTGGTGATTTTTCTGACAATAGTTAAATAGCAAGACATATTCAATAAATGCTTACAAAATGAATAAAATCTCAGGAAAAATATCAAAAGTTCGCATAATATCTAGCCTCTTAATTGTTTATCCAATCAAGAATTCTATGAGTGAATTAAATCTGAAATATATATTTAGCTCCAAATCATAAGCATGGCTGAAAGCATTTCTGACTAATTAGGAATAATCCAATTTGACAGGGTACAAGTATTTATATTTTACTGACATGTATAGATTATATTTGACTGCTCAAAGAAGAACAAAAGTTTTACTATTAGGATTTCCATAGTGCAATAATCAGAAGAAAAGAAAAACTGCAAACTTATTTGAGTTACACAGTCCCCATAAAGCCAGGAAGTACAAAAATTTCTGTCTACAAAGTATTAGTGAAGAGTATACAATGCTGTTTTACCAGCTGTATCAAAATATATAAAAATACACCATGGGGCGCCTGGGTGGCTCAGTCAGTTAAGTGTCTGCTTTCAGCTCAGGTCATCATCCCAGAGTCCTGGGATCAAGCCCCACATTGTGCTTCCTGCTGGGCGGGGAGCCTGCTTTTCCCCTCTTCCCCATGCTTGTGCTCTCTTGCTATCATCTCTCTCTCTCCCTCTCAAACAAATAAAATCTTTTTTTTAATACTTTATTTATTTATTTGATAGAGATAGACACAGCAAGAGAGGGAACACAAGCAGGGGGAATGGGAGAGAGAGAAGCAGGCTTCCCATGGAGCAGGGAACCCAGTGCGGGGCTCAATCCCTGGACCCTGGGATCATGACCCGAGCAGAAGGCAGGTGCTTAACGACTGAGCCACCCAGGCACCCCTAAATAAATAAAATCTTAAAAATATATATACCACAAATAATTACAACAAATAAATTTTTCAACATATTTGCATTCCATTTTAGAGAAAAAGAGCATTAGTTAAATGGTTTTTAAACCTTTTTTACTCCATTATCAATTCCTTATATTGGCTAATTTTTAACTTTAAACCGTTCCCAAAATTTTACAGAGAATGAACTGATAAATCAATATAGCATCAGATTATTGTACCAATTAGAAACTCTTCCTTCAGGAAAGAAGCTTTATTAATTTGTAAACTGGAACATACATACACTTTACCTTTTAAAGCTTTTCCAATCCCTCTGGGTACTTTCAATGACTCATTATCTAATTAAGAGATCACAAGCAAGCAAGAAGGAAAGAGCATTCCCTTGTGTCTATCTGCTATTAACTGACACAAAATCATTGCAAATTCCACAGGGGATATATGTCCCGACTAAGAATAGAGGGGGGAAATATCCCACCTAAGTAATTCAGATTCAAAGAGCTGTCGGACAAGGTATTCTCCTCTAACTGTAGAGTAGCAGCAAACCCCTTGTGGGAAAATAATCAACACAAAACGAAAATGGAAGCCAAAGAAATCTTAAATAAATAGAAACTCTATAAGCAGAGATATGGCGAGTTGACCACTGACGTCTCTCAGATTCACCAGTCATCCTAAGAATGTATTCGAACTTCCAACCTATAAAGCCCTTAGATGGGATGGAGGTGGAAGCGTTGAGGATGCGTGAGAACCAGATAAAGGGAGTGAACGTTAATGTCTGGATGGAAAGGCATTAAGATATTCAAGCGAGGGGCACCTGGGTGGCTCAGTCGGTTAAGCGACTGCCTTCGGCTCAGGTCATGATCCCGGAGTCCCGGGATCGAGTCCCGCATCGGGCTCCCTGCTCGGCGGGGAGTCCGCTTCTCCCTCTGACCCTCCCCCTCTCTCATGCTCTCTATCTCATTCTCTCTCAAATAAATAATAAAATCTTAAAAAAAAAAAAAAAAGATATTCAAGCGAGTGTGTTAAGGTCTGCAGAAGTAACAAAGGCCAAAAAGGAGGAAAGGTATTAGGAATGAGAAGATTGAGACCTTCAGAATCTAAGTTTTGGTTCTGATTTTCATTTCTCTCTCTCGTTTGTTGTTTTTTTTTTTTTTTTTAATGGGAAAAAGTTAAACGGATGCGATAGCTTAGGGGACAAGAGGTCGTATCTGGAATACCAAGAAAAGCTACAAGGAGAGGGGAACAGCTGCCTACAGGAAGGCTTACGGTTTGTTAGGTTTGGAGCCCAGGAAGGGCCAGGGGTCAGAAGACAAATTACACTAGAAAGTAGATGAGGGAGGCGCCAAAATCCTCAAAGAGAGCCTAAACAGTTGGCCACAGGATCTCCACAGAGGGCAGGGTCCCCCAAAAACCCGGTCATTTGGGGACCAGAAACACCAAGTCCCAACCTTCTCCTGACTCCGCTAGGCTCAAATCGCCCCTCACCGAAACAGAACTGGAGAAGTGTAAAAAATGTGCAGGAGCCACCAACCCGGGAAATGTTCCAGCTCTAGCAGAAGCCGCCCCAAAAGCAGCCAGTACACACGCAGACGCTCCGACCTCAGCGCCGCAGCCACAGACACTCGAGCTCCCCGGCCACCGTAGTGAGAGGAAAGGCCTCCCCCTTCGATCCCAGTAGGTCAGCCACTTCCGGGGCACTAAATCCTTTTGATTAGTCGTAGCAACATCAACGGCCCACAGAGCCATGCTCCTCCACTTCATCCTTTTTCCCCACTGTCCGCCACCCCAGCCCCTAGATCACCAATACAGCAAGCGCAGAGCCAAGGGAAAGTATCTATCTGTAATTGGTGTCTCTGATAGACAATCCACATTACGCCTGCTTGGAGTTCCCGCGAGACAATTGGACTTCAACTCCCAGCGTGCCACGCCACGCCACGCCCTCTCCTTTGGCACCAGAACTACAAGACCCAGTATGCACTGCGCCCCCTCATTCTTTGCCCTCCTCCTGACAGCCGCAGACCCGAGATGTGATTTCAGAGGAGTCACTAAATTCCTTGGGAAAATGTAGACCCATTTTGATAAAAATGCCGCTATTCTGTGCTATCCTGTTTGTGAAGGTTCTCTAAGCCAAGCTATAGTTGAGACGGTAGGTAAATACTTATAAAATATTAAGGAATGTGTGCATTTTCCACATTCCGATTATTTTCAAGGATTGAAACTTAAGAGAGTATAAACGCTTTTTATGAAATGGAAATTTTTATCCACACTCATAAGGAGTATGATACTAAATTATTGCGAAGTGTAATCCTAGGTCGTTTTGCAGTACTGAAAGATTGTGTTGGAACAAGGACTGCCACACATGCTCCTGAATTGCGTAAGAAATTATAGTAAGAGCTGGGAGTGAAAAATTAACAATCTGTACTGCCGGACTGTGCACCCACATGGCAAAGGAAATCTTTCAGAATGCCGAGTTGAAAGTTCAAAATTAAATTTTAAAATTTTTTCACTTTTTTAACGGGTTAATGGTTTGGATTATTTTCATTATAACTAGAACTATTTATTTTCTATTATGTGGTAAGGCAACCAAGTAACCAGTCACACAAAGGATATAGCAAGATCATAAATGTAACATTTATTAGAGTGAACAAAACAAAATAACTGTTTTCTTGCCTCATTAAATAGCCTGTGGTTCCATATTTTAAAATAACAGAACTTTGTTTTGATTTCTTAGGACAGATAGCATGTATCAAACAAGCTGTCTGGATGCCTTTTTGTTACTTTCATAAAGATTTAGATTACCAAGAATGAATTTTTTTTTTAATTTTATTTATTTATTTGACAGAAAGAGAGACAGCGAGAGAGGGAACACAAGTAGGGGGAGTGGGAGAGGGAGAAGCAGGCTTCCCGCTGAGCAGGGAGCCCGATGCGGGGCTCGATCCCAGGACCCTGGGATCATGACCTGAGCTGAAGGCAGAGGCCTAACAACTGAGCCACCCAGGCGCCCCTGAATAAATATATTTTATTTTATTTTTTTTTAAAGATTTTATTTATTTATTTGAGAGAGAGAATGAGAGGCAGAGAGCACGAGAGGGAAGAGGGTCAGAGGGAGGAGCAGACACCTCGCTGAGCAGGGAGCCCGATGCGGGACTCGATGCGGGACTCGATCCCGGGACTCCAGGATCTTGACCCGAGCCGAAGGCAGTCGCTCAACCAACTGAGCCACCCAGGCGCCCTGAATATATTTTATTTTTGATATTGTGCACTAGTAGCCCATGAGAAACAATGCTTGAATTCTTAAACTATATGGTAATTACACAAAATAAAATTGATATATACCATAAACATTGGTTTTCTATGGATTTACAGCTAAACAGATTTTAATTGGTTAGAAAAACGAAGTAGAATACTTTCCATTTTTACAACCTCACACAGAAGTCACAGAGGGAAACTGTATTCTGTAACACCGACAAGGCATCCACTACCATACAAACTGCTTTCCAACTACAGTGTGCTGAATTATGCAGCACTAGCGAGTAAATATTTAAAATCTATGATCACAGAAAACAATCTGCTGCTTTCCATACTCATGCACCAACAATATGAATGCAGTAAGAGAAACCTTTCCATTGGAATGATTAGAGGTAATGATAAACTATAATTAGGTTATCTGTTATTCATAACTGTTTGCAGTAAATAAATACATAATTGCATCCACTTATTAAAGATGTTATTAAGGAAGCTTTTAAAATATGCTAAATAATTGATATGCATATTCTAAAGTAATTTCAATGATCAATTGTGTAAATGAACATGGAAGAGGGTTTAAAGAGTACATAATTTATGTAACAGACTTTAGGTTTTAAAAGGAGATTCTTGGCAGCTGCAATACTCAGCAATATTCGGTCCTCACTTTTAAACGTGTCTTTGACTTTCCAATTCAGCCAATTGCCAAGCATAGGAGAGTTAAAGCTGGACAAGATATTCATTTCAGTGCAACAAATACACAATTAGTGCTGCTAAGGACAAAGCACTTTATTCAGCCACTACAGTCCATTTCTGAAGCACAGAGAATTTTGATAGTTGGGAAAGATTTAAAAGGGAAATGATAAGAGAGCCTTATCAGAATAGAAAACGGAAAGTAAAATATATGTAACATAATCTACTAATAATCACTTATGCATTTGGTTAATTGGAACTCTATACTAGCTAATATACCTTCTAAGAGGCAGGAGCCACATCTTAAATATTTGTGTCCCTCTCAGCTCTAACATAGTACTTTGTTCAGAGTAATTTGCTCTCCATAAGTGTTTGTGGGAGTTCAGAGTGATGTCTGAAGCCCTGACACTCCCTTCTTACTCATACTATGTAGTTTGTTTTTTTAATATTTAATTAATTAATTTATTTGACAGAGAGAGGGAACACAAGCAGGGGGAGTGGGAGAGGGAGAAGCAGACTCCCCATGGAGCAGGGGGCCCGATGCGGTGCTCGATCCCAGGACCCTGGGATCATGACCTGAGCCGAAGGCAGATGCGTAACGACTGAGCCACCCAGGCGCCACCATACTATGTAGTTTTAATATAAGCTATTTTTAACATCTGAGCTTCATTTTCTTAATTAGTAATTCAGATTATATAATAAAACAGGTATTAAAACCAGAATATTTCATTAATCAGAATGCACTCAAAAACATGAAAGAACATTTATTGCTGTGTGTGTATGTATATATATATATAAAATATATATATGTATGTGTATGTGTATGTATATAAATATATATATAAAATATATATATATATATATATATATAACAACATCTATTTTAAGTGTCAAGACCTTTCTAAAATGTCATCATATCCCAGGCATATACTTTGAAACCATACCAGCCATCCTAGTAGCATTGATTGTGATACAACTCAAGATTTTTTTTTTTTAAGGATTTTTTTTTTTAAAGATTTTATTTATTTATTTGAGAGAGAGAGAATGAGAGACAGAGAGCATGAGAAGGAGGAGGGTCAGAGGGAGAAGCAGACTCCCTGCCGAGCAGGGAGCCCGATGCGGGACTCGATCCCGGGACTCGATCCCGGGACTCCAGGATCATGACCTGAGCCGAAGGCAGTCGCTTAACCAGCTGAGCCACCCAGGCGCCCCAAGATTTTTTTTTTTTAAGATTTTATTTATTTATTTGAGAGAGAGAGACAGAGAGAGAGCATGAGAAGGGGGAGGGTCGGGAGGGTCAGAGGGAGAAGCAGACTCCCTGCTGAGCAGGGAGCCCAATGCGGGACTCGATCCAGGGACTCCAGGATCATGACCTGAGCCGAAGGCAGTCGCTTAACCAACTGAGCCACTCAGGCGCCCACAACTCAAGATTTTTTAGTAAACTTTTAATCCTTAACTTCTACCAAGAATACTTCTTTATCCATTTCCCTTCTGAACCCAAGGAGAGATGAAAGGTCTGTTTAATAAGTAAATGTGTAACATGAATCCCTGGTCAAGAATATTATCTTGAGATAAATTGAGCCCAGCCTTTGATGAGACCAATAACTTGTAGGCCTTCAAAAGCTAAAAAAAATATTTTGAGGAAAACTTAAAACCTTTCCTCCTTTCCAAGTGACCTTATTTCCATCACCTCTCCTACATCTTCAATCTTTTTCTATTTCTCCACTGCCTTCTGTACCTCAACCTAGCTACAGAATCCTCATAATTTTGAAAGTGAGTTCAGTGGATTCAGCTTCCCTCCTAAATGCAATATTATTCCATCCTCCTTTTCATTACATAGCCACATTCAGCAAGTGCTGCAAAGTAAACCTTAGTCTTGAAATGCCACACACGATCTAGCCACAGCTTATATCTACCAAACACCCAGCACTGTGCTAAATCCTGGAAATATGAAGAGAATTCAGATAGGAAAATTATGGTCCCACAATACAGTGTGATAAACATTATGATAGAGATATGGACAAGGTATTAAGAGAACAAGGAGTGTCAGTTACTCTCAAATTGAGGGACCTTAGAGGAGAAAGTCCTGAGATAACTTAAATGGCAAAAATAATTCACCAACTGCAGAAGAGGGAGGCTCAACCAATGTAGAATAAATTCATTACAGCTGGAACATGAGAGTGAGGGAGTGGTAGGATACAAAACTGGAAAGACAGACTGGGGCTATTTCCTAAAGGGGTCTTGTGTACTATGTTAAAAATCTTGGACTTTAACCTGGTTATATAGGGAACCATTTAGGGAATGACATAATTAGATTGCATTTTAGGCTGCAGTGTTATGGAGAATGTTTTGGGCTGAAAAGAACAGTTAAGATATTGTTTTCATAATTCATATTTAAAAATGGGAAATCTGAAGTAAATAGTGATTTTAAAAAAACAAAAGAATTGGTCAGAGATATTAGAATAATAGAATCAAAAGGAGGTATGAGGGGGAGAAGGAATCAAGAAAGACCCCCAGGTTTCTGCTTTTCCAATTTTCCATATGTTGAGTTAGGAATGGTTGGGGCACCTGGCTGGCTCAATCAGAAGAGCTTGCGGCCCTTGATCTCAGAGTTGTGAGTTTGAGCCCCAAATTGGGTGTAGAAATTACTTGAAAATAAAACCTTTTTTTTTTAATCTTTAAAAAAAAAAAAAGAAATGCTTAAAGAATTGCCAGATGGCTATATCCAGGAGGCAGTTAGATATGAAGTTTAAGAGAAAGATTTGAGCTCACTATATACCTTTGGGAGTTATCAACTTTAGATGATGGTTGAAAAAATGGGCATGGATAAGATTTTTTTTGTTTGAAGATTTTATTTATTTATTTGTCAGAGAGAAAGAGAGAGAGGGTGAGCAGCAGGTAGAGGGAGAAGCAGGCTCCCCACTGAGCAGGGAGCCCAATGCAGGACCCGATCCCAAGACCCTGGGATCATGACCTGAGCCGAAAGCTGATGCCCAACTGACTGAGCCACCAGGTGTCCTTGGACATGGATAAGATTGTGAGCTAGGTAGATAGGGATGTAAGCTCATAACCCAGGAATGAGGCAAGGTAGAGAATGGTATATACAAATGTCTCAAAATCCTTCATGGAACAGGATTTTTACATAAAATCAGAGGATTACAGAATGAGGGAGAGAGCTGAACTCATCTCTGAACCTGGTGTGCATGAATAAATGAGAACAAAAAGACAAAAATAAAAACACATAAATTCAAGAAAGTTGCAGAGAGACCAAATCCAGAGAAAAGTCAGCATTCAATAAGACCAGGAGGTGAGGGGCACCTGGGTAGCTCAGTCGGTTAAGCATCTGCCTTAGGCTGGGGTCATGATCCCAGGTTCCTGGGATAGAGCCCCAGTTGTCCACGGGCTCCTTGCTCACCTGCTCAGCAGGGAGTCTGCTTCTCTCTCTCCCTCTGCTGCCCCCCCTCCCTCTGTGCCCTCCCCACCCCCATCCCTGCTCCTACTCTCTTTCTCTCAAATAAATAAATAAAATATTATTTTTTAAAAAGTCCAGGAAGTGAATTCTGTGAGGAGAATCATGTTGTAGCAAATTAGAGCATGAGAGAAGGAATGGAAAGATTTCTAAGGGAGAAAAGTAGTAAGAGGATTGGGTCAGGGGAAAGGGAAGCACAGGTGAGAGCACAAAAAGAAAGATGATGACCAAGGATGACAGGAATATGAGGTATATTCACCAGCCTCAAGGTTTCAAAGCAGAAATTCTATATAAATCTGAGGTTCACCCTAACTGTGTGTAGCTTTCAGGACTCTTGGCAGCAGAAGGTGCAAACTGACTTACACTCACATCCTTGTTTTATAATGGATTCCACATCCTCCTTACAGCCCAGAGCTTCTGGGCAGAGATATTCCTTCCCCAAAGCCTACAGGTTAAATTATGATTTGCCTATAGTTTAGACTCTAACCAAACAATGTGGCCCATTTCTTTTGGTTTAGGCTATGAACATGTGGCACAATTCCAGGCAATGAGATGTGAAGGAAAATTTGCTAGGGAGCTTCTGGGAAAGGTTTTTGCTAACAAAAAGCAGTTCATGCTGTACACCCTGGTCATAGCAGCATTATTCACAATAGCTAAAGGTGGAAGATGCCCAAGGGTTCATCAACAAGTGAATGAATAAGCAAAATGTATATAGACACACAATGTAATATTATTCAGCCTTTAAAAAGTAAGAAATTGTGATACATGATACAACATGAATGAACCCTGAGGACATTATACTGAGTGAAATAATCCAGTCACAAAAAGACAAATACTGTGTGGTTCTACTTACATGAGCTACCCAGAGTAGTCACATTCAGAGATAGAAAGTAGAATGGTGATTGCCAGGGGCTGGGGGGAGGGGGGAATGAAGAATTATTATTTAACGGGTATAGCGTTTCAGTTTTGAAAGATGAAATGAGTTCTAGAGATAGATGGCGGTGATGGCAGCACCACAATGTGAATGTACTTAATGCTACTGAACAGTGCACTTAAAAATGGTTAAAATAGTAAACTTTAGTTATGTATATTTTGCCACAATGAAAAAAAATTAGAGGGAGAAAAAAGCAATACATGCCAAGGCCATTTAGTGGCAAAAGAATAGTCTCTTCAACAAATAGTGGTGGGACAACTGGATTTCCACATGCAAAAGAATAAATTTGGGGGGCGCCTGGGTGGCTCAGTTGGTTAAGCGACTGCCTTCAGCTCAGGTCATGATCCTGGAGTCCCGGGATCGAGTCCCGCATCGGGCTACCTGCTCAGCAGGGAGTCTGCTTCTCCCTCTCCCGCTCCCCCCTCTTGTGCTCTTTCTCTCTCTCACTCTTTCTCTCTCAAATAAGTAAATAAAATCTTTAAAAAAATAAATAAAATAAATAAATAAATCTTAAAAAAAAAAAAAAGAATAAATTTGGATCCCTAACCATATGATATTCCCATGCCATATTTAAAAATTAGCTCCAAATGGATCAAAGATCTAAATATAAAGGTTAAAATAATAAAACTCTTAGAAGAAAACATACAGGTAAACTTTCATAACCTGGATTTAGCCATGGCTTCTTAGATGTGACACCAAAGCACAAAAAAGAAAAAGATAAGTGGACTTCATCAAAATTTAAAAGCTTTCATGCATCAAAGGACACTGTGAAGGAGGTGAAAAGATAATCCACAGAATGGAAAAAATATTTGCAAGCCATTTATCTGATAAAGGTTTAATATCCAGAATGTACGAAGAACTAACAGATCAGAAACAAAAAGACAACAACCCAATTAAAAGATGAGCAAAGGACTTGAATAGATACTTCTCCAATAGATATATACAGATAGTCAATAGCACATGAAAAAATGCTCAACATCACTAATTATATTTTTATGATAAATAAAATGTTTTTTATGTTTAAGCCTATATATATGTATATATACATATATATATACACACACTTAAGAGTAATATATAATGTTTAAAACTGCAAAATCTGGGGGCACCTGGGTGGCTCAGTCATTGGGCGTCTGCCTTCGGCTCGGGTCATGATCCCACAGTCCTGGCATCGAGCCCCGGGTCAGGCTCCCTGCTCCACGGGAAGCCTGCTTCTCCCTCTCCCACTACCCCTGCTTGTATTCCTTCTCTTGCTGTGTCTCTCTGCCAAATAAATAAATAAATAAAATCTTTAAAAAAAAAACAAAACTGCAAAATCTGGGCGCCTGGGTGGCTCAGTTGGTTAAACATCCAGCTCTTGATTTCAGCTAAGGTCATGAGATCCAGCCCCACACTGGGCTCTGCATTGAACGTGGAGCCTGCTTAAGATTCTCTCTCTCCACGGGCGCCTGGGTGGCTCAGTTGGTTAAGCGACTGCCTTCGGCTCAGGTCATGATCCTGGAGTCCCTGGATCGAGTCCCGCATCGGGCTCCCTGCTCGGCAGGGAGTCTGCTTCTCCCTCTGACCCTCCCCCCTCTCATGTGCTCTCTCTCATTCTCTCTCTCTCAAATAAATAAATAAAATCTTTAAAAAAAAAAAGATTCTCTCTCTCCTAAGACAATTATCATATGATCTCACTGATACTTGGAATTTAAGAAACAAAACAAGGATTATCCGAGAAGAGAGAAAAAAATAAAACAAGACAAAACCAGAGAGGGAGACAAACCATAAGAGACTCTTAATCATAGGAAAAACTGAGGGTTGCTGGAGGGGACGTGGGGAGAGGGATGGGGTAACTGGGTGATGGACATTAAGGAGGGCATGTGATGTAATGATCACTGGGTATTATATAAGACTGATGAATCACAGACCTGTACCTCTGAAACCAATAATACATTATATGTTAATAAATTGAAAAAAAAATTCTCTCTTTCCCTCTGCCCTTTCCCCCATTCACACACTCTCTCTCAAAAAAATAAGAAAAAAGAAACTGCAAAATGTTACACCAATCACTGCATTAGTTATGTGTTCTGTATAATAAATTACCCATTTCTTAGTGGTTTTGTTTTTGGCTTTTTAAGTAGGCTCCAGGCCCAACGTGGAGCCCAACATGGGGCTTGAACTCACAACCCTGAGATCAAGACCTGAGCTAAGATCAAGAGTTGGACTTTCGGGGTGCCTGCGTGGCTCAGCCATTTAGCGTCTGCCTTCGGCTCAGGTCATGATCCCAGGGTCCTGGGATCGAGCCCCACATCGGGCTCCTTGCTCGGCAGGGAAGCCTGCTGCTCCCTCTCCCACTCCCCCTGCTTGTGTTCCCTCTCTCGCTGTGTCTCTCTCTGTCAAATAAATAAAAAATCTTTAAAAAAAAAAAAAAAAGAGTTGGACTCTGAACCAACTGAGTCACCTAAGTGCCCCCATCTCTTAGTGGTTTTATTTTATTTTATTTTTTTAAGATTTTTATTTATTTGTGAGAGAGAGAATGAGAGACAGAGAGCATGAGAGGGAGGAGGGTCAGAGGGAGAAGCAGACTCCCCGCTGAGCAGGGAGCCCGATGTGAGACTCGATCCTGGGACTCCAGGATCATGACCTGAGCCAAAGGCAGTCGCTCAACCAACTGAGCCACCCAGGCACCCCTCTTAGTGGTTTTAAAGAACAACATTTATTATTTCACAATTTGGCGGGATTAGGAATCTGGGCATGACTTAGCTGGGTCCTCTGCTTTCTGGTTTCTATCAAGGTTGTAATCAAGATTATGGCCAAGGTCTGTGGACCCATCTGAAAGCATGACTGGGGAAGAATGTGCTTCCAAGTTCAATCAGTGGTTGTTGACAGGATTCAGTTCTTTGTTGAACTGAAGGCCGTAGTTCCTCACTGGCTATTGGTCATAGCCACTCTCATTTCTTTGCCTCAATATCATCCTGTTTCTTTAAAGCACATGAGCCAAGAAGGCAATAGAGTCTGCTAGCCAAATGGATGTCATTGTCTTTTAAAATCCAATCATAGAAATAACATCTCGTCACTTTTGTTGTATTCTACATATTAGAAACAATGTACTGTCTCTAGCCCACACGCAGGGAGAGGTGATTACAAAAAGGCATACAGTGGTGCCTGGCTGGCTCAGTCGGTGGAGCGTGAGACCCTTGATCTCAAGGTTGTGAGTTCAAGCCCCACACTGGGTGTAGAGATTACTTAAAAATAAAATCTTAAAAAAAAAAAAAAAAACTGAAAACAAAACAAAGGGGCATACATACAAGGAGGTGGGGATCATTGGAAGCCATTTTAAAAATACCTACCACAGTCACCTTATACAATTGTTGCAAATACCATGCTAATTCGTAAGTACCTTGCAAGGAGGCACAAAATGGAATAGGAACAGAAGCAACAAAGTGAACGACTAGCTTTATGGTGAAAGGATTCCTTGCTATTCAAGAATCTAGTGCATTGGGGCGCCTGGGTGGCTCAGTCGGTTGAGCGACTGCCTTCGGCTCAGGTCATGATCCCAGGGTCCTGGGATCGAGCCCAACATCGGGCTCCCTGCTCTGCGGGGAGCCTGCTTCTCCCTCTCCCACTCCCCCTGCTTGTGTTCCCTCTCTCGCTGTGTCTCTCTCTGTCAAATAAATAAATAAAATCTTAAAAAAAAAAAAAAAAGAATCTAGTGCATTCATGGTTTCTGAGAGAAAGGATTTGACAAGGTAATTGTCTTTTGTTTTTCTTACCTAAGCATTTTACCACTCAAATCCTCTCCATGCTCCGAAGCAATGTTTATCTTTGATATTGCCACCAACAAAACCCAAAACCACTACCTTTGAACACAGTTGCATTACGTAGAGCTAAGGATGTAAGAATCATTTCTTTGAGGGCTGAACATTATTAGTAATAAGAACAAATATTTTGGGTGAGAGGTTGTACTGGGTTAGTACTGAGAACCTGCAAGAGAATGATAAAGATGCTCTTGTGTTTTTAGTATAATATGCAACCCTCTAAGGCATGGGGACATAGGACAGTGATTCCTCTTTCTTGGGGCTAGTGGCATAACTGATGTGTTTCAGGCACCTGGAACCTGGTAGGCAGTAAATAGTCTACTCCTTGGCTAGTCTAACATTTCTCAACTTTTAGATGATTTGAACTCTGGTCAGTATGACTTCAAAATTCACAGTTTTCTTTCTCTCTTTCCTTCTTTTAATCCCTTCTATTCTTGTGAAAGTTAACCATTTTTCCAATTATTTTTTAAAAACTTATGCTCTTCCTTCTACCTTACACTGCTCTCCAGGGAAGAACAGCAAGTTAAATACTGCTCATAAACATTACTTCTGTTAGACTAAATCTTAGCCTGACTCAATTTCAGGTTCTTCTGAATCTAAATATAGTTTCTCTCTCTCTCTTTCTTTGTTGATAGAAAATTATTAACTATTTTGGGTGTTAGGAGACTCAGAAATTCAGTGAGCCAGGAGAAAAAGGAAAGAGTCTAATACTGGCAATTTGTCACTTGAACCAAAAACCAAATCTCAAACTTTGAATTGGGTGAAGATTGAAATAGTAATGTTTATCAATAGTTCATAATAACATGGAAATGTGCTTTATATTTTAATTGCAAATGAAAAAAGCTGGATAAAAAATTATGCTTGTGGGCGCCTGGGTGGCTCAGTTGGTGAAGCGACTGCCTTCGGCTCAGGTCATGATCCTGGAGTCCCGGGATCGAGTCCCGCATCGGGCTCCCTGCTCGGCGGGGAGTCTGCTTCTCCCTCTGACCCTCCTCCCTCTCATGCTCTCTGTCTCTCACTCTCTCTCTCTCAAATAAATAAAATCTTTAAAAAAAAAAAAAATTTTAAAGAATAACTTCTTTTTTTTTTTTTTTTTAAGATTTTATTTATTTATTCATGAGAGACAGAAAGAGAGAGGCAGAGGGAGAAGCAGGCTCCCAAGGAGCAGAGAGCCCGATGCGGGACTCGATCCCAGGACCCTGGGATCATGACCTGAGCCGAAGGCAGACGCTTAACCATCTGAGCCACCCAGGCGCCCTAAAGAATAACTTCTAAACATGGGTATCTGTGTTTCAGGTTATAACTATTATATTAAAGATATCCTCCTTCATACAAAGAATAGCATGAAAGTTGGTCACATTAAATGTATCCAAGAAAGTGTATCATAGTATTACTTACGAAGTACATTCAGCATAAAAACCTAGTGAGTTAAACAGATTTCAATGACCTGCCAGTAGATGGCTCTCTTAATTTGCTGTTTTGTTTTCAGTTCAAATTTGTGCTTTTCCCAGGCAAGTCACAACCATCAAAAAACCCCAGTAACAGGGTAGAAATGGTTCCCCAGAAATTAATCCATTTGTCTATTTTCTAGAAGGACTTAAAATTCACAGTTGTATTCATTTGCAGAGGTACCTCTTCAGAGGATAGTTGTGGGGGTTTGTTGTTGTTTATTTTTTTTTTAAGATTTATTTTTATTTATTTGAGCGAGAGCGCAAGAGCGGGGCGCAGAGGGAGAGTCTCAAGCAGACTCCATGCTAAACTCAAAGCCTGTCACAGGGTTCAGTCTCACAACCCCGAGATCAGGACCTGAGCTGAAACCAAGAGTCTGATGCCCAACAAACTGCTTCACCCAGGTGCCCCGTTTGTTGTTGTTTAATGAATAAAACCTCAGGGAACACTTTGGGTAATGTTTTAATCAGAGACAAAAATTTTGATTATTTTTACATGTAATGATATATGGATGAACCTAATTTATTTTTTAAAATTTTCTTGGAAAATGAACTTTTAATTTTTCTTGCTATCTCATTTTTTTATAACAAAGTCAAGTAATGACGTATAAAAATCCATCTTTTCTAGGAACATCTGGGTGACTCAAGGCAAGCGCCTGCTTTTGGCTCAGGGGATTGGTCCTGGGATCGGTCCTGGGATTGAGTCCCACATTGGGCTCCTTGCTCAGTGAGGAACCTGTTTCTCCCTTTGCCTGCCACTCCCCCTGCTTGTGCTCTCCTGCTCTCTCTCAGACAAATAAATAAGTAAAATCTTTTTTAAAAATCCATCTTGGATTTTGGTGAAGATCTTTCTATTTCTATGAAATTTTATCTTTCTTTTACTGTGATTGGTGGCATTTATTAGTTTTGCTATTAGTTCCTTGAATATTTAGAAAATAAAGCTATATTTTATTCTACAAGATATTTGTTGCTATGACAGATATATCCAGATATTCACTAGTTAAACCTTTTAACATATAGAGTTTATAGCTCTACCCAATGTCTCTGCAAAGTTCTAGAACATAAGTTCTAGATTATCTTCGGATTATATCTCTAAACTCCTAAATATACCTGTGCTCTACAGTTGCCATCCTAAGCAAGTCCAGGGGGAAGCCCAGTCTCTTCATTGCTTTCACAAAAGACCCACTTACATGGAAGCACTTGATGAAGATCTGCAGAATCCTAAAGAGAAGTCACAGGGCAAGGCTCTTGGTCTTTAATTAGGACAATCTTTTGATCTTACTTCATATTTCCTCCTCTTTACTTCTCTCCATTTCTTCCTATATAACCAGAATTTAATAATAAATTCAACCCTGTTATTCATAGGTCTGCCAAGTGTCAGACCTTCTCAAGTTCTTCAGACCCTTCAGCTGACCCCATGGGTAGCTCTAAAGCTGAGATGGCCCTTCAGACATGTCTTGAATCAAGGCAAGAGGCCAGGGCTTGGAACCCCTCATTGATCAGTGTGGAGGCAAGTTATTCCCAGAAAGGAGGCATAACCTGGAATGAGGTGCCTCCCTTTGTCTAAGGGTAATTCACAGAGAAAGACTCAGCTTTGAGCCATCAGCAGCCAACACTCCCAAAAAGCAGGGAGAAATCAGTGCTTCCATCCTAAAGGTGGCAACTGGGCAGTGCACCACAACAATCTACCTCAGAGTCCATCTTCAGAAAAAGAAAATGAGGCCTAAACAGCAAGACATAAACCCAGAAAGAAATGGAGAGACCCAACAATATTATTTGAGTAGCTCAGCTTAGCTCTCTCCCTGGAATTCCTAGTTACAAGAGTCAATAGATTCCATTTTCTGCTTAAGCCATTTGATATTGGGTTTCTGTCACTTGCAACTGAAAGACCCTGACTAATAATACCATATGTTTAAAGAGAGCAATAATCATTAATTTCTTCTTTCAGCACTTACCACAATGTTATATTATAATTTATTTGTTTACACATCTATCTTTCTAATTAGACTGTAAATTCCCTATACGATCACATTTTATTCATCCATCTCTAGCATCTATAGCAATGCATAAAGGAGATAGTGAATAAATATTAATTGAATTAATGAGTAAGAAAATACCAAAATGATAGACAATGCACAAGCATAGACATGGATGAGTTCACAGAGCTCATTAAGGAAAGTGTAGTCAAAACTTTGAGGGTCACCCAGCTGGCTCAGTCAGAAAAATATACAACTCTTGATCTCAGGGTTGTGAGTTCAAGCCCCTCGTTGGGTGTAGAGATTACTAAGAAAAATAAATAAGCATGGGGCACCTGGGTGGCTCAGTTGGTTGAGTGTCTGACTCTTGATCTCAGCTAAGGTCTTAATCTCACAGTTATGAGTTCGAGCCCCACAATGGACTCCACACTGGGCATGGAGCCTACTTATACCGAACTAACTAACTAACTAAATAAACAAACAAGCAAACTTAAAAAAAAAGTTTATTTGAAAGGCATAATATTTGTCCTCTCTGATTTCACATTTCCTCTCTTGGTTCAGTCTAAACTGGAATTTAACCCAAAATACTCAGATTCTTTAACATCAGGTAGCTTTAGGTTGATGTTTAAACTAGGTTTGGTAGAGGGTGCCTGGGTGGCTCAGTCGTTAAGCGTCTCCCTTCAGATCAGGTCATGATCCCAGGGTCCTGGAATCAAGCCCCGCATCAGGCTCCCTGCTCAGCTGGGAGCCTGCTTCTCCCTCTCCCACTCCCCCTGCTTGTGTTCCCCCTCTAGCTGTGTCTCTCTGTCAAATAAATAAAATCTTAAAATAAATAAATAAACTAGGTTTGGTAGAATGCTCATTTCTTCTTAAAATACAATTTTTTGCCTTCTCTCTGATTCTGGGTTCCATGTTCATTCTTGGTCTATGGATTTGTTCACTGTGTATTTGGTCTCAGGCGCTGTGCTGGACTCTGGGAATATAGCAATGAGTATGATAGAAAGCCCTGCATCCAGGAACTGTATATTCTTAAAAAGGAAAGCAGATTGTAAACAATTGCAAATGTATTTGTATTACGGGAGTGTATAACAAGGGAGGATAACCTAAATTGTGAGATTAGGGAAATTGTCCCTGAGAAAATGACATTTCTACAGCGATTCAAAGGAAGAATATATAAGTTAGCTCCCAGAAGTCCCCAACATTTTACTGTGTCTCATTGGCCTAAGGTAATCAGTATGATCAGAAGAATAGATGAATTCACTAATCAATAAGTGAATCAGTAATTTTATTAATTCAATAGAAATTCACTAAGTAGGGACGCCTGGGTGGCTCAGTCGGTTAAGCGTCTGCCTTCGGCTCAGGTCATGATCCCAGGGTCCTGGGATCGAGTCCCACATCGGGCTCCTTGCTGAGCAAGAAGCCTGCTTCTCCCTCTGCCTGCCTCTGTCTCTCGCTCTCTGATAAATAAATAAAATCTTTAAAAAAAAAGAAAAAAAGAAAAAAGAAATTCACTAAGTAGCTAAGCTCACAAGAATCCACTTCTGGAACTGAAGGGTAAGATTAATCTCTCCAAAATTATATGGTTAAGAGTAAGAGAGGAATTTTCCCCAAAAGGAGATTTTTGGGTGCAGCTACAGAGAAGAAGTGGAAATGGATGTTGGGCAGTAAGCACAAGCATCCCATCATAGGCAGCAAGACTTGATTCAGAAAGCCAGCTAGAAGACCTTTGCAGTAATCCAAGCGAGAGATGACTTAAATAAGGAGAGGCCAAAGAGGGTTGAGAGAATGGATAGGACTTGATAATTAATTGGCTGAGAGAATAATAAGTGGAGAGACTATTCAAAGATGACTCAAAGATTAAAGTTTTTTCTTGCCCAGCTTTGACATAGTTAGCCTAGATGTCTTAAGAATTTCCTGGGTGGGTCCAAGAATGAGAAAAGATTTCCCTACCTTATCATAAAGTTCTTTTTGGATGTTTTCTGAACTATCTTTATAAATGTTTCCCTTTAGAAACCCTTTAGAGTTCTTGGTTCTTCTTCTGGACCCTCATATGATTTTCTATAGTGTATTGCTTTTCTGAACCATATTCATTATTCAAACGTTAAGCCTCCTTCTACCTTAGCTTCTTTATGCACTGTATCAAGCAAGCATCTGACCCCTTAATACTAACCATTGGCAAATGTGTTGAAGTTGGACATTATGTTTTTAAGATTTTATTTATTTGTCAGAGAGAGAGAGAGGAAGAGGGAACACAAGCGGGGGGAACAGCAGGCAGAGGGAGAAGCAGGCTCCCCAGAGAGCAAGGAGCCTGACGTGGGACTTGATCCCAGGACTCTGGGATCATGACCTGAGCCTAAGGCTTAACCGACTGAGCCACCTGGGCATTGCAGAAATTACTTTAAAGTAGTTTTTTTTTAAATAAAAAAAGATAGTATACCCACTAGGGTGCTTAGGTGGCTTAGTCAGTTAAATGTGCAGACTCCTGATTTGGCTCAGGTCATGATCTCAGAATTGTGGGATCAAGCCCTGTGACCAGTTCATTGCTCAGCACAGAGTTTGCTTGATATTCTCTCTCTCTAAAATAAATAAATAAAATCTTTAAAAAAATTAGTATACCCAAAATTGTAAACATAAATTGTGATGGCTACTCATCTGATGATTCCCCTGTGACTCGATTTTGTAAGAGATTCCAGATCCCTGGTCACAAATGTAAACACATGATCTGGACTGGGTCAGCTTAAGTTCCTTACTTCCCTAGCCACAATGACTCATCCAAGGGATGGGCTTATTTTTCCTTCCTAGAGATTTTTTATACTGAAGCTGAGAAAAAGATATTCACCTTTTTCTAAAATAACTAAGCTTGAAAGAATACAATTTTTTAATTTTTTTTAAAGATTTTTTTTATTCATTTGATGGTGAGAGAGGGAACACAAGCAGGGGGAGTGGGAGAGGGAGAAGCAGGCTTCCCGCTGAGCAGGGAGCCCGATGCGGAACTTGATCCTGGGACTCAAGGATCATGACCTGAGCTGAGGGCACTTAACGACTGAGCCACCCAGCACCCTGGAAGAATACAATTTCAAGTCTCTTTGCCTGTGTACTCTTCATAAATTCAGATCATCTAAAGAAGGAAAAATTGACAGCAGTGTGCAAAAAGATAGAGACACAAGATATGGAAAGAGACAGAGAAAGAAACAGAAGTAGAGAGACAGAGATCTTAAAACCAGGTAGCATTTATATCCCTGGATGCTGCTGTCCATTGAGCCAGCTCAAATTCTGACCTTTCTGTAGCTTGCTCATATGTTCTAGCAGGGATCCCAAGTGCTGGCACATGACAGGCACTCTAAAAATGTTGAGATAGAGACTTTACTTTGGACCAAGATGAAGTAACAGGGACCACATTCACCCTTTCTTCCAAAACAATGAAAAAAGCAGACAAAATATAAGAAAAATGGTTTTTAGACATTGGACATCAGGCAATACAGGACAGTATGATTTCAGGGTACCTGGCTGGCTCAGTTGGTAGAGCATACAACTCTTGATCTCAGGTCATGAGTTCAAGCCCCATGTTGGGGGTAGAGCTTACTTTAAAAAAAAAAGGGGGGGGGTGCCTGGGTCCTTCATTCTTTTGGGCATCTGACTTTTGATTTCCACTCAGGTCATGATCTCCAAGTCGTGAGATTGAGCCATGTCATGCTCCGTGCTCAGTGGGGAGTCTGCTTGAAATCCTCTACCTCTCCTTCTCCCTCTGCTTTTTCCCCCTTCTTTCTCTTTCTCTCCAAAATAAATAAATAATTTTTTTAAAAAGATTTTATTTATTTATTTGACAAAGAGAGCAAAAGAGCACAGCAAGGGGAGCTGCAGAAGGAGAGAGAGAAGCAGGCTCCCTGCTGAGCACGGAGCTCTATGTGAGAGGCTCTATCCCAGGACCCTGGGATCATGACCTGAGCCGAAGGCAGGCGCTTAACCATCTGAGCCACCCAGACGCCCTAAAATAAATAAATAAATCTTAAAAACAACAACAAAAAAACAGTATGATTTCTAAAGGGAGGAAACAAACAAAGTGAGCCCTATGAATACCCCTACTTACTGTCTGGAGAGAGTTTCCATACTGCACTGCACAGAGGGGGAGCCCAGGTGGAGTCTATGGTCTCTCTGAGTTGAGAAGATAGAGGTGGGGTCATGAGAGGACAAGACAGCTAGAGTTTTCAGGGCAGCATACCAGAGAGGAGATTGCTGCACAGAGAGTGTGCTGGGATGATCTGCAAAGGGTCTGCCTCTATTGCTTAGCTGAGTATTGATCAGAGTATGGATATAAGGAACTAAGGTGGAAACTAAGAAAAAAAAAATCTTTTAATTTTCTTTGAGCAATCTGTATTCCAACTTGAGAAATAAATGACAAATGAATCCTTATAGTTTCCAATGAACAAAACCTCTAATGGCTTTTAAACAATTATTGGATGAATGTGAATCAGTCAATTCTTCCCTGTTCCTTAAGCTAGTTGTGGCCAGATTTCTCTTCCTTACAACCAAAGAATCTTAACCAATACACCTTATAATTCCACTTCCCGGAGTTTATCTTTAGGAACCAACAAAGGATTCGAAAGATTTTGGTTATAAGAATGTCTATCAGGGCGCCTGGGTGGCTCAGTTGGTTAAGTGACTGCCTTTGGCTCAGGTCATGATCCTGGAGTCCCGGGATCGAGTCCCGCATCGGGCTCCCTGCTCAGCAGGGAGTCTGCTTCTCCCTCTGACCCTCTCCCCTCTCATGTGCTCTCTCTCTCTCATTCTCTCTCTCAAATAAATAAATAAACAAATAAATAAATCTAAAAAAAGTGTCTATCATTTTATTTTATTTTTTTAAAGATTTTATTTATTGATTTGAGAGAGAGAGTGAGTGAGAGAGAGAGAGAAGGAGCAGGGGGAGAGGCAGAGGGAGAAGCAGACTCCCCACTGAGCAGGGAGCCCAACATGGGGCTCGATCCCAGGACTCCAGGATCATGACCGGAGCCGAAGGCAGTCGCTTAACTGACTGAGCCATGCAGGTGCCCCAAGAATGTCTACCATTTAAAAAAAAATTAAAGAATGTCTATCATTTTAATGTCTATAAATCTCAGAAATGAGGAGTGCCTGGGTGGCTCAGTCGGTTAAATATCCAACTCTTGATTTTGGCTCATGTCATGATCTCAGGGTCATGAGATCAAGCCCCATGTGGGGCTCCATGCTCAGCAGGGAGTCTGCTCAAGATTCTCTTTCTCTCTCCCTCCGCCTCTGCTCCTCCCTCCACTCCCTCTCTCTTTCTCTCTTGAATAAATAAATAAAATCTTTTGCGGCTCCTGGGTGGCTCAGTCATTAAGCGTCTGCCTTTGGCTCAGGTCATGATCCCAGGGTCCTGGGACCGAGCCCCACATCGGGCACCCTGCTGCGCAGGAAGCCTGCTTCTCCCTCTCCCACTTCCTCTGCTTGTGTTCCCTCTCTTGCTGTGTGTCTCTCTCTCTCTGTCAAATAAATAAATAAAAGTCTTTAAAAAATACAATTCAAAATATTAAAAAAGTAAATAAATAAAATCTTTTAAAAATATAAATAAATAGGGCGCCTGGGTGGCTCAGTTGGTTAGGTGACTGCCTTTGGCTCAGGTCATGGTCCTGGAGTCCCGGGATCAAGTCCCACATCGGGGTCCCTGCTCAGCAGGGAGTCTGCTTCTCCCTCTGACCCTCCTCCCTCTCATGCTCTCTGTCTCTCATTCTCTCTGTCTCAAATAAATAAATAAAATCTTAAAAAAATATATATATATAAATAAATAAATCTCAAAAATGAGAAACGAAACAAAGATTTTTTTATGCAAATTTTGGTAAAATAGTCTAATAAAATACTACGTAGTAACTAACATAACATAACTTATTTGACATAGAAATATGTTTATGGGGCGCCTGGGTGGCTCAGTTGGTTAAGCGACTGCCTTCGGCTCAGGTCATGATCCTGGAGTCCCAGGATCGAGTCCCATATTGGGCTCCTTGCTCAGCAGGGGGTCTGCTTCTCCCTCTGACCCTCCCCCCTCTCATGTGCTTTCTCTCTCTCATTCTCTCTCTCAAATAAATAAATAAAATCTTTAAAAAAAAAAAAAGAAATATGTTTATGATATATTGATGAATTTTAAAAGGCAAGTTATAAACCAGCATGTATAGCTTTTTATTGTACGTATGTATATATACATATAAAGTGTGGATTTATCTTAAAATGTTAATAATTCTTATCTCTGGCTGTTAGAGCTCAGGTAGTTTTTATTTTCTCTTTTTTTTAAAGTATCTGTACAGGGGGCACCAGGGTAACTCAGTCAGTTAAGCATCCGACTCTTGGTTCTGGCTCAGGTCATGATCTCAGGGTCATGGGATTGAGCCTGTCCCACTCCATGCTCAGTGCAGAGTCTGCTTGAGGTTCTCTCTCCCTCTCCCCCTGCTCTCACTCTCTCTCTAAAATAAAATAAATAAATCTCTTTTAAAAAAGTATCTGTATAGGGGCGCCTGGGTGGCTCAGTCGTTAAGTGTCTGCCTTCAGCTCAGGTCATGATCTCAGGGTCCTGGGATCGAGCCCCACATCGGACTCCCTGCTCGGCAGGAAGCCTGCTTCTCCCTCTCCCCCTCCCCCTGCTTGTGTTCCCTCTCTCGCTGTGTCTCTCTCTGTCAAATAAATAAATAAAATCTTAAAAAAAAAAAAAGTATCTGTATATTCTGATTATTCTACAACAAATTTGTTTCAACTATTAGTTTTTAATACCCGTCTCCTTAGTTGACCCCAGAGTTTTTGGTTTTGATCTAAAGTTTACCTCTGAGTTCCAGTTTATTTGCAAAGCAGAGGAGATTGACACACTTTTAGCCAGTTAAATAAGTCCTTTCCTGCTCAGATTACAAATTCCTCCTCTATCTCCAACTCCTTTTCCAGAGCTCTAATCATTGCATTTGTACAACATAACAGCTCTACACAAGGTACACACACTGCAGGCACAATAAAAACTGTTAAGTAGATGGTTATTCTCTCAATAATATCCTAAGAGAGAGATGTTGTACAGTCAAAGGTATATGTTTAATAAAATGGGGCCAGAGAGGTTTTAAACTTCTACCAAAACGCACTGAAGCAGCTCAGTTATTAAAGCTTACAAATGTTTCCCAGTGCCTGGCTGATCTAATGCTTTGGCAAATATTGAAAGTGACCTATATCCCTAGGGGGAAGCATATTACACCTAATAATTTGATGTCCCAGATTTTCCAGAAAAGACCTGATTTCTTCCTTTCTTTTGTTTTTCCACAACAAAGGTCATTCCTTCATTGGATTTTAGCTTTCATGTCTCTGGAAGATTTTTCCTATAAATGAATTCATGCATTTATTTTTTTTTAAAGATTTTATTTATTTGACAGAGAGAAACACAGCGAGAGAGGGAACACAAGCAGAGGGAGTGGGAGAGGGAGAAGCAGGCTTCCCGCCGAGCAGGGGGCCCATGTGGGGCTCGATCCCAGCACCCTGGGATCATGACCTGAGCTGAAGGCAGACGCTTAACGACTGAGCTGCCCAGGCGCCCATGAATTCATGCATTTAAATTTAAAAAATCTTTTGCTAGTTTACAAACCCAATTATTAATTTTAAAAAAATTACCAAAGCATCAGAGTTGAAACAACTGCTTCTCAGGTAGGATAATGTGGTATTGATTACCCCAGCAGGATCGGGGAGAGATATGAATATTGTGGATATTAAAAATCTGTTCACACTTTGGTAACCACAAGAAACTACCACGTGAATTCCCAATTTGCACCATAACTACTTCTGCCCTAAATTATAATCCCAGATATAAAGCTAACTAGCTGTATAAAAGAGGCTCAGTCAAAATTTTGTTGCTTTCATATCCTCATCTCTCAAGTAGAATTTTAAAAAATGAGGTATCAGCCTTGCTGGGTTGTTTTGAGGATTAAATGAAATACTCAATGCACAAGTGATCTGAAAAACATTGTTTTTGCCAAGGAGTCCTTTGTTAAAATCTTACTATGGACGTTAAGAAATAAAACACAGAAAAGTTGAGTTGCCCTGGTTGAAGAGGATATGAAGGACAGAAGCCCATCATACAAATGTAAAATGTTACTGTTGCTCCTCGCCATGTTTACTAGGGAAAAATAAGAATAAGGAAAAAAAAAAAAGAGTAAGAATCACAATTCCACCACATAGAGAACTGTGGATGGACAATATTTTTCCAAACCCTAAAGATTAACTTCAAACAAACTTGAGCAGGTGACTGGTTGAACAGAATGAAGTCTTTTGCCATGGTTCCCTGGGGCTGGGCTAAGTGAGATTCCAGGCCACGGTTCAATCTAAGGAAGGCAGATTTCATCATCAAGTCCAGGAGGCAATGAAACATATGGCCAGAAAGAGGAGACAAAGGCCAGAAGCTGCTGAAGAAGGAATCTGAATGAAGAGCCAGACTGAAGTAAGACTAGAGAGCCCTGGATAATAGTTGGAAACATGGCTAGAGTTCCTTTAGCTTGTCTTTAATTGCCTAGCAGCTGTAACTTCTTAGTTCAATCAGACTAGTATAAAGAATCCGTGTTACCAACGGAATTAAACTTAAGAATGTGGCCATTTTGTTAAACTTAACAAAACTGGCACTGAATTTTTGGTTAAAGGTTACAATAGGGGCAACTGGGTGGCTCAGTCCTTTGAGGGTGGAACTCTTGGTTGCAGCTCAGGTCATGATTTCAGGGTCATGAGATGGAGCACTGGGTTGGGTTCCTGTGCTGAGCCTGGAGCCTGCTTAAGATTCTCTCTCTTCCTCTGCTCACAGGCACTGTCTCTCTCTCTCTCTGTCAAAAAAAACAAAAAACACGTTATTTTGAATATACTTTGAATTATAAAGGTAAAAGAAAGATAATTTTTTGTATATTTTTTCATTTAATTGGGATGATTTTCAAGTATCTGCAATTATGGTAACTGTAAATTAAGGCATTAAGAATTTATTGGAGGGGCGCCTGGGTGGCTCAGTCTGTTGGCCGTCCGCCTTCAGCTCGGATCATCATCCCAGGGTCCTTCCTGCTCCGCGGGAAGCCTGCTTCTCTCTCTCCCACTCCCCCTGCTTGTGTTCCCTCTCTCACTGTGTCTCTCTGTGTCAAATAAATAAATAAAATCTTTAAAATATATATATATATTGGGAAAAAAAGAAAAAAATTTATTGGCAAGTAATGTATATATCCCCACTCCAAGAAATATGATGAGTGAATGAGGTTAAAATAAATGTTTTAAGGTTAAAAAAAAAAAAAAGAGTAGGATTAGGGTGAATATTTCCAAATACCCCTGCCTTCTCCTACTTTCTTATAGCTCCAGGGCAAGAGAAGGAATATAACTTGAAAGAACTATGGTAATGCCCAAATAAATTAAGGCTTTTCTATACCAGTTGTTTATAAATATTACTATTATTTGATCTATTTTTCCCTCTTTACCAAATCTATAAAGAGATATTAAAATATTAAAACCATTTATGAATCTGATTATCAGGTTAAAACATTTGTCTAGAATCTTTCAACTTATGTATGCAAAGGTTCAAAACCTTTCAGAAACATTTGATGATTGCTCCATATCTTTCATTACCCTCCTGCACATCTTTAGCCATTCTTTACTCTAGGAAGTCCCTGACATATTCGGACTGGGCTAAATGCCCTTCTATGTGCTCTAAGTCCCTCTATGTATACTTCTATCATTTCTTTTTTTTTTTTTTTTTTTAAAGATTTTATTTATTTATTTGAGAGAGAGAGAATGAGAGAGCACATGAGAGGGGGGAGGGTCAGAGGGAGAAGCAGGCTCCCCGCCGAGCAGGGAGCCCGATGCGGGACTCGATCCCGGGACTCCAGGATCATGACCTGAGCCGAAGGCAGTCGCTTAACCAACTGAGCCACCCAGGCGCCCCACTTCTATCATTTCTACTTACCACCTGTGTTGAAATTATCTGCTTATAATCTGTCTCTTTGGCTCAGTTGTAAGCTTGTATGGAAATCCTCCACAAACCCTAGAGTAGATTGAGTACCCCTATTATAAGGCTCCACAATTCCCCCTGGGTTTTTTCTTCTTTTCTTTTTTCTTTCTTTTAAGAAATACTAGTACATCATAAATGTTTCATAATTTTTAAAGATGTATTTATTTTAGAGGGGGAGGGGCAGAGGGAGAGGGAGAGGGAGAGTCTTTTTTTTTTTTTTTTTAAAGATTTTATCTATTTATTTGTCAGAGAGTACAAGCAGGGGGAGTGGCAGGCAGAGGGAGAAGCAGGCTCCCCGCTGAGTAGAGAGTCTGAGGCGGGACTCGATCCCTGACCACGAGATCATGTCCTGAGCCAAAGGAAGACGCTTAACCAACTGAGCCACCCACGCGCCCCTGGCAGAGAGAGTCTTAAGCAGACTTGGAGCTGAGCACAGAGCCCAATGCAGGACTCAATCTCATTACCCTAAGATCACAACCTGAGCCGAAACCAGGAGTCAGGCGCTTAACCAGCTGCACCACCCAGGCAACCCCCTCTGGTTTTTCTTTGTAACACTTAAGGGTGTGATTATTTTTGTTAACAGGGGTGGTAATTATCACTCTCCAGTACTCCATAACCATTATGGTTGAAGCTTTCCCTTACCACTATCACTTTCCTCACTGTATTCTATTTTCAAAAGATTATTTGAAAAAAACAAAAAGAAGAAAGTTGGGTGCTTCTTGCTTCTTTATTTAAAACAATAATTTATCAGCATTCCTGGATGTCTCAGTCAGTTAAGTGCCTTCTGCTCAGGTCATCCAGGGTCCTGGGATGGAGCCCCGCATCAGACTCCCTGCTCAGTCGGGAGTCTGCTTCTCCTTCTGCCCTTCTCCCTGCTTATGCTCTCTCTCTCTCTCAAATAAATAAATTAAATTAAACCTAAAAAATAAAATAAAAAATGAAACAATAGTTTATCTTTGTACAGAGCTTTAAAAGTCAAATACTACTATAATACTTACAATGAAAAAAGCACTACATTGTTCCTCCTTCTCTACTCCCAATTCCCACTTTTCAAACACAATATTTTTTCCATTATGTTAGCTAAATATTCTTCTGGTACTTGCTTCCATCTTTCCTAAATGACATCCATGATTGCTGCTATTTCAAGATTGCTCAGTTTCACATCTCTAGGTTTCCTGCTACAGAAGATGAAGATTAGGATTTCTTACAACACTGCCCACCCCATGCCATATCACACACACATTCACGTACACTCTTTTCCTCCTTCGTTTCTCCCCATATTATAACTTTTGGTTACCTCAACATGACTGTTGCAGTATACAATGATTGTACTTCCTTTCTTGTACAATTTTTTTCTTTTGGAGTTAATAATAATTGTCTTCATTGTTTGCTCAGTTTTCTATGTTCCTATAACTAATTCATCCTCAAACATTCCTCCAGAATTATAAATTTCCTCTCATAATGTTCAAATACATTAGGCTTGTTTTTTTTATTTATTTATTTATCTCATGGCAACATCCCTTGTGAAGCCCTCTGCTCTCCTGCCCTGACGTGAATAGATTGTTCCCTAGCGATATTATCCAAATATGGCTCTGGGATCTCCATACCTATCCTGAGGATTCTCTTCTCCCTGTGTTGGATCTCCTATTTTCTAGGTACCATATCTTTCTTCCTTATTTTGCTCCCTTGTTTTGTGGAGCACATTCTCCAGTGTACATGTTAGATACAATCTTTAAGAATGTGAACAACGGGCACCTGGGTGGCTCAGTTGGTTGAGCAACTGCCTTCAGCTCAGGTCGTGATCCTGGAGTCCCGGGATCAAGTCCTGCATTGGGCTCCCTGCTCAGTGGGGAGTCTGCTTCTGCCTCTGACCCTCCCCCCTCTCATGTGCTCTCTCTCATTCTCTCTGTCTCAAATAAATAAATAAAAATCTTAAAAAAAAAAAAAAGAATGTGAACAACTACAAATGTCTTTATTCTAGCCTCACACTCAAATGAAAGTTTGGCTGAGTATAGAATTCTAGGTTGAAACTATCTTCCTTGGAATTCTGAAGACATTGATTCATTGCCTTCTTGTATGAAGCATTGCTGTAAAGAGCCAATTCCTTTCTAATTCTAGCTGTTTGTGGCCTCCCTTTTCCCTCTTTAGAAATGCTCAGGAACTTCTTTTTGTCCCTCGTAAATGAAAATTCACATGAGATGCCTTGGTGTGAGTGTTTCTAAATCTATTGTGCTAAGCATTTAATGAGCTCTCCTACTTTGGAAACTCATGTCTTTCAATTATGGGAATTGCTCTTGAATTACTACTTTGATAATCTCCCCTCTGTTTCTCTATTCTTCCTTTCTGAAAGTTTTATTATTCAGATGCTGAACTCTCTATACTTTTCTTCTCTTTTCCATTTTTCATTTATTTTTTATTTTTGGTTGTACTTTCTCAGAGATTTCCTTCAATTTTATCTTCCAGTTCCTGAGCTTTTGGGATTCCACAGCCATGAATCGCTTTGCTGTTATTACCTTTTCCTCTGTAAGTTCAGATTTTAGCTTTCTTTAGACTGGAATATTCATTCTCACTTATTCATCTACTTCCATGCTTCAAATTTTGTTATATTTTATCCTTTCCCACTCTCTTGGCTCTTCTTGGTTTATGCCTTCATAGGGATTTCAAAAGAAACCTGTGGTGAACACATGTGTTCAATCTACCATGTATAATAAGGACCTTTGTCTCTTGCTCACTAAAATAGCCATGCTTCTTCTTAAGGCATCATGGCCAGCTCTGAGTTACAGGGAAAAGATCAAGTACAAGAAAGTATAGAAAAGAAAAAACACAGATATGAATATTTCAAGATATTACCTCATAACATTTCCAAGACTGCTGGAGCTAGCATATACTAGCTCAAAAGAATAGATGGTTTTATTTTCAGAAATTTTGTGAGCAAGTTGTTCCACACCATTATTAAAAATTAAATTAAATAAATTTATAATACTTATTATAACCACAACTTATAATGAAATAAATTATATTTAAAAAGATAATAAAGATAAGAAAGGAAACAAAGAAAATATTCAAAACTCATAACTTCCTATTTTAGTGAATTTTACTACTATTTATGTTTTTGAAGTTATTTACATCCATCCTATCTATATGGTGGAAATAATATATAATCTCTTTCCAACTCCATATTTAAGAAAATCATATTAGTAACTTACTCAAAAGTGGCAATACTGGCAGTATTTTTTTTTTTTAAAGATTTTATTTATTTATTTGAGACAGAGAGCATGAGAGGGAGGGGCGTCAGAGGGAGAAGCAGACTCCCCGCCGAGCAGGGAGCCCGACGCGGGACTCAATCCCGGGACCCCAGGATCATGACCTGAGCCAAAGGCAGTCGCTTAACCAACTGAGCCACCCAGGCGCCCAATACTGGCAGTATTTTTATCACAGAAATAAAAAAATGCTACAATAAGGGTTAATATTGTTCTTTTCCTTATTTAGACTTAAGAAAGTGATAAAGAGGGGTGCCAGGGTGGCTCAGTCGGTTAAGCATCCAACTTTTGGTTTCAACTCAGGTCATGATCTCAGGGTTGTGAGACTGAGACCAGCATCAGGCTCTGCACTGGGCATGGAGCCTGCTTATGATTCTCTCTCTCTCTCTCTCTTTTTTTTTTTTTTGAAGATTTTATTTATTTATTTGACAGAGAGAGACACAGCGAGAGAAGGAACACAAGCAGGGGGAGTGGGAAAGGGAGAAGCAGGCTTCCCGCTGAGCAGGGAGCCCGATGCGGGGCTCGATCCCAGGACCCTGGGATCATGACCTGAGCTGAAGGCAGATGCTTAACTGACTTAGCCACCCAGGCACCCCATTTTAATTTGTATTATTGATATTTTTCTTTATCACTTTATATATATGTAAGTATATATATATATATTTGTTTGTTTGTTAGAAAGACCGAGAGCGGGACGCCTGGGTAGCTCAGTCGTTAAGCATCTGCCTTCAGCCCGGGTCATGATCCCAGGGTCCTGGGATCGGGCTCCCTGCTCAGTGGTGAGTCTGCTCCTCCCTTTCCTTCTGCTTCTCCCCCGCTTGTGCTCTACTCACTCTCTCTCTCAAATAAATAAATAAAATCTTTTAAAAATAATAATACAAATTAAAATTAAAAGTGTGTTTTGTCTGTAGCAGTTAGATTGTGAATAGCACCAAAAATTTTTTGTAATTTTTGAAATTTTTGAAAACTATTATCTCATTGAAGAAGAAATCACTTAGTCATTGAGAAACAAGTGAAGTTTTGACATTCTTCTTCCTTGTTTCACTTCATCTTAATCTTTAACTTAAAATATCAACCAACATTCAGGTGGAACCACACTCATTTGTCGATTACAACCATAGGTCTGCCATGGATTTAAGAGTTCTGCAAAAATCAACAAAATCGTTTAGTGAGAACCAACTGGGTATAATGACTTCCAATAAAGTGTATATTATTATTTATAAATTCTGGCTACACATTCTTTATCTTAATAAAATTTAATACACACACACTTTTTTGATTTATTTTGTAGAGAGCTAGTTCTTAAACATGTATTAATACATCACTGTCTATAACTTTCTCTAGATTATAAATTCTATCAGTGCAGTAACTCTTTTTTTTTATTCCCCAGGCCTTATAAGGTTTCTGTTCCCTGCTAGGTACTCCATAAACATTTACTGAATGAATGGATGAAAGCTCAAGAATCTTGCCTTATTCATTCTTTTTTTTTTTTTTTAAGATTTTTATTTATTTATTTGAGACAGAGAGAATGAGAGAGACAGAGAGCACATGAGAGGGGAGAGGGTCAGAGGGAGAAGCAGACTCCCCACCGAGCAGGGAGCCCGATGTGGGACTCGATCCCAGGACTCCAGGATCATGACCTGAGCCGAAGGCAGTCACTTAACCAACTGAGCCACCCAGGCGCCCCTTGCCTTATTCATTCTTATATCCAAGAGCGAGCACAGTGGCTGACACAGATCAAATCCTGAAAAAAAAGTTTACTGACCTGAACTGAACTTGAGTCATATTCTCCTAATTCTGAAAACAATCCCATGGCAATCAAACATCAAGAAAAAGAGTGAGATGGTTTATTTTTTCAGGCACAAGGCTTGTTTTCATAGTTGCTTTGTAAGTTAAGTCACTGGCTGCAGTAAGTCCAGGATGAAAGCCAGATCTCCTGATTCCTGAAACAGTGCCCTATTCATTAGGTTCCCTGTTTCTCAGGGGCACCAGTATTTTCTGACACTAATATTGGGCAGGAGAGCTGGTTACTTGCTTTGTGGCTACAAGATTTTTACTTAAGATAAATGACAGAGTCAGGAGGAATCAGATAAAGATGTCTACCATTTAATGAGTACACACTATGCTCACTATAAAACTCTGCTTTAAATCTAGTAGCTGGGGGCGCCTGGGTGGCTCAGTCGTTAAGCGTCTGCCCTCGACTCAGATCATGATCCCAGGGTCCTGGGTTTGAGCCCCACATCAGGCTCCCTGCTCCACGTGGCGCCTGCTTCTCCCTCTTGCACTCTCCCTACTTAGTTCCCTCTCTCGCTGTGTCTCTCTCTGTCAAATAAATAAATAAAATCTTAAAAAATAAAAAAAATTTAAAAAAATAATAATAAATCTAGTAGCTGGGGGCGCCTGGGTGGCTCAGTCGTTAAGTGTCTGCCTTCAGCTCAGGTCATGGTCCCAGGGTCCTGGGATCAATCCCGAATGGGGCTCCCTGCTCAGTGGGAAGCCTGCTTCTCCCTCTCCCCCTCCCCCTGCTTGTATTTCCTCTCTCGCTGTGTTGCTCTCTGTCAAATAAATAAATAAATAAATAAATAAATAAATAAATAAATAAATAAA
>NW_023270447.1:43718592-43748960 GCF_011800145.1 Mirounga leonina
AAATAAATAAATAAATAAATAAATAAATAAATAAATAAATAAATAAATAAATAAATCCAGTAGCTGGTTTCTCTCAAAAACACTGTAAGGTAGGAACTATCTTTACATTACAGATGAAGACACTGAGTTTCAGCGAGGTTTGTGAACTTGCCTAAAGCTCACAGCTGCTTCGCAGCAATACTGGGATTCAAAACAGTTTCATCTTTTTTTTTTTTCTTTTTTAAGACTTATTTATTTATTTTGGAGAGAAGAGAGGAGGGACAGAGGGAGAGAGAGTCTTTTTTTTTTTTTTTAAGATTTTTTATTTATTTATTTGAGAGAGAGAGAATGACAGACAGAGAGCACGAGAGGGAAGAGGATCAGAGGGAGAAGCAGACCCCCCGCCGAGCAGGGAGCCCGATGTGGGACTTGATCCCGGGACTCCAGGATCATGATCTGAGCTGAAGGCAGTCGCTTAACCAACTGAGCCACCCAGGCGCCCCAGGGAGAGAGAGTCTTAAGCAGAGCATGGAACCCAACATGGGGTTCAATCTCATGACCATGAGATCACTACCTGAGCCGAAACCAAGAGTCTGAGCCACCCGGATGCCCCCAGAACAGTTTATTTTAATCGGACAATATTTCTTAACCATCAACTGTTTGTACAGCATTATTCATGTAGCACTTTCAGGATTCGCATGCCAGTCATATTATTTATTTCATATTTTTCTTGGAGCTTTTTTGTTTAGCCTAATCTGAAATAATGATATCCATGAAATGACGGTTTATAATGTTGTCATACTTTTCTAATACATATTAACAGGAATACATGTTTTTTTTAAAGATTTTATTGATTTATTTGACAGGTAGAGAGAGAGCACAAGTAGGCAGAGCAGCAGGCAGAGGGAGAGGGAGAAGCAGGCTCTCCGCTGAGCAGGGAGCCTGACATGGGGCTCGATCCCAGGACCCCGGAATCATGACCTGATCGGAAGGCAGACGATTAACCAACTGAGCCACCCAGGCACCCCAGCAATACATGATTATTAAAATAAAAGATTTGCCGGCTTACCACCTACAATGACCTTGGCTATTGTCAGACACATACACTTCCCTGAGGCAAGCACTGCTTCTTACGATGCTGCAGATTTAACTTGTACTTGAGTAGGAGCAAAGGTGATGGTCGTATTTTTTAGTTTGCTTTCTGTTTCCATCTTGAAATAAAAAGAAATAAATCAATCTGTTTACTGGAAGGGAGGGGGAGACCCTGACTCGTACTTCCTTGAGCAATTTCCCATTGCACAAAACAAGCTTTACAAAAGCTTATTCCAGGGTCACTGAAACCTTCCAGGCAACTGAATTGGAATTAAACTTGGCAAAGATTACTAAATACCACCACTGTTAGACAATTGAAGGTTTCTGCAGCAAAAACAGAATTCAAGAAAAATAAAACCAAATTGTTGGAAAGCACCTACAGAGACAGTCACACAGAATTCAAAAATCTAAGAAAAGCTCCTTGGCATTTTGCTGCCCCAGCTGGAGTTGATAGAATTGTTTCTAGTCTTTCCTGTAAGTAAGTTGGAGGAGGAAGTAGTTAGATTGTCTTTCTTGGCTTTTGAGTGGGAGGAATAATATGGCATTACCAGAGATAATGACAAAAGGGAAAAGGGGGAAAAGTATTTGAACTGCTGAAAAACTAAATTCATATCTCTGTGGAAGAACCCAGATTTGGCGAAGTAGATAATTTGTAATGTTGTCCAATGCATTTCAAAGACAAAAAAAAAAAATTAAAGGAGCATCAGAAACTAGAGCAGCCAAGACCACCGTGGTAAATAGTACAGATATTTTTTAAAGTTTGTGAAATATAAATGTCTACATTTGGTTCAGTTTTAATCTATCTCTTTTATGGTGCCTGCAAGTCCCTCCACAATATGGTTTTTACCACATATTCAATCTTCTTACCTCAAACATATTTGGGTCCTATACCTGAGCCCAGGCCCAGGGTCACTGACATGAGGGTTTCACCTACCTCTGGACTTTTAAGTAGACCAGAACTTACAAATCGTAGTACTGTGTCCCCTTTATTTCTTTTTTTTCCTCCTTTTGTTTCCTTTTTATTCTCAAAAAGAAAATCCCCCGTAGAATTTAGAGCTAGGAAGAGTGCTGTTTTGTTTTGTTTTGTTTTGAGGAAACAGAATCTTTTTTTTTTTTTTTTTAAGATTTCATTTATTTAACAGAGAGAGACACAGCAAGAGAGGGAACACAAGCAGGGGGAGTGGGAGAGGGAGAAGCAGGCATCCCGCTGAGCAGGGAGCCCGATGCAGGGCTCGATCCCAGGACCCTGGGATCATGACCTGAGCCGAAGGCAGACACTTAACAACTGAGCCACCAAGGCACCCCTTGAGGAAACAGAATCTTTCACAATAATGAGAACTTCACAATTAAGTTTTCATCTTAAAAAAAAAAAAAAGTGTTCATCTTGCCCTGATGGTGTGGCTAGCAACCTAAATGACAAATTTCATAATTAAATAATTATTTAAATTAAATTAATTTTTATTTACATTAAATTATGTAAATTAAATAATTTCCAGTTGCTATAGAATCTTCACAAAAAAATTACACATTATTGTTCCTCCCTTCCTGGGAAAGAGTCTAGGGGTAGGAAAGGGGAGGGTAGCCAGGACTTTGTGTTCTATTTGGTACGGTCTAGGCTTCCTTCACCTAGTTAAGAAAACACTGTTTTTGGAGACTTGTTGGACTGGCCTAAAAGAGGAGAGCTTCCGGGGCACCTGGGTGGCTCAGTCGGTTAAGTGTCTGCCTTCGGCTCAGGTCATGGTCCCAGGGTCCTGGGATCAAGCCCCGCATTGGGCTCCCTGCTCGGCGGGAAGCCTGCTTCTCCCTCTCCCACTCCCCCTGCTTGTGTTCCTTCTCTCGCTGTCTCTCTCTCTGTCAAATAAATAAATAAAATCTTAAAAAAAAAAAAAAAAAGAGGAGAGCTTCTGTTATTAAGAGAGAAGGGGCCAGAGCAAAGATGGATTATATCCAGAGTAGGCAGTTAGGCTGTGCTAGGTCCTCTGGCTGTGGGGCTCCTCATTCTGCTTCCCCACAGTGGCCTGGACGTGGCAGGAATGTTGTTGAGCATGGCTTTCTGTGTACCTGGGGACTGAGCACTAAGCTGTAATTATCCCTGTAGTGAACATTCCAGTTGCCAAATTTGGCAGAGGGAGTAGATGCTATCTTCAGCAGAGGCAACCACCTTTGACTAGAGTGTAAAGACCGACAATATGTGTTTCAGCAGCAAATCAGTGGATTGAGGACTCCCTATACATCTCTTCTCTCCATCACTTTTCCTAAGTTACATAAGCCTTGGGTTCTTTTATAAAGAATGAGGTAGGGCCCTCTAAAAATAACTATGACTGAATTACCAACCCTGATAGATAAGAGCCCAAAGGATTTAATTTAATTGAGGAAAAATAATGAAATGTAGTATTTCTTACACCGTAGTTTTTTAAGTTATTTATTGTTGTGTAACAATATTACCACCAACTGAGTGGCTTAAAATATCACTCATTTGTTAAAGGCTTAAAACATTATTCATTTATAGGGGTGCCTGGGTGGCTCAGTCGGTTAAGTGTCTGACTCTTGATTTTGGCTCAGGTTATGATTTCAGGGTCATGAGATCAAGCCGCGCTTGAGATTCTCTCTCTCCTTCTCCCTCTGCCCGTCCCTCTGTGCTCTCTCTCAGTCTCTCAATAAATAAATAAATAAAATCTTAAAAAAAAAAAACCATTTATTAGGTCGTAGTTTCTCTTGGTCATAAATCTGGGATGGCTTAGCTCAGTCCTCTGCTTCAGGGTCTCTTACAAGGCTGCAATCAAGTGTTAGCCAGGGCTGGGCTGGGCTCTCATCTGGGGTTTGACTGGGGAAGGATCTTCTTCTAAATTCACATCATTGTTAGCAGCATTCAACACCTTGTAGTCTTTTGGACTGAGGGCCTCAGCCCCTTTGCTGTTGAGGAGAAGCTGTCCTCAGTTCCTTGCCGCATGGGCCTTTCCGTAAGGTGACTTACTTCATCAAAGCCAGTAAGTCAGAGAGTCCACAGAGAACATCTGCTAGCAAGATCAAAGTTACAATCTTCTGTAATGCAATGACAGAGGTTACCTTCCATCACCTTTGACATATTCTATTGGTTAGAAGCAAGTCACAGGTCCTGCCTACACTCAAGGAGAAGGATTTACACAAAGGCATGAATACCAGGAAGTGAGGACAATTTGGGGCCATCTTTGTGTCTATAACACAAATTATAGAACAATTTTAAACCTGTTATTTAAGATGTTCATGGAAAAGTGTATAATTTAAGCACAGTAATTTACATTTACCCCAATGGTTGTCATATTAGCATTCTTCTTTCTCTTAGTCTTTATTTTCTTCTTTTATTTATGATATACTACTTTATTATATGTGCCTTTTAAAAACTTTCTCAAATACTTTGTGGAAAGGTGTGTATATAAATAAACATACTTAACATACTAATATAGACTAAATGCTCATGTACCCCTGAAAATTCATACATTAAAACCTAATCCCAAATGTGATACTATCTGGAGGTTGGGCTTTTGGAGGTGTTAAGTCATGAGGGCAGAGCCTTCAGGAATGGGATTAGTGCCCTTATAAAAGACACTTCAGAGACTTCCTCGCCTCTTCTGTGTGTGAATCAGAGAGAAGATGGACATCTATGAACCAGGAAGTAGCTCTCATCAGACACTGAATCTGCCCATGCCTTGACCTTGGATTTCCCAGCCTCGAGAAATTTGATGATAAATAAGTGTTTGTTGTTTGAACCACTCATTCTATAGTATTTTCATTATAGCAGCCCAAATGGACTAGGACACATATTTAATAAAGAAGTACCCACTTTATTAAAGGGGAAGATAGGTCCCAAAATATATATGTAATATTTACTAAAATGAGGACAAATCTGCATAAAATAAATATGAAAAACTTTTCGACTTCATTCATAGTAAGAGAAAGGCATATTAAAATTCACTGATATACAAATTTTTGTAGGTCAGATTGGCAAAAATTTGAACACTCTGTTGGTGAGGCTTGTGGGAGAAACAGGTAAGAAACAAACTTAAGTTACAATGTTAGATGTTGATAGATGCTAAGAAGAAAATTAAAGTAGGACAAAGAATTAGAGCAACAGTGTTGCTATTTTCTATAGATTGGTCAAGATGGCCTATCTGAGAAGGAGACATTTGGGCAGAAACTGGAATGAAGTGAAGAAGTGGACCTTCCGGGATCTACAGAAAAATCAATTGTAAAAGCTCAGAAATGGGAACAGGTTTGCAAAATTTGAGGAAATAGAAGAAAGCCAGAGTGAGCAAGGAGAAGAATGATGGGAAACGAAGTTGGAGAGGCAGCCACAGGTCAGACTGGGGAGGGCTCTGTGGACCATGATAAAAACTGTTTTTCGTTCTGTGAACTGAGGCCATTTGGGGGTGGAACAGGAAAGTGATATTATAGGACCGAAGTGTTATAAGAATTACTGTGGTTGCTAAGGGGAGTGGGTGATGGAGAGGAACTGGGCAACAGTGGAAACAAACCAATGAAAAGACTTGGTTCCTATTACGCAGTGAAAGAGAACTCTTGATTCCCAAGCCCATCCTCCACCCTTAACAGACCATTCCCCATTCTTTCCCAACTCAGCAATGGCACTACGATCCTCCAAGTTGATCACTTCTTTTCCCATATCTCTTACGAACCTACTTTGATCAGTAAGTTCCTCTGACCTTATTTAAAGAATGCCAATATCCATCCTCTCTTTCCATGTCCACTATCACTCTTAGTCCCAGCTATTTTCATCTCACACCGGGACAGCCATATCCTCGCTGCCTTTGCTTACAACCTCTACAATCCATTCTTCACCAGCAGCCAGATGATCTGTGGAAAATATAAATCAGATCGTGACACTTGTCAACTTGAAACCTGAAGGGTTTCATTTAGCATTTAGAATAACATCGACTCTGGAGCGTCTGGGTGGCTTAGTTGGTTAAGTGTCCAACTTTTGATTTCCCCTCAGGTCATGATCTCAGGTTCCTGGGATTGAGCCCCATGTTGGATTCCTTGCTCAGCATGGAGTCTGCTTGAGATTCTCTCTCTCCCTCTGCCCCTCCCCCTATGCTCCAAATAAATAAATAAATAAATAAAATCTTAAAAAAAACCAACAGTAACATCAACACTTCTTGTCAGTCTTTTCATAAGCCAGCTGAAGACTACATCTCTAATTCATTTCATGCCTATGGTAGGCAGAATTTTGGCCCCCATGATCCCCATCCCCTGTATTATTCCTGTGACTGTGTTCTGTTACATGGCAAAGGGCAGATTACCTGAGCCTGTTCAAGCAGAGGCAGAAGCAGAAGTCAGAGAACTTCAAAACAGGAGAAAGACTCGACTCACCTTTGCTGGCTTTGAAGTTGGAGGAAGAGCCCATGAGCCAGAGTACAGGCAGCCTCTAGAAGCTGAGAGTACCCCCAGCCTACAACCCCCAGGAACTGAACTCTGCCAATAACCTGAATGGCTCCGTAAGTGAATTCTCCTCCAGAGCCTCCATGTAAGAGTCCTGTCTGTCTGGGGCACCTGGCTGGTTCAGTTGGTACAGTGTGTGACTCTTGATCTCAGGGTTGTGAGTTCAAGCCCCACACTGGGCATAGAGCTTACTTAAAAAAATAATAATAATAAAATAAAAAATAAGAGTCCTGTTTGGCCAACACCTTGACTTCAGCCTTGTGAGAGTCTAAGCGGAGAATGCAGCTGAGCCCACCCAGGCTTCTGACCGACAGAACTGTGAGCTAATAAATGGGCATTGAGTTTGTTGCAATTCGTTGCACAGCAATAGAAAACTAATAGAATTCAACTTTGTCTCTTGCTCACTGTCTTACCACACAGGCTACATTTCTCTTCTTCAAATATGCTAAGCTTCAAAGATGCTGTAGGATCTTTACGTTTAGATTTCCCTCCTCCTGAAATACTCTGATCATGACAGGCTCCTGCTCATACTTTGGGTAACAGCTTAATCACCACAATCTCAGTAAGTCCTTCACTGACTATCTTAAGCACCACCCTCCCCATTTATTGTTATATATCACTGTCTTCTTCATAGTACCGGTAGGTAGCTCTTAGTATGCACTTCCTATGGGGCACACACATTTCTAAGCACTTCACATGGATTCATTCATTTATTTAATTCATTCATTCATTTAATCTCCCCAATGTAGAGGCTGCTTTTAGGCAAACAGGCTTGAGCAATAGAATGTAGAAAGGACCCACAGAGACCATCTGGCTGAATACAAACAGGCCCATCTGGCGACCCATCTCAAAATATCCATGGGCCCTAACTGACCAATGGGCTACTTACAACTGCGCACAGTTACCAAAAAAGGGAAGATTCCACATGTCACTGTACCTCCTTATCTTCCCCCTTTAGAAAGAGCTCCCACCCACTGCCTCGTGGCAGACAGCCTGTCCTCTGCGGTCCTGACCTGCCTTGCGGTGTGTTCCATAAGCTTCTATCTCCTTTGTTCTGCCTCAGGTGAATTCTTTCACCTCCTGCACCACGGCTTGCACCCAACTGTCGTCCCACATTTGGCAGGCCCCCATCTGATCAAAAGAAACCCGATTTACGCACCACATCCCATATCCCCATAAAGTTATGAAGTAGGTACTATTACTATCCTCATTTACAAATGAGGAAATGGAGGGGTACCTGGGTGGCTCAGTTGGTTAAGTGTCTGCCTTCAGCTCAGGTCATGATCCCAGGGTCCTGGGAGCAAGCCCTGCTTCAGGCTCCCCGCTCTGTGTGGAGCCCGCTTTTCCCTCTTCCTCTGCCTGCTGCTCCCCCTGCTTGTGAGCATTCTCAAATGCTCTCTCTCTCTCTGTGTCAAATAAATAAATAAAATCTTAAAAAAAAAAAATGAGGAAATGGAAACCCAGAGACTGAGTAACTTGCAAAGATCACATAGCTAGTAAATAGCAGAGCCAATACTTGAACCCAGGCAGACTAATTCCAGAGTCCACACACTTAAAACTGTATTTCCTCTACAGTATTTATCACATTCTAAAATCATCTGGGTTTTTTATTTATTTGTTTGTTTGTTTGTTTGTTTGAGAGGGAAAGAAGGGGGAGCAAAGTGAGAGGGAGAGAATATTAAGCAGTCTCCATGCCCAGCATGGAACCCAACACAGGACTTGATCTCACAACCCTAAGATCATGACCTGAGCCAAAACCAAGTGTTGGACGCTTAACTGACTGACCCATCCAGGTACCCCTTATCTCATTATTCATTCATTCATTTATATATTTATTGTTTTTCTCTCCTTCTACACTCCCACCTGGCATGTAAACATCTCAAAAGGAGGGATCTTATTTGTCCCGTTCACATAGTAGCTGCTGAAGGGTGGCAGAATATGCCACCCCAGAATAAGACACTTATTTTATTTATTTTTTATTTTATTTTTTTATTTTTTTAAAGATTTTATTTATTTATTAGAGACAGAGAGCACATGAGAGGGGGGAGGGTCAGAGGGAGAAGCAGGCTCCCCGCCGAGCAGGGAGCCCGATGCGGGACTCGATCCTGGGACTCCAGGATCATGACCTGAGCCGAAGGCAGTCGCTCAACCAACTGAGCCACCCAGGCGCCCAAGACACTTATTTCAAACTGAAGGTAACTGAGAAAAAGCAGATATAAGAAAAACTCTTTGGGGTGCCTGGGTGGCTCAGTCAGTTGGGTGTCTACCTTCGGCGCAGGTCATGATCCCAAGATCTTGGGATCGAGCCCCACATCGGGCTCCCTGCTCAGCGGGAAGCCTGCTTCTCCCTCTCCCTCTGCCTGCTTGTCTGCCTACTTGTGATCTCTCTCTCTGTCAAATAAATAAATAAATAAAATGTTTAAAAAAAGAAAGAAAGAAAAGATAAACTCTTTGCCCTCCCCTTATTTGCCTAAAAGCAGGACCTAAATTTGTAAAGGTATTTCCCTTCCTATCTCTGCCAGGCAGGACAAAGGTTGATCATGGGAGAAAACTCTAGACCCTTATTAGCCCCAAGGAATCTACATAACAAACTTTAGTAACTAGCGCTTACTGTCCATTATTTCCCCCATGTTTGCCTTCCCACCCAATTGAAATTCAAAGCCCTTTTCCTTCGTCTTGTCACTTCTCGAAAAATTTATCTTTTGTTAAGATGCTATATAAGCCCAAATTCTAACCATCCCTTTAAACTATTCCCCACACACCAACTTCTTTGTCTCCGAGGGGTTAATGTTTCCCTGCCCACAAAATGTAATAACTATTCTCCTTTTGCCTTCTTCCCACGCTATTTTCTCCCTGGTCTCTGTAAGTGGCCCTTCCCACCTCCAAATATCCAAATTACAGTGTATTTTAGAGAAAATTCTCTTCCCCCCTGAAATCTTCCCTTCCTCATGGCAGACCTCTGACAGCTATATTCACATTTTATTATAGATAATTATCACTGTTAGAGGTCTCACAACTGACCCCATTGACTCAAAACAACACATTAAAGCCAAGATTCTGACCTGCAAAACATTTCCTCAATAGCCTGACATGAAACAAAGACGATCACACTGAGGCATTTGACCCAGGCTGCACGAGTCCATGGAAGTTAATTGTTTGGTGATTTCCTGTACTTGAGGCACAAATGCTTCCTTTTCCAACAATAGACTCACTAAAGCCTCAGTCAATGCAATGAAATTAGAGACTAAAAGGGCAGCCTATATTCAGATAACACTCAGTGGTGATTTAGGCTATGAGGTTTGCAGGATTGAAAGGTCATTCACAAAGGAACTACAGGCCCTCCCTGTGTGAGGATTCTTGATTATGGTTCTGAATATTTCTGGAGGGGCTATGGCCCTCCTACCAAGAACTCCTTGACTTTATGGCATCTCCTGGAGTTCAGAGCCTCTTTCTTACAAAAGGAGAAGAAGGTGGATGTGGGTAGTTTGCAAGCATAGCTATTAAAGAGACCAAACTCCTGAGAAAACATAGGAGACCCTTCATGAATTAGATTTTGACTACCCAACCATCTGTTTCTTTGGCCTCAACCTGACAAAGATGCTTTTTTTTTTATCAAACTTTATTCAGATTCCTCTAAACTCTCTTCTCAACTAGGCTTTGACCTTGGGCTTCAGTTTCAATTTTTGTTGGGCTCACATGGACCAGTTGTAGCAAGAATCCTGCTAAGTCAGCGTAGAGGGAATCCCTCACCTTAGGTATCTGATCACCCTTAATATCTGGTCAAATTTGCCATTCCCCACCATCTCCCAGGTGATACCTGATGATTCTGGCCTACTTTCAGCAAGAATCCTATTCGGTCATTTTAGCAAGATTATTCTACCCTTTTAGTAATTTTCCAACCGCTGACTGACATCCCCACCCACCCACCCCATCCTTGGCTACAAATCCCCACTTTTTTTTTTAATTCTAAATTGAGCCCAATTTTATACTGAGGTCTCTTTTCTCCTATTGTAATAGTTCCTGAATTAAATCTGTTTTCACCATTTTATTTTTTTATTTTTTATTTTTTAAAGATTTTATTTATTTATTTGACAGAGAAAGACACAGCGAGAGCAGGAACACAGGCAGGGGGAATGGGAGAGGTAGAGGCAGGCCTCCTGTGGAGCAGGGAGCCCCATGCGGAACTCGGAGCTCGATCCCAGGACCTGAGCTGAAGGCAGACGCTTAACGACTGAGCCACACAGGCGCCCCTGTTTTCACCATTTTAACCACTTACTGTCCAGCTCTTGTTTTTGTTTGACACATTCTCATAGTAACACTGTGTGCCTGTCACGCTGACTTATTTGTTAATTACTTCTCAGAACATTTCTTGCTTTTCCACCTCTCCCTGCCTCTCCTCCTGCCTAGGAATATCCTTTTTTCACTTCTCTGCCAGGTTAATTTCCTAGTCACTCTTCAAGACCAAGTTTATATCATTAATTAGCCAAGTCTCCTCCTTTCCATTCCTAAAATCACTACCACCACTCAGGCCCTCAAAATTTCTTGGCTGGATGACTGCCAACAATCTACATTCTCCAGGTCTCCAGCGTTGACCCTTTCACATTCATCTTCCATCCACCAGCCAGTTGATTTAAAATGCAAATTTGATCAGCTTATCTGTTACTTGGAGTCTTTTTTTTTTAATTGAAAAATGAAGTGATTCTTATTTTATCTTTAACAAGCGAGGTATGTGCTGAGAAATACCAACATCACAATTGGTTTAGAAAGCTGCAGACTTTTATCTTCTCTAATGTGCTCCATCCCCCCCCGTCCAGAGAGTCCCTGACTCCTCTAGTGTAGACCAGGCTCTTCTAAATTGGTATTCCTCCTTCCTGGGTGCTGCCTGTCCTCTCCATGAGGAAGAAGAGGAGGAGAAGGATGGGGGTTGGGGGGGGAAGCAGCAGCAAAAGAATACAAAGAAAGGAAAGGGGGGGAACTATGTAGAGAGGAGAAAATGCTGGGGAGAGAATATATGCAAATACCCACTTGAAAAAGGAGCATCACACTTTTTCTTTTAACTCTCTCTTCTTGGCTTTCCTCTCCCTCAAAAACATCTCTACAGTACTGAGGATTTTCCCAATTGAAAAGTCTTCCAGAGGGGCACCTGGGTGGCTCAGTCTTTAAGTGTATGCCGTTAAGCGTCTGCCTTCAGCTCAGGTCGTGATCCCAGGGTCCTGGGATGGAGCCCCGCATTGGGCTCCCTGCTCAGCAGGAAGCCTGCTTCTCCCTCTCCCACCCCCACTTGTGTTCCCTCTCTCCTGTCTCTCTCTCTTTCTGTCAAATAAATAAATAAAACATAAAAAAAGAAAGAAAGAAAGAAAAGTCTTCCAGAACATATTTCTTGGCAAATATGAAGGCTCTTCTATAAACACTAACTTAGATATGGACCATCCAAATAAATGTGAGATTTGGGGAAAGTATATTCATTTATCCAACACATATTTATTGCGACCCTTTATGTGCCAGGCACTAAGCTTGGGAGCAGTGCTGAATAAGATAGATAAAGGCCTTTGGGAGCTGTCATTAGCATTGAGCTCATCTATACCCTCATGGTTCATAATCTGTTAAAATAAATGTCCTCTCTTGAAATCATAGCAGTGATAAAATATGAGATTAAAATATCTATCCCAGGGTTACATACAGGTAGGTGCTTAGTATAATTGCTTTGTAATGATAAAGTGATGGTACTATTAAAACTCTAAGTATAGGCAGGTAATTTCTCGAACTTTATAAGGCAAAGGAAAAAATAAATTTTTATCAAGAATATTAGAAAGAGCTATAAATCAAACAATTGGGACCTTCTAGGTAGACAAATAGATGTATTTAACCTGTGAGTATGCTATCAGAGTTATTGAAGATACTTCTTTCCTGCTGCGGATGTTTCTTCCATTTGACAGGAGCCCATTAGCGTATATATTAGTATAGTGCTTCTGATCTTCTGCCAACTCTGCACTCATTCCACCTGGGGGTAATGTTTGAAAAAAGAAATTGGGCATGAACAGCTCAGCTTCTTCTTGGAATATAACTGAAGAGAGGAGCCATGTATTATCTCTCTGCTTCTCCAGGGTCAGGCCTTGCCCATGCTGGGGCTAGAGGAGGGGTCTCCCTGGTTCCTGCACTGCCTGCAACTGACTATGTAGGTCTGAATAACTCTGGACTCAGTATTAGGAAGCCCACTTGCTCAGACATCAGCCCTCCAACCTAACATTGATCCGTAATAAAGGTGATTTTCTCTGCAAAGAGACTTTTTAGTGTAAAGCAGGTTAGACTCGCCTTTTTGTCTGTTAGCACTCTCATGGTTTATACCATTCTTAAACAAAACATATCCAATAGCAACAACACAAATAAAACTAGAATTAAAGAAAGAAAACCAAAACAATTCTTTTGTGCTGGTAAGTGGAAACAACGTGTTTTTGCAAAGCACTAATGAGCAGTTTGTAGATTTTAAGAACTCCAGGCTTCAGCATTTTATTATGGAAAGTTCATAAAAAGAGTTGCCTGAGCAGAGACGGGAGTTCTTTTGGACTCGCATGCTCACCCGCAGTGGAATTCAGGAGAATACATCAAGTGCGTCAAATAAATGACTAAAAATACATATATATGGTCTATCCAGACAACCAAGGATTCTTTAATAACTGAATTGTTTGAGTTCTGGCACTGACATAATAAAATCAAATGATTTCTTTTTTCTACTCTTAAGCGATATGGCCTAAATAAAATGTTCTTTCATATCGGCTCTTAGGGAATCAGGTTTTTCAGACTGCTGTGTCTCTAGGTTTTGTGCAAAACTGAATTCTTTGCTTCCTCCCTAAATCTCTTCTTTTGTGTTTTTACTTAGTAAATGTTATTCACCATCATCCATCCAGGTTCCCAAGTCAGAAACCTGGGTATTATTTCTGGCATCGTCCTGTCCCTCACTTTTCATAGCCAATCTGAGTCAACTCTACCTCCTAATGACCTCTCAAACTGGTACACTTCTTTTCATTTTCACTGCCACTACCTTAGTTCAGGTCCTTTTCTTTTTTTACTGAAATATATTTGACATATAACATTGTATAAATTCCAGGGGTGTAACATGTTCCTTTGATACATTTATATATTGTAATATGATTGCCATTGTAGCAATAATTAGCACCTCTATCATGTTACATAATGATCTTTTGTTTTCAGTAGCTGGAATAATGAAGTTCTAGTCTTTTAGCAAGTTTGATGATTAAAAAACAATATTATTGTCTATATTCACTGTACTGTGCGTCATATCTCTGGGGCTATTTTGCTATTTACTGTACTCTTAAACAACAGATAATTATGTACTCTTAAGCAACCTCTGTCCTGTCCCCTCACCCCCTATCCCCTGGTAATCATTTTATTCTCTGTTTTTACAAGTTCGGCTTTCTAAAATTCCATATATATGTGATGTCATAGAGTACTTGTCTTTCTCTGACTTATTTCACTTAGCATAAAGTGCTCAAATTCCATCCATGTTGTTCCAAATGGCAGAATGTCCTTCTTACCCATGATTGAATAATACTCCATTGTAAATGTTTATACTGCGTTTTCTTTATCCATCCATCAATGGACACCTAGGTTGTTTCCATATCTTGGCTACTGTAAATAATGCTGAAATGAACATGGTGGGGCAGACATCTCTTCAAGTTAGTGTTTTCATTTTCTTCAGATAAATACCCAGAAGTGAAATTTCTGGATCACATGGTAGTTCTATTTTTAATTTTTTGAGGAACCTCCATACTGTTTTTCATAGCGGCTGCACCAAGTGACATTCCCACCAACAGTACACAAGAGTTCCCCTTTCTCCAAATTCTTGCCAACACTTGTTATCTCTTGTCTTCTTGATTATAACCATTCTAATAGATGTGAGGTAATATCTCAGTGTGGTTTTAATTTGCACTTGCCTAATAATTAGTGATGTTGAGTGTCTTTTCAGGTACCTGTTGGTCATTTGGATGACTTCTTTGGGAAAAAGTCCATTATTTTCTTCTACCCATTTTTTTTTAATTGGATTGTCTTTTTGTTACTGAATTGTGTGCGTTCTTTATATATTTTGGACCTTAACTCCTTATCCAATATATGGTTTCCACAAATTTTCTCACATTCTATAGGTTGCCTTTTCATTTTGTTGTTTCTTTTGCTATACAAAAGCTTTTAATCTTGATGTAGTCTCATTTTTTTATTTTTGCTTTTGTTTTTTTGTTCTTTTGGTGTCATATCCAAACAATCATTGCCAGGGCTCCTGGGTGGCTCAGTCGGTTGGGCATCTGCCTTTGGCTCAGGTTGTGATCTCAGAGTCCTGGGATGAAGCCCCACGTTGGACTCACTGCGGGGAGCCTGCTTCTCCCTCTCCTGCTCCTCTTCCTTCTGCTCTCTCTCTTTCTGTCAAATCAATCAATCAATCAATCAATCAATCTTTTAAAAAAATCATTGCCAAGACCAATGTCAAGGAGCTTCTTTTTTTTTTTTTTTTTAGATTTTATTAATTTTTTGACAGAGAGAGATATAGCGAAAGCAGGAACACAAGCAGGGGGAGTGGGACAGGGAGAAGCAGGCTTCCCGCAGAGCAGGGAGCCCGATGTGGGACTCGATCCCAGGACCCTGGGATCATGACCTGAGCTGAAGACAGACGCTTAACGACTGAGCCACCCAGGCGCCCTCTTTTTTTTTTTTTTTTAAGGAGCTTCTTCCCTACATTTTCTTCTAGGAGTTTTATAGCATCTGGTATTATGTTTAAGTCCTTGATCCACTTCAAGTTAATTTTTGTGGGTGGTGTGAAATAGGGTTCCAATTTCCTTGCTATATATATGTTTTCCTAGTTTTCTCAGCACCATTTGTTGAAGCAACTATCCTTACCTCATTGGTTACCTTGTCAAATATTAGTTGACCATATAAACAAGGGTTTGATTCTGGGCTCTCTATTCTGTTCCACTGGGCTATATGTCTATTTTTGTGCCGATACCATACCGTTTTTATTACTATAACTTCATAGTAGAGTTTGAAACCAAGAAGTGTGATACCTCTACCTTTGTTCTTTTTCCTCAGGATTTTTTCTTTGGCTATTCTGGGTCTTTTGTGGTTCCACACACATTTTAGGATTTTTTTTTTTTTTTCATTTTTATGAAGAATGACATTGGTATTTTGATGGGGATTGCATTGAATCTATAGATGGCTTTGGGTCCTTTATATTTTGTACTTAGATGATAGAAACTGTGTATTGTTTCCCAGAAAGTTTATTCTCCCCTTTATTTAGGGTAACATACACCTGTTGAGGTGCCAGGTGGCTCAGTTGGTTAAGTGTTCGACTCTTGATCTCAGCTCAGGTCTTGATCTCAGGGTTGTAGGCTCAAGCCCCGTGTTGGGCTCCATGCTATTCATGGAGCCTACTTAAAAATAAGAAAATAAGTAAAGTAAACCGCTGTTTTTTAATTGGACACATGGCCTCACAAAATAAAAACTACATTTTGTAGCTAACTTTGCACTAGGCAATGGTCATGTGTCTGAATTCTGGCTAATGGGATAGGAGCTGAAGTGATGTGGAAATTCCAGGTCATAAACTTAAAGGGAAATATATCCCCTTCTTCATTTTTCTGTATCTCAGGCTGTAATGCATCTGTGGTAATGGTGAACAATCTTGGAACATACAGATGAGGGCAACAATTGAGACTCCATGGCCTGGAACTGCTGTCTACCAGCTCTGGATTGCTTCTGCCCAGACTTAGGGAGGAAAAAACTTTTATCTCATGTATACCACTTCTTTGGCAGGGAGGGTTTCTGTTATACTAACCAGATCTATGGAGTAATACCCTTGGATTAACACAAAAACCTTTGATTAGTCTTCCCATTCTCACTTTTAACTTCTCCAGTAAAGTCAGAGTAATCATAGAGCTCAAATTTGATCAGCTCATTCCCTGTCCTCCTCCACTTCCCAAGCCATTTCTTTCAGGGAGTACATTATACCTCAGCCTGGCATACCAACCCCTTCATAAACTGGCCTCTGCTTTATCTCTCCAGTCTCACTTCTTATCATTCCCAACTTCGTATGCCAAGCTCGAATTACATAGAACCATTTGCAGTCTCACAGAATAAGCCAAAGCTCTACCTGTACATATCGTTTTTTCTGCTTGGAACGCTCATTCCCCACACTCACTGGTTTCTCTGTCTGGCTCATTTCTACTTGTCCTTTAGGATTCAGGTCACCTCTCCTTGGAAGCTTTTCTTGCCCACCTAAGCATTGGTTAGAGTCCTTTCTTATGTATTCCCAAAGTACTCTGTGCATACTTTTGTCAAAGAATTTCCTGTTTGCTTGCCTACTTCCCTCCCCACCTCTCCTTTATCAACTTCCTGGAAAGCAAGGATTATTTTCTCATTCATAGTGTATCACTATGTCCCGGCACAAACCTTGGCACAGAGTAGCACTCAAAAGATATTTATTCAGTGAGTGAATAAGTCAATGAATGAATGGATACCATGGAGTCATGAAAGTAATATTTGAATGGAATATAGAGACCTGCGTTTTGTCCCTGGTTCTGCCACTTCTTGGATGGTTTTAGTTGAAATCATATCATTCCACTTCAACTGAGCCAGATAAACTCTCAGATTCCTCCCAGGTCTGTGATTTACAAATACATTATAGAGGGAAAAGTAACAGTATACAAGCTTACAGAGCTGACAACCATAAGGGGCTGCCTAAGTAATTCTTGTACTTAAAAATGTACTTTGAAGAAATATGCCAAATAGAAGCAAACTTTTATAGTCATATTTAAGTTCTTTCTACTCTGGTTTCTCTTCAGATTGCATAAAATTTTCGCCTTTTACTTATAGCTCTTAAACTGTGTTTGTACTATCAATTATTTTCATGAAATCTTTCAGAAATATCTATCATAATCTCTGAGCAGTAGAGAATATTAAATTCAGTGATAGTAGGTAAGTTTTTAGAGGCAGTAGCAGAGAGAGAAGCAGAGTCAGAATCTGATTCAGAATTGTCTTGATAGAATATCCTACCTATTGTAAAACAAACTAGTGATATTATAGAGTTAAACCAGTAAAGAAAGCAATGAATTTTAAAACAAATTGCAGATAGATGAAAACAGCAAATACCAGAGCTAAGGTATGAGATAACATTCTATTTTTGAATCACATAATTATGGGTTCTGGAAGCATTCTTCAGGGGTAATCATCTACTCTTCCCCTACCATTAAGCAAGGCTACTCCCAGTAGTCCCTAAACAGAGCAAGTTGTGCAATTCTTTAAAATGTTTGGAAAAAGAATACTCTACCACTCTTTTTCATACTTGTCCCAGTGCCGTATCATACTGATAACAGAGGATTTTTATTTACCTTAACACTCATTTAGTTTCATCATTTTTATTTTATAGCTGAGGAAAAAGAGGTTCCAGATGGTTGTGATTTGGTCAAAGTCACATAGTAAGATTACAGCAGAGCCAGAACTAAACTCCAGTCTTGGGGCATCTGGGTGGCTCAGTCGGTTAAGTGTCTGCCTTCGACTCAGGTCATGATCCCGGGGTCCTGGGATCGAGCCCCACATTGGGCTCCCTACCCTGTGCGGAGCCTGCTTCTCCCTCTCCCTCTGCCTGCCGCTCCTCCCGCTTGTGCTCTCTCTCTCTCTCTGTCAAATAGGTAAATAAATAAATCTTAAAAAAAATAAAAATAAAAATAAAAATAAATAAATAAATAAACTCCAGTCTTTCTGATTTCCAGCCCCCTGCTCCAACTGTATCAAGAGAGACTGTGACTTTCAGCACCTTCCCCATTTCACTCTCTGCGTCTCTCGGTAAATTTTTAATACCCTGGCTCCCCAGTCAAGGCCTTATCTCTTAGTTAACAGATTGAACCAATTTCCTAGCTGTGGTAGGCAGAATTCTAAGATGGCCTCCCAACTGCCTGCCTCTGGTGTACATGTACATGTTAAGCCCTCCTTCAGTGGGTGGGCAGGACCCATGTATATGATGAAGTAGTTGCTCCCTTGATAGGTTACATTATATGACAAATGTATGATGGTCACCTTTGGTTATGCAGTGATAGAAAACAAATATATTAGCATTACATGGTTATATTTACTAAGAAAATGGAATGCAACCAGAATGTCGCTGTCTCAGTTTCCCTGATTTCTACTTCTGAAATGCTACATGGCTTTGCATCCTTCTCTTTCCTCCTGAGGTAGCATATGAAAGATACCTCTTTCTCTCAATGTTACTAAAAGTGTCTCTCTCATATTACCCAATTTTCTTTCTCCTCTTAGTCATTCCCCACAACCTGCAAATGTGTAGGGTTTCCTACCCAGCATAACCTTTCTTTTCTTTTTAAAAAAGACTTTATTTTTAAATAATCTCTAGACCCAATGTGGGGCTTGAACTTACAACCCCAAGATCAAGAGTCAGATGCTCCACTGACTGAGCCAGCCAGGCACCCCGCAGCATAACCTTTCCATGACTCCAACTCTTTTTAACTTTGGGGCTTCTCCTTCCTTTCTCTGTGTCAAACCTGCTTGTTTCAGATCTACCGTACTGTTCCTAAAGAACACTGGGCTCAGCTGGGCCTAGATCCAGAATAAATAATACCCAGCAGGCTTCAGATCCTAGCTTAGTTAAGTGAAATAAGAACAACACAGTAGGGCACCACAGATACTGGTTCTGAGCTGGCCCTTGATCCTACATTGCCTCTACTTGCTTTCTTTCCTTAACCTGGCTGCTTAAACCTTCCAGTCTAGCTACACGATAGATTCATTCTCTGAGCTTTCAACTCTTTCTTTTTTTTCTAATCAGCAGGTTGTCTTCTCCTGTCTGACATCATGCTAATTTGAGACTTTTTTCCAACTTAGAAAGAATGATGCAATGAACCCCATGTCCCCATCACCCAGCTTCAACAATCATCAACATAAACCCATGTTGGATTATGATTTTGTGTATGTTTATGTTGTACATAGATTAAATGTACCCTCTAAACCATTTTTTAAAAGATTTTATTTACTTTTTTGAGAAAGAGAACGGGCAAGTGAGAGCAAGAGTGGTGGGGAGAGGCAGAGGGAGAGGGAGAAGCAGACTCCTCACTGAGCAGGGAGCCTGATGTAGGTCTCCATCCCAGGACCCTGAGATCATGACCTGAGTTAAAGGCAGATGCTTCACTGACTGGGCCATCCAGGCACCCCTCATGTTAACCATTTTTAAGTGTGAAGTTCAATAGGGTTAAATATATTCATATCGTTGTGCAACAGATCTCTGGAACTTTTTCACCTTTTAATACTGAAACTCTATACTCACTAAATATTAATCATGTTGAATTAAAAAAAATCTCATTTATTTATTTACTTATTTATTTGAGAAAGAGAGCATGTTGGTGAGTGGGGGGAGGGGCTTAGGGGGAGGGAGAGGGAGAGAATCTCAAGCAGACTGTGCTGAGTGCAGAGCCCGATGCAGGGCTCCATCCCATGACCCTGAGATCCCGACCTGAGCTGAAATCAAGAGTCGGACCCTTAATCTACTTAGTCACTCAGGAGCCCCTAATCATGTTGAATTTTATTTATTTATTTTTAAAGATTTTATTTATTTATTTACCAGAGAAAGAGAGAGGACAAGCAGGGGGAGTGGTAGGCAGAGGGAGAAGCAGACTCCCCACTGAGCAGGAAGCCTGATGTGGGACTCGATCCCAGGACTCTGGGATCATGATCTGAGCTGAAGGCAGACACTTAACCAACTGAGGTACCCAGACGTCCCTTGAATTATTTTTAAAGCAAATCCCAGACCTTATATAATTTCATTCATAAACACTCCAGTGTGTATTTTCAAGGAATAAAGGACTCCCTCTCCCTCTCTCTCTCTCTTTTTTTTTACAACCACAAAACCCTTATGACACTTAAATCAAGGTTTCAACAGGAAACAGATGACACATTCAAAATAAGATAACTTTAGGAGGGTTTATTTAAAGGTTGTGTGTATAGGGGAATCACAGGTTTGGTGCACTAACCCAAAGTAAGTGACTAAGTTGGTACTTCCTACAATGCCATATGGATAAGGGGAGGGAGTGGTTACTAGAATGTAGAGGAGTCAAGAAATGGGCACAAGAGATGAACAGGCATTTCTCCAAAGAAGACATACAAATGGCCAATAGACACATGAAAAAATGCTCAACATCACTCAGCATCAGGGAAATACAAATCAAAGCCACAATGGGATACCACCTCACACCCATCAGAATGGCTAAAATTAACAACTTAGGAAACAACAGAGGTTGGTGAGGATGCAGAAAAAGGGCAACCCTCTTACACTGTTGGTGGGAATGCAAACTGGTGCAGCCACTCTGAAAAACAGTAGGGAGGTTCCTCAGAAAGTTAAAAATAGAGCTACCCTATTACCCAGCAATTGCACTATTAGGTATTTATCCAAAGGATATAAACATAGTGATTCAAAGGGGGCACAGGCACCCCAATGTTTATAGCAGCAACGTCCACAATAGCCAAACTGTGGAAAGAGCCAAGATGTCCATCGACAGATAAATGGATAAAGAAGAGGTGGTGTACACACCCCCCCACACACACACATGAATATTACTCAGCCATCAAAAAGATTGAAATCTTGCCATTTGCAACAACATGGATGGAACTAGAGGATATTATGCTAAGTGAAATAAGTCAGTCAGAGAAAGAAAATTATAATATGAGTTCACTCATATGTGGAATTAAGAAACAAAACAGATGAACATGGGGAAAGGGAAGGAAAAATACGAGGAAAACAGAGGGTATAGGGGAACCACAGGTATAGTGCACTCAGATAAATCATAAGAGACACTTAACTATAGGAAACAAACTGAGGGTTGCAGGAGGGGTGGTGGGTGGGGGGGTGGGGTAACATTAAGGAGGGCACTTGAAGAAATGTGCACTGGGTATTGTATGCAACTGATGAATCACTAAATTTTACCTCTGAAACTAATAATACAGTATATGTTGATTAAATTGAATTTAAATTTAAAAATATTTTTAAAAAGAGTCTATAGAGTTGGCTGCTCTGAGAGAAATGATAACTTTGTCCAAGAGACACAGTAAGCAAAATGTGACCTTGCAGGGAAGGAAGCTGGGGAATAATACCCTGATATTACTCTCCTCCTTCCCTAGAGTTCTTACCACTATTTTTCACTGGCCAAGTCCATCTAATAGTTAAAGGTGGGGAGGAGATATAGTTGACACACAGGGCCAGCCCTCCAGAGCAGAGAGCAGGGTAGAGTGGTTCTAGAGGAACAAATGGAAAATATCAAAATAACAATTCTTAATGTCATTTAAAACCCAGTGATCAGAATTTGCTGTCTCACAATGTCTTTTATTTTATAGTTAGTTTTTTTTTTTCTTCAATTCCCAAAACTTCACACATTGTATTTGGATTGGAATGTGTGATGGCTAATTTTATGTGTCAATTTCACTGGGCCAGATGGTGCCCACATAGTTGATCAAACACTGTTCTGGGTGTTTCTGGATGAGTTTAATATTTATTTTTTTCTAAAGATTTTATTTATTTATTTGAGAGAGAGCCAATCAGAGAGAGCATGAGCAGGGCAGAGGGGCAGAAGGAGAGTGAGAAGCAGGCTCCCTGCTGAGCAGGGATCCTGATGAGGGGCTCAGTCCCAGGACCCTGGGATCATGAACTGAGCCAAAGGCAGACACTTAACCGACTGAGCCACCTAGGTGCCCCAAGTCTAATATTTAAATTGATAGACTGAGTGAAGCAGATTGCCCTCTATAACATGGGTGGGCCTTGTCCAATCAGTTGAAGGCCTGAATCAAACACAAAGTCTGACCTGCCCCTGAATAAGAGGGAATTCCTCCTGTTGAGTGGCCTTTGACCTGGATATAAGTTGTTTCCTACCTTCAGACGACTCAAATTGAAATATTGGCTCTTTTGGACCTTGAGTTTCCTGGCCTTCAGACTGGAACTATACCATCAGCTTTCTTGGTTCTGAGGCCTTCTGACTTAGACTGGAACTACATCATTGGCTCTCCTGGTCTCCAGCTTGCCAACTGCAGATCTTGAGACTTGTCAGTCTCTATAATTGTGTGAACCAATTCCTTATAATAAATCTCTCTACCCCCAACTCCCTTGCCCTCCTCCCCACTCCCCACTCTCTCTCTCTGTCTCTTTCTCCTATTCTGTTTTTCTGGACAACTGTGACTAATATAGTATGCTTCTTAAGTCTGTTTTATTCCATTATTTTAAAAAGTTTATTTATTTAAATAATCTCTATACCCAACATGGGGCTTGAACCCATGACACCGAGATCAAGAGCCTCATGTTCTTCTGACTGAGCTAGCCAGGTGCTCCTTGTTCCATTTTTTAATGACAGCTTTATTGAGATATGTGGTACAATAAGAAATATATATTTGGGCTTTGGCCCTGGTTCCTGACACAGAGTTTCTAAAATCCTTGGAATTTTCTGAGTAATAGAGGTGATAGAGCTTTTTTTGTTATTCATAAAAAGCTCCTTTCAAGCATGTCTGAGTTTATGACAATAAGGTGATTCTTAGTGGGCCCCTAGATCAGTTCAGGATGGGGCTTGTTGCCAGAGGGACCAACCATGTGATTAGAGAGTTGAAACTTTTAGCCCCACCCACAGACCTCTGTGAAGGGTTGGAGCTGGAGATTGAATCACCAATGACCAATGGTTTAATCAACCATGCCTACAAAATGGAACATCCATAAAAAGCTCCAGATGATGGGATTTGGAAATCTTCTGAGTTGGCAGAAACATTCATGTGCTAGGAGACCAGTGTACTGCAACTCCATGCAGACAGACCTCCTGTGCTGAGTCTCTTCTGGACTTGCCCTAAGTACCTCTTCATTTGCCTGTTTATTTGTATCCTTTATAGTAACTAGTGATATTAAGTAAAGTGTCTTCCTGAGCTTTGTGAGCCATTCTATCAAATTACTGAACTTGGGGAGGATATTGTGGGAGCACTGAATTTATAGCTGGTTGGTCAGAAGTACAGATGGCAACCCATGATTGGCAACTGGCACCTGAAATGGGGGCATTCTGGTGGGATTGAGCCCTTTACCTGCGAGGTCTATGCAAACTCTGGGTAGTGTCAGAATAGAAATGAACCATAAGACACCCATTTGGTGTCTAGAGAGTTGGAGAATTGGCTGGTATGGGGGAAAAAACTACATACATTTCATGTCAGAGTGTTGTGAATAAAAACAGTTCAAGATAGAGTTCACATTTCATACAACTCACCCATTTAAAATGTATACTTTATAGCTTTTAGGATACTCACAGAGTTGTGCAACCATGACAATTAATATTAGAACATTTTCATCATCCCCAAGGAAGCCTTATACCCATCAGTAGTCATTTCCCATTCTCCCTTTGTCTCTGCCCCTGGGAACCACTAATCTACGTTCTGTCTCTATAGATTTGTCTATTCTGGACATTTCATATCAATGGAATCCTACAACTTGTGGCCTTTTGTGTCTGGCTCCTTTCACTTACATAATGTTTTCAAGGTCCATCCATCCATGTTGTAGTTTGTATCAGTACTTTATTTCTTTGTATTGCCAAAAAATATATTCCATTGTATGTATACATGACATTTTATCCATTCATCAGTTGATGGGCATTTGGGTTGTTTCTATTTTTTGGCTATTATGAATAATACTGCTATAAATATTCATGTGCAAGTTTTGTGTAGACATAGCCTTCATTTCTTTTGGGTATATACCTAGGAATTGAATAGTTGGGTCACATGGTAACTTTATGTTTAACATTTTGAGGATCTGCCAGACTGTTTGCCAAAATAGTTATACCACTTTATGTCCCCACCAAAAATATATGATGGGTTCCAATTTCTCCACATTCTCATCAACACTTAACAAATATCTGCCCTTTCTATTCTAATCATCTTAGAGGATGTGAAGTGGTATTTCACTGTGGTTTTGATTTGCATGTCCCTGATGTCCAATGATGTTGGAACATCTTTTCATATGTGTTTTGGCCATTTGCATATTTTCTTTGGAGAAATGTCTATTGAAACTGTCCATTTTATTTATTTATTTATTTATTTATTTATTTATTTATTTATTTATTTGAGGGGTGCAGAGGAGAGGGAGAAAGAAAATCTTAAGCAAGCTCCATGCCCAGCACAGAGCCTGACACAGGGCTTGATCTCACCACATTGAGATCATGACCTGAGCTGAAATCAAGAGTCAACGCTTAACTGGGTGAGCCACCCAGGTGCCCCCAAACTGTCCATTTTAAAATTGAATTATTTCTCATTTTATTATTGACTTATAAGAGTTGTTGATATATTCTAGACGTTTTACTCCCATTCTTTGCCTTGCTTTTTCACTTTCTTAGTTGTGTTTTTTGATGTACAAAAGTTTTTAATTTTGGTGATGTGTGATTTACCTTTGTTGCTTGTTTTCATTATATTTTTAATCTTTTAAAAAAATTTATTTATTTATTTGAGAGGGAGAGAGAGGAAGCAGGAGGAGGGAGAGGGAGAAGCAGACTCCCTGCTGAACAGGGAGCCCGATGTGGGGCTTGATCTCAGGACTCCGGGATCATGACCTGAAGTGAAGGCAGACACTCAACCAATTGAGCCACCCAGGCACCCCAATATTTTTAATCTTTAAAAAAAAGGTCCTTGTCATTTATTTGTTGAAGGAACCATGTCACTATGACTTATAACATTTACCATATTCTTAATTTTGCTAATTGTAACCCTAGGGTGTTGCTTAACATGTTCCTCCATCCCCTACATTTTCTATAAACTGATAATTAGATCTAGAGGCTTGAACAAATTTGGGTTAAAATTTCCAGCAGAACTATTTCATAGGTGGTAGAGTATACATTCTAGATATCTCCTCTTTACATGACGTGAGGAGGAATATAATGACTGGTTGACTGTGTGTATGTGTTAAGATTGATGAGTGGGTTGTGTTCTTAACAACCTGACCCAGACATTTAAAATTCCCCAGCAGGGGTGCCTGGGTGGCTCATTTGTTAACCATCTGCCTGCCTTTGGCTCAGGTCATGATCCCAGGGTCTTGGGATTGAGCCCTGCACCAGAGTCCTGGGATCGCTCCCCGCGTGGGGCTCCCTGCTTGGCGGAAACCCTGCTTCTCCCTCTCCTACTCCCCCTGCTTGTGTTCCGTCTTTAGCTATCTCTCTCTGTGTCAAATAAATAAATAAAATCTTTTTTTTTTTTTAAGATTTATTTATTTGACAGAGAGAGACACCGCAAGAGAGGGAACACAAGCAGGGGGAGTGGGAGAGGGAGAAGCGGGCTTCCTGTGGAGCAGGGAGCCCGATGTGGGGCTTGATCCCAGGACCCTGCGATCATGACCTGAGCCAAAAGCAGACGCTTAACGACTGAGCCACCCAGTTGCCCCCTAAATAAACAAAATAAACAAAAAGGGCCTGGAGGCCCTTTCCAGCTCTGTAAAGCAGCAGAACCGTGAGGGCCAAATATATTTAATTCTGGTAGGATAGCTATTGTAGTCTCTGCATCACTTTCGGGGGGCTGTAATAGATGCTACTGATGCTTCGTCTCCTTGCCGTAGCTCGTGTCTGACTAGCTGCGGTTGGGGTGGACAGTTACGCACATGATGGCTTCCCACTGGAAGCACAATCATCTCTCTCAGCTTTTTGAGGCATGGAGTGTGGGGGTAGTTAATATCCCCAGCGTCAGCCTTCAACCAAGGGATTTAGACGTATACATTTAGTTAGCTAAATAAATACTCAACATCAGAGGGACAGTTCTCAAGTGCATATTCAACAGTTCTTCAGAGAGTCACAGGCGGGCTTGAGCCTCGTTGCCCACAGTGGTAAACATCTCAATTACACACCATTTACTGGCTTTCCCTCCTCTGTTCCATTCTTTCTACTACCTCATTCCAGCTTCTTAGGAGCACTTCCTTAATAAACTAACTGCTTCCAAGCCCTTGTCTCAAGCTCTGTTTTGGGGGAAATATAAATTAAGGCATGATCTCAAACACTTTAGTCCATGGCATTTATTCACTCAAAAACATTGACTGAGTGATTATAATGAATCAGGCTGTGTATTATGTGCTGAAAATACAATGGTGAATAAGAGATCGAGTCTGATGGGGCACACAGATTAATAGTCAATAATTGAATAGTGTAGTAAGCATCATAAACAGGGTAAACATGGGTACTATTAGTTGGGAAGTGTCACCAGGTATAGCATCCCTGAATTGTCCCTTTTGCTAGGTATTAAGATAGAGTGGGTGACAGGACAAAGCAGACGGAAGCATCTTTAGCTTGGACTTTATACCCAACTCCTGGGCTTCAGTTTGGGATTGAGGTAAGCCTAAGTGGTATGCCCAGTCCTCCTTTCCTCTAGACCACGCTCATTCGGCCTTCTTAGAGCCTTCTAAGAGGGAGTCCCAGGTCAATCACACTGCATGAATCCAGTAGTGCTTCAAAAAAATTCAAATCTTCACAAGGGAACTACTCCCTATCCCCCCAAAATTCCCCAAAGAGAACACATTCTGCCTGCAAAGCCAGAACTTTTTCCCTTATGACACAAAACTTTGCCCTTTTGTAGTGTGGCCTTAAAACCTTGACCTTGCCACAACCATAATCCTTTTTAGCCCTATATTAAAGGGGGAAACTTTAGCTTGATTATCATTTAGAACGTGAAACTAATATAATGCCCTCCATCCCCCTTTCTCAGTGCCATATTCCTAAGTCTTCTGCTTGAAGGACTTTAGAACACTGTGCATATTTACTGAGAAAACTGCCCTGAGGCATTCTTACCTAAAACTCACTATTTTTAGGCTACTCTGCCAAATTAGTCCTAGCTCTTGGTATGTACTTTCTTTGCAAGTATCTTCCCATTAGTGAGGAATTTAGGTTCTGAATCACAGTAAATGGTGGGGCCAACTGCTGCTTCCAGGGTTCCACCCAGGCTTTCCAGTTTTAACAGTTAAACATGGCATTGAACTCCATCCAGTTTTCACCACCTCATGTCAAATGAACATCTTGGTGATAATCTAGTCTTCACCTGATGCTGAGAATTGATGCTAGCTAGAATTTATATGGAGCTTCCTGAATTTTTCCTGTCTTAGCACTTGAACTACTCGCTTATCTTTTCAGCCAGTCTCTAAACTCTTTGAGGCCACAAAACGTCTTATTTACCATTGTCTCTCCAGGGCCTAGTGGTGTCAGTTGACTAAAGGAAGGCTTGTATTAGGTAAAGACTCTTTCAGTTGCTAAAGACAGAACACCCAACTCAGATTAGCTTACGCAAACACCCAAAACCAAACCAAGCCAAAACAACCCCAGCACATTATTAGTTCATGTAACTGCAAAGTCCAAGGCTCAGGTAATGTTATAAAGAGTTCATCTTTCTCCATTTTTTACTTTCTTCTCTGCTGTGTTTGGCTTTACTCTCAAGTAGGCCTTTAGATTGAGGTCCCTCGTGCAGCAAATGCAATTTTCAGTTCTGATTGGGCCCAATTGTCTTGGTCTGATCCATGTACCTATTCCTAAACCAGTCATAGAAGCCTGGAGAATGTGCTTCTCTGCTTGGCCAGACTTAGGCCACATGTTCATTCTTGAACCTGGAGGTGAGGGCATCAGCTCCATATAAGTATGGTGGATTGAGACAGGTGTGTGTGTTTATGTGCAGGGATATACGGGGAGCATGGATACTGGGGAGCCAAAGTAATTCCACGGTCACTCCTTTTGTAATTAAATGCATTTTCCTGAATTTGGACCCTCGTGGGACACGGATATCTGCCCACACCGGACTTGCCTGTGACTGTCAGCTCTTCCCTGAGGTGGGGGCCACCACTCCAGCCTGGAGTATTTCCCAGGCTCTGTCTACCCTGCTTACAGTTTGGTCCTGCTTGTCCTCTTCAGGCTCTAAATGTTCCTAGCAAGCTGCACAGTGCATGCAATGTCCTTTCAGACACTTTGGCAACTAGTGAGTCATGTATACAAAGAACCATTGAAAGGCAGAATGTGGTCAATTCTCTAAGAGAGTAGTGAAAAGATGTTTGGAGAGCAGAGATAAAGGCATACAACATCTGGCTGGAGCATGAGAGCAGACAAACGCTTCAGGGACTATCAAGCACCCAAGACAAGTTTAAGTGTAAGCTGAATAATGATAATAACAGTGATAGCAATGACAGAAGCTAGTATATATAGGACTTACCATATGTCAGGCCCTGTTCTAAGAATTTTATATGAATTAACCCAATGAATCTGCACAATACTTTTTTTTTTTTAAAGATTTTATTTATTTATTTGAGAGAGAGAGTGAGAGAGAGCATGAGAAGGGAGAGGGTCAGAGGGAGAAGCAGACTCCCTGCTGAGCAGGAAGCCCAATGTGGGACTCGATCCTGGGACTCTGGGATCATGACCTGAGCTGAAGGCTGATGCTTAACCACTGAGCCACCCAGGTGCCCCTGCACAATACTCTTTTAAGTAGGTACAACTATTCCCCTCATTTTATAGTCAAGGTTAAGTAGCTTGCTCAAGGTCACATGGTAAGAAAGTGACAGAATACAACTGGGTTCCTATCAAGCAGTGTCTTAAAGGCCAGGTTACAGTGTTAGACTTGACTTGCAGTTCTTTGAGTAGCTGTTTCATCTTTCCCGATGGATTCAAACTTCCTGACAGCAGGACTGAGTCTAGTTCAGCTTTGTGTTCTCTAGAATATCTAGGTGGGCTATACATTTGAGTATAAGTTACACAAAATTCCTCTTTGAGTAGACTATCTTTACTGGAATGTGCATTGTTAAACAAAATATGAAGTCTTCCACAGTGGTTATAAAACTAGACAGGAAGTTGTGGATCTGACTAATTGAGGCTTTCACCCCTGACTCAGTGTGTGACTGAGCAAATGGCTCTATGCTACAGAATTTCCAACTGTAAAAGAGAGGAAAACAAATATCCAATGTACCTCACAAGGACACAGAGAGAACATATTAATATTAACATATTAATAATAAAAAAATACACATAAATCCTGGCAATACTTGAGTAAAGGTACATGAGACCAAGATTATTTTTCCTAGTTTCACCATAACATCAGCAATCAGCAAATATGAATTAGGAGCCAAACATTCTACATACTATGGGATTACAATAGAATAAGACATGATTTTTGCTATTCCCTGTTTATAGGATTTAACAGGCAAGATCATTTTGAGTGGTAAACATGTAGACTATTTAATAGGACGTCAAAATGCTAAAGTACATTAGAGCTCATCTGGTCCAACATTTATAAATGGAAAATGAGATCCCAAAGGGGTAAGTAATAGTCTCAGCAAGAGTATTGTTAACGGAGAAACATCTTCAAAGAAAAGGACTGGGCTCTGGGTTTGAACCTCAGTTGAGAGGTTACCGTATGTGTTACCTGGGGCCAGGCGCTTAGCTTCTCTGAACCAATTTCCTTGTCTCTAAAATGGGCATAATAAGAACTTACTTCAAAGAGCTGTCGTGGCGATTAAGATCATGCCTGTAAAACTTTCATCAGTGCCTGGCTAAGCACCACAAGTCAACTATTATTATTGTTACTTCTGTAGGAGAAAGGTCTTTTTTAGCTCTTTTTCTACAAGAAAAAACATTTTTTTCTCTGGTCAGACCCCATTCATAAGGTCGGAGCAGAACAGAAAGTGCTTTCAACTACTCGGAGATGGGCGCTGCAGGAACAAGAACCCAGCCATCCAGGGCGGCAGAGCACAGCCCCCCTCGGCAAAACCCATCTTCCATTTCCTCCCCTTCCTTTTCGGGAAAGCCAAGCCCCCCCCCCCCCCCCCCCCCCCCCCCCCCCCCCCCCCCCCC
>NW_023270447.1:43749060-43794634 GCF_011800145.1 Mirounga leonina
GGGGCTCCAACCGGCCGCAGCTGCGTTCCGAAGCCCGGGCTCCCGCGGGGATTGACGCGCTGGGGGAGGAGCGGTTTCTCACTGCGCGCCTCTCAGGAGCATTACGGCAGGGCTCGTTCCCGGCTCCGGCCGCCAGCCCCAGCCTCCCCGGTCCGGAGCTGGGACTGGCGGAGGCCGCGAGGGAGGGAGCGCGAGCGCGGAGGCACGCGCCCGCCCGTCCGCGCCCAGACCGCCGCCGCCGCCGCCGCCTTAGCAGCCATGGCCGAGCGCCGCGCCTTTGCCCAGAAGATCAGCAGGTAAATCTCGGGCGCGGGGCGCGCCGCCGCAGCGGGGGAAAGAGCCGGTAGCCCTCCCGAGCCCGGCCTGGGAGGCGGGTGGGTGTGGCGACGCGGGCGCGGGGATCTGGCGGCCTGGTCCGCGGCTGGGCGGAGGGGGCTCGCGGCTGTGGCGGGTGCCGCCGAGGCCTCGCGCCGCCCTCCAGCCCCGGCCCTCAGCCCGCGCCGGCGGCCGATCCTCGCCCCGGGTGGGGGTGGGGGGGCGCAGGGAGCCCCGCCCGCCCGAGCGCCCGCCTCCGCCCGCTTCTCGGCGGCCCGGGCCTGGAGTTTCGCGGCGGCTTATTGCGGGGCGGGGGGGGTAGCTCGTCGTCCGGCCGATCGGCTCTCCCCAAATTCTTTGTGTCCCCACCCCCGGGCTGGCCGGGGGCCGCCGCGGCGTCTCGCTCCCTCACTCTCCCCGCCCACCCCCGTTTGCCCCCAGGAGGGTGCGGGGTCCGCCCTCTTCTGCTCCCCAACAAAAGGTTCGGCGCGCGGCGGGCTCCTGGCCGGTGGGAGGCCGTCCCTTCTTCACGCCTCCCACCGTTCCCGAGAAATCTGACAGGAATGCTCTTTGCATCCAGGGACCGATTCCAAGTGTGCTCTCGCACCCAGAGTCTAAAACGTATAGTCAGAATGAAAAGTTGAGAGCTTGTGGTCCGCACCTTGGGTGTGCAGCTGCCGAATCTTGGACGAATTGTAGGCTGGTGCTTGATCTTAGTAGCATGCGAATTTAAATGTGCGCCTGTGTTTCTAATGGCACCAGACGAAGATGGATGATAGGCAGTGTTCTTTTTACACTGGCCCTTTGACTCATATTTTGGGAGTCTGGAAGTAAGCAAGCAATCACGGTTGAGATTTCCGAACCTTTTACCTGCCTGGGGTGGGTAGGTTGCCAGAACCAAAAATTGAATTACGGCGGGGGATTCTAACATTTGTAGAATTTCATTGGGAAATCTACTAATGTGTAAGACACTAGACTGTGTTGGTTTTATTATGATGTCCCAAGAAAAGAAGCATTCGAATGCATTACTTTTTTGAAAATTTTATTTCTGTGGTTCTGGATCTTTTTCGTTTGCTGATCTTTCTTAACGATTTTTGGACCGACCAAACAGGTTCTTTCTTAATTACCTGAACTTCCATAGCGTTACACTGTTTTGGCACGTTTTTCATTTAAAACTAACATCTTTTTGATTTAAGCTTTGTGCTTAATTATTCTTTTCTTTTGAGCTTTAAAACATTTAATTTTATCCTTAAGAGGCAAAATAGCAAGGGGTGCCTGGCTGGCTTGGTCGGTGGAGGATGGGACTCTTGATTTCCGGGTTGTGGGTTTGCTCGGTGTCGGGTGTAGAGATTATTTAAAAATAAAATATTAAAAAAAAAAAAAGGCAAACAGCAAGTGCTTAAGAACATGTGCTCTGGTGTCAGATGATGCTATGGATTCAAATCCTGACTGTTATTTTTCTAACTTGGCACCTTGATCAAATTGTGTAAGCTCTCTTAAGTTACAGTTTTGGCATCTGGAAAATGGGTAGAGTACCAGTACCCCGTTGATAACATTGTGAACATTAAGTGGCACAATTTGTGTGAAGTGTTTAGCATAGTGCATGGCCTTTAGTAGCTATCATTGAACAATTAATAATTGGTATATCCTAAGGAGTTGTGGTAAATAGGAAATTATTACTTTTTTCTTTTTTACTTTTTTTTGCAAAATAACTGGGTCTTGTTTCTGAAGGCAATGCCATTGAAAAAATGTATTACTTGACATACATGCTTAGTATTAATTTCTTTTTAATAGAACCAAGTTTCACTGAGAACACGTGTTGATCAGGAAATTGCACATTAGGGAGTTAGATATGAAATATATATGATACCTGTTCTTCATTCATGGAGTTTGTGCTAGGATTAGACAGAACAAAATACAAGAAAAAAAAGAAAGTTTCACAAAATAACACAAAATTCAAAATAATAAGCCTTGTAAAGTTGTCAGATTAAGTAAAGCAGTGGAAATGAAAGATTCATTGATTGGAGAAATACTTAGAGGAGGTGACTGGTGATTGATTGGGTATGGAAGGTGAGGAAGACTGAGGAGTCTGGGATGACTTCCACGTTTCTGACTTGGGCAATCAGGTGGATGATGGAGGCAGTCACTGAGGTAAGGGCGTACAGGAGGAAGAAGGGAATTGAGGTGGGAAGGAGATGATGATTCAGTTTTGGACATGCTGAGTTTGAGATGCTTGTTGAGCACTGAAAGAGAAATATTTATTAGGTTGTTGGTGAGGTTTAAGATGCAGAAGAGAGATTGGGCTGGAGGTCAATAGATATGGGAATCATCAATAAGGAGATTGTAATTGAAACCAGAGGAGAAGATGAGATAGTACGGGAGGAATGTGCGGATTAATTTGGAGGGAAGACCAAGGACAGAACTGTTATAGATGATGAATTACTGTGATTGAAAGGTACTTTCATTCTTGTTACCAAGTATGGCCAAATAATACTTTTTTAAAGATTTTATTTATTTATTTGGGGGGAGAGAGAGAGCACAAGCAGGGGAGGGAGTGAGGCTGGTAAGGTGGAGGGAGGGCCAGAGGGCGAGGGAGAAGCAGACTTCCCACTGGGCAGGGAGCCCAACGTGGGGCTTGATCCCAGGACCCTGAGATCATGACCTGAGCTGAAGGCAGACGCTCAACCGACTGAGCCACCCAGGTACTCTGGCCGAATAATACTTCTGAATAAATTTTTGTTCTGCTTCTTAGTTTCCTACTAGAGGAAGTATAGCACATACTCTCAAGATAAACTGCTTGGGGTTGACATCCTAGCACTGGACCTCATTGAATAAACTTGGGCAAGTTACTTCACCTCACTTCTGCCTCATTTTCCCTATCTATAAACTGGGGATAATAGCAGAACCTACCTTATAGGGTTGTTATAAGAATTAAAAAATCGGTTCCAGTAAAGTGCTTAGAACAGTGCTTTCTACATAAGTGTCCAGCATCAATTATTTTTTATTATTACAATATTTATAATGTGGTGTAGGACCTTTTCTTGGAAGTGGTCTTTTTATGATACGCATATATGAAATTTGTTGCTCTGTGAATAGCCTGTTGCTGTTTGAAACCTTATTTTTTTCTTTTAAAGCTTTATGATTGTTCTGAAACCTTTATTTATTTTTTTTATTTTTAAAGATTTTATTTATTTATTTATTTGACAGAGAGACACAGCGAGAGAGGGAACACAAGCAGGGGGAGTGGGAGAGGGAGAAGCAGGCCTCCCGCTGAACAGGGAGCCCGATACGGGGCTCGATCCCAGGATCCTAGGATCATGACCTGAGCCGAAGGCAGACGCTTAACGACTGAGCCACCCAGGCGCCCCTGAGACCTTTACTTTAAAAAGAATTCTACTGATTTCTTTTCTGGCTCTGTCATTTCCTAACCCTTTGCATTTAGTGCTGTTATTTTTTGAGGGCATGATTTTGTGATTTCTCAAGCTCTTTTATTTTTTAAATTTTAAAAAAGATTATTTATTTATTTTTGTGGGGAGGGGTTGGGGGAGAGGGACTCTTAAGCAGACACTGGGCTGAGCTGGAGTCCTGTGCTGGCCGCCATCTCATGACCCTGAGATCAGGGATCTGAGCCAAAACCAAGAGTCCAAAGCTTAACCCACTGTGCCACCCAGGTGCCCCAAAGCTCTTTATTTTTTATCACTGATTGTACTACTTACCTCAGCTCATCATGGAAAAGCAGCATGTATATTTTGTTCATATCAGTTATTGCCTCTTGTTTGTTCCCCCTACTTTTGGAGGACAAGCGTATACGTTGTTAATTACCCCCTTTTTAGTCACACCCTAGCATATAATATGTAGAATTTGTGGAGTGTTGATTGTAGATTAATGATTTTGTTTAGATTTTGTCCTGTTACTTGATATTCAGCAGTAATGATGAACATTTGGATACACTTAAAGCATTTTTTACTACATTCTCATCTTTATTACCTAGAGAGGCAGAAGAACATTGTAAAGGATATAGATACCAGGTCACATTGCATGGGCTGGAATTCAGCTATACCACATAATAGCTATATAATTCTGGGCAGTTGATCTAATCTCCCTGTCTTGGTTTTCTCTTCAGTAAAATGGGGATAAAAGTGTCTGTGGGTCATCATGAAGATTAAATAAGTTAATACATGTAAAACACTTAAACTGTGCCTGAAACATAATAAGCATTCAACAAATGTTAGTTGCTGCCATACATTATTATATTAATGTATATCATTATACAATGATTATTATTCCCATAATCCAGATGAGGAACTGAGGCCTACATACCATGAAATTATTTGCTTAAATTGGGACTCAAACCCTAGGTCTCTGATTTCAGATCTTACACTTTTTTTATTTGGCTGTATTTCTTTCTGCAAAATATTTTCTGGGGTAGTTCCAGATTTCCTAACAGTGCTGCCGTTAGCATCCCCAAGTAACCCTTACCTACTTAATCTTTCCTTTGTTAATTTGGTACCATTTTGTTGCCTAAGAAGCAGAATTTAATGAAAGGTTTTCATCAGATTTTTATTTTTGAGGAAAATCTTAACATGAGTAGGATTTCCTGGACATACGCTTATTTATAACCTCTTTTTCTTTTTTTTAAGTTTTGAATCTGTTCATAACTCTGTCTGTATAGGCCCAATCTTTCAGTCTACTTTCTTCAATTCATTAGCAAATAAATTCTTTCCACATAGTATCAACTATTTCCGTGCTGCCTTTTTCATCACTTTGGCCTTTTGTTGTACTCATTTCCCTAACTCTTTTAAAAAAATTTTTTTTTTTTTTTTATGTGACAGAGAGAGACACAGCGAGAGAGGGAACACAAGCGGGGAGTGGGAGAGGGAGAAGCAGGCTTCCCGCGGAGCAGGGAGTCCAATGCGGGGCTCGATCCTGGGACCCCGGGACCATGACCTGAGCCAAAGGCAGACGCTTAACGACTGAGCCACCCAGGCGCCCCTCATTTCACTAACTCTTAATGCTGAATGTCTAACCTGTTTCTTGCCCCTGAGAGGGAGAGCAGAACAGTGCAGAGTTGCAGAGTTGATCTTTTATTAATGAATGTCTTTTCATTTGAAATGAGGTTTACTCTAAATCATTTCTCTTATTAACATCTTTGTTTCCCTACCCCATCTTTTACTGAAAAGTTCTGGATCACCTAACGTGAGTCCATTACAACCTCAGCATGCTACTGTTCCTATAGGGTCATTTAACCATCTTTCTCCTGAGCCTGTAAGGTATCCCTTCCCTAAAGTTTACCTATTTTTTTTTGTCCTTTGGACCCTATTACCTTTCCACCTCCCCCAGAACCTTGATCTCATAATTTTTCTTTTCCTTTCTAGCATCTTCACTCTGTTTCTTTTTATGGATCTTTCCTTTAAACCATAAGATTTATTATGCCTTTCTCATCATAAAACAAAGAACCATTGAATCTTCTGGCATTTCTAGCTGCCAACCAGTCATTCCTTTTTTCTAGTCACATTTCTCACATGTATGTGGTGCAGTCACAACCACTTTCTGGTTGTTCTCATCAGTCTCTGGCCCATATGGCTGTGCTTCCCGTGGTACTTTATGTGTACTTGAATTATGGAACGCCTGAGGACTAGGAGCCTTTGACTTTTTTCTTCATCACTGATTTCATGAGCTACTGTTTTCTGGGTTTTGTCTTTTTAATTTTTCTTGCCCTCATCCCCCATACCCCCATTTTCCCTCTACTTTATACTGCTTTTCAGAGCTCTTTGACGACTGGTCTGTGTCTTTTTATCTCTCGTGTCGGGCACAGAATCTTGTGGCAACTGGACATGTAAGAATTGTTTGAATGAATGCCATCCTGCCACATTGGAGCATCTTTTATTATCTCACTTCTAGATGACCTCAGTGGGGCCAGAGCTGATCTAGTCTCTTACCTCCTGTAATTAAAACGTGTTGCAAATGAAGTCTCCCTAAAATACAGCTTTTATCATGGCATTCTTTTGTTCAAGAATATTATAGTAGCTTCCTACAGTGTTAAACCCAAACTCTTGCTTGATTTTAAAGTCATCTATAATCTGGTCCTTTTCTTGTTGACTTGTTCTCTAGCTTACATTTTGGACCAATCAGTCTAATGTTTTCCTTGTACCCTCACAAATGCTCTGCTCATTTCCAACTCTGTAACTGTTCCATTTGTTTTTTTTTTTTCCTTTTTGATATATCCTTTCTCTTCTTTTCTAAATCTTACCCTTTTCTGCAGAGCACTCCAATCCACTATCCTTACTTTTGGAAAAACCATTTCCTTTTCTTTTCTTTTTTTTTTTTTTAAGATTTTGTTTATTTATTTGACAGAGGGAGATACAGCGAGAGAGGGAACACAAGCAGGGGGAGTGGGAGAGGGAGAATCAGGCTTCTCGCTGGGCAGGGAGCCCGATGCGGGGCTCGATCCCAGGACCCTGGGATCATGACCTGAGCTGAAGGCAGACGCTTAACCGACTGAGCCACCCAGGCGCTCCTCCTTGCTTTTCTTTTTTTTTTTTTAAGATTTTATTTATTTATTTGACATAGAGAGAGACAGCGAGAGAGGGAACACAAGCAGGGGGAGTGGGAGAGGGAGAAACAGGCTTCCCGCTGGGCATGGAGCCCGATGGAGGGCTCGATCCCAGGATCCTGGGATCATGACCTGAGCCGAAGGCAGACGCTTAAGGACTGAGCCACCCAGGCGCCCCTCCTTGCTTTGCTTTTTTAAGATTTTATTTATTTATTTGAGAGAGAGACAGAGAGAGCACAAACCAGGGGAGGAGCAAGGCAGAGGGAGAGGGACAAGCAGAGGCAGAGGGAGAGGGACAAGCAGATGCTTAGCTGACTGAGCCACCTAGGCGCCCCCATTTCCTTTCTTTTTTTTTTTTTTTTTAAGATTTTATTTATTTATTTGACAGAGAGATAGCGAGAGAGGGAACACAAGCAAGGGGGAGCGGGAGAGGGAGAAGCAGGCTTCCCGCTGAGCAGGGAGCCTGATGCGGGGCTCCATCCCAGGACCTTGGGATCATGACCTGAGCTGAAGGCAGACGCTTAACCGACTGAGCCACCCAGGCGCCCCATCCTTGCTTTTCTTTATTCTTTCCACCTATGAGTGCATTTCTGAGTAAAAGCATTTTTTCTGTTTTTGAATTCATTTGAATATAATCTTATTGTATGTTGTATGTTGTATTTTTTGTCTTGCTTGTTTTATTCAAAATTACATCTGTGAGATTCATTCATAATGTTCCAAGTAGTTGGAGTTCATTCTTTTTTCTTTATATTATTTCACTGAATAAATATACCATGATTTTCCATTCTACAGTAGATGGGCATTTGGATTGTTTCCAGTTTTTGGCTATTAGAAACAATGTTCCTATGAACATTCCTATACATATATTCTGGTATGCATGTGCATGAATTTCTCTAGGGTATACTCAGGTATGGGATTGCTGGTCCTTAGGTATTCTTTATTGCTCCTCATAGCAGTTTTATTTATCATGGAGTTTATTAGGTAATACCAAACTGTTTTCTAAGATAGCTGAAGAAACATACACTTCCACAGTAGTGTTGCTGTACCCAGTTGGCACCACTTGGTATTGTCAACTTTGTCATTTTTGCCAATCTGATGGATGTATGCATTATGCTATCTTACTGTAAAAGTTCTCATTTCTATTTACTTGATTACTATTGAGATTGAGCTCTGTTTTGTATGTGTATTGACTATTTGAATATACTCTTTTGTAAATTGCCTATTTAAATCTTTTGCATTCTCCCCCCTTTTTTCCTTTGTATTATTCTTTTTCTTATTGATTTGTGTGAGTACTTTATATATATTCAGTGTATTAATCCATTGAATGATATTATGTGTTGCAAATATCTTTTCTCACCCTGTGGTTTTTTAAAAATTCTTTTTATGGAGTCTTTTGAAAACTAAGTCCTCAGCTGTTTTTTTCTTTTTTTTTTTTTTTAAGATTTATTTAGAGAGAGTGAGCGAGCGCAGGGAGGGGCAGAGGGAGAGGGAGAGAGAGAATCTCAAGCAGGATCCGTGCTGAGAACGGAGCCCTACTCGGGGCTCCATCTCATGACCCTAAGATCATGACCTGAGCGGAAATCAAGAGTTGAATGCTCAACTGACTAAGCCACCCAGGCACCCCAACTAAGTTCTCAGTTTTTTTTTTTTTCTTTTTTAAGATTATTTATTTATTTGATAGGGAGATAGAGCCAGAGAGCACCAGCAGGGGGAATGGCAGAGGGAGAAGAAGAAGCAGGCTCCCTGCTGAACAGGGAGCCCCATACGGGAGGCTCCATCCCAGGACTCTGGGATCATGACCTGAGCTGAGCCAAAGGCAGATGCTAAACCAACTGAACCCAGGCGCCCCTAAGTTCTCAGTTTGAATACACTTTTATCAGTTTCTCTCTCTCTCTCTTTTCTACTTTTGAGGTCCTGTTTAAGGAATATTTTCCTGCCCTGTGGTCATTAAGATATTCATCTATATTATCATAAACCTTCTAGTTACCTCCTTTATATTTAGGTTTATATTCCACTTGACTTGATATGTGTATGGTGTGAAATTTTAATTTTTTTCCAAATAGATTATCCTTTCCCCATTGACCTGCCCTGCCACCTCTATAATAGATTGTGTGTCCTTATTTGTGGGTCTTTGTCTGGGTCCTCTCTTTTGTTCCATTGGTTTGGTTATACATATTTTCACCAATTATAAACAATTTTAATTATAATAAGTCTTGGAATTTGGTAGAATAACTCCCCCCACCATTTAAGAGTTTCTTGACTTCTCTTAGCCCTTTGAATTTCCTTGTATATTTTAGAATCTATTAAAAAACAAAAAATCCCCAAGTCCTATTCAAATTTGATTGGGATTACATTGAATCTGTATATCAGTTTTGCAGAGAAATGATGTCCTTATAATATTGAGTTTTCAAACCTTGGTCGTGGTGTATCTCTTCATTTACTTAGGTCTTCTTTATATCATACAACAAAATTTTATAATTTTCTCTGTAAGATTCATGCATATCCTTTGTTAGATTTATTTCTAAGTATATAACCATTTTGTGTCCAGCTATACCTTGCTAAACATGTCAATTCTAAAAATGTATCTGTGGTGGACGCCCGGGTGGCTCAGTCTGTTAAGCATCTGCCTTTGGCTCAGGTCATGATCCCAGGCTCGTGGGATCGAGTCCTGCATGGGGCTCCTTGCTCAGTGGGGATCCTGCTTCTTCCTCTGCTTGCCGCTCCCCCTGCTTGTGCTCTCTCTCTGACAAATAAATAAATAAAATCTTTAAATAAATAAATAAAAATAAAGTGAAACTTGAAAGTTATTAAAAAAAATGTATCCGTGAATTTTGTTTTCTGTGTCATCTGAAACTTACGAATTTTTGTTCCTTTCCAAACCTTATAGCTGATTTACATTTTTGTCTTGTCCTGTGGACGGTTATCTTGTATTACTATGTGGATTATTATTTCTGTTTAACATCGTACTAATACTGAGCATCCTCATTTTGCTTATGACCTCAGAGGGAAATCTTTCTATGTTTCACTTCATAGTAAGCCTAATGGTTGCTGTAGGTTCTTTTGTAGATACCTTTTTAATCTGAGTTGCCTAGAAAACAGAGACTGAGACAAGGATTAAGAGTTGAGGATTTACTGGGAGGCATAATCCCGGGGCATCAAGAGAAAAGGGAAGTGAGGCAGAGATGGGGAAACAATGTAAGGTGATACCTTATCTTATTGGCCACTGCTTCACAAAGAGCTGGAGAGAGACTGTTTTCGGCAGGTATGCTGGCTTGGTCACACAGGCTATCTTTGGACGGAGGGACAGTTTCTCACATCAGTAGATAGGAGTCTGGAAGAAGAAGAAATTGATCTACCCGCTTTTCTCTTGCATCCTGTTTTCCATTAGTCAACTCCATCTCCTCAGAGAGTGAACTTCCCTTCACTTCTAGGTTGCATCATAGAGCCCTTTGGCAAGCAGTCTAGATGTGTTATTACTTTTTCAGTGGCTTTTTACAGAAGAGACTTTTTGGTTGCATTTGACAGAAACACCAGTCAGATTAATTTGCTTGTAACTGAGTACATCAGGTCTCAGGATACCGAGGGTATCAGTAGCCTCTTCTCTTCGTGTCTTTGATAGATTTTCCACTAAATGGTTACAATGAGAGTTGACAGACCCAGGCTCAAATCCTACCATTTAGTTCTGGCAGAAAAGATTCAGGAGCTCCATCGTTGGTTTGGCTTGTGTCACATGTTCCTGCTTGAACCAATTACTGTGTTTAGGGGTTAGGGGATGCTGGCCATTCCTGGGTGACATGTCATTCTCCTTGGCTTGAGGAGAGATGTGATGGTGTCAGCTCCACCCAATCTCAAGTAATGAGTTCTTTGCTAAAAAGAAGAGGTTTCTAACCAAAAGAAAGAGGGGGAAGGTAAATGCTGGTCACACCAAAACAACCGGTATTCTTTTAAGTTTGGTCATTGTAACTTGTTCAGCTTCACGATAATTATTTAAATATATAGCAATATAGTCAGTTGTACTACCTGTTAAAATTTATATGTAACTGATGAATCCAAAAATATAAAGAAAAGCAGTGTAATGTGAAGCAGCTGTGGATCCCTGTTCCTTAACTTTAAGTTTAGCTCTGATCTTAATGCCAACTCAGCCTTCCCGGGAAGGTCTGCTTGGTTTTTGCGATTTGGCTTTCCCAGGCTCCTCTCTGCTGTAGTTCTGCATCATCATGAGGTGTTTCTCATTTATCCTCTGCGACCAGAAAACTGCACTCATATCAGCCATTTAATGATTTTAATAAACTTTGCTGAAGGTAAGGGATTGTGGTAAGGAGCCTAAGGGTGCAAGACTTTCTTTGAGACTCCACTTTGGCTCTCCTCTTTTCCTGTCTTCACATTCTTTCTCCAACTGCAAAGCAATGTCTTCCTCTCATCTTCATAGAGCAGTTACAGCCAGGCCCAGCCTCTCTTTTTTTAAGATTTTATTTTTATTCATGAGAGACAGAGAGAGAGAGAGAGAGAGAGGCAGAGGCAGAGGGAGAAGCATGCTCCCCGCTGAGCAGGGAGCCCAATGTGGGGCTCAATCCCAGGACGCTGGGATCATGACCTGAGCCGAAGGCAGACGCTTAACTGACTGAGCCACCCAGGTGCCCCTGTGTTTGAATAAGGAATTGGCAAACTTCCACAGCAACTACACCATTTTACGTTTCATCAGCAATGTATGAGAGTTCAGATTTTTCCACATCCTGCTAACACTTGTTAATTGTTTTCTTTTTGACTGTAGGCATTCTAATGAGTATGAAATGACATTTCATTGTGGTTTTGATTTGCATTTTCCTGATTTGTGATGGTTTTTCTTGTGGTTATTGGCCATTCACGTATCTTCTTTGGTGAAATATCTATTCCTATCTTTTGCTCATTTTTATTTATTTTTTATTTTTTTATTTTTTATTTTTATTTTTATTTTTAAAGATTTTTTATTTATTTATTTGCAAGAGAGAGAATGAGAGACAGAGAGCATGAGAGGGGGGAGGGTCAGAGGGAGAAGCAGACTCCCTGCCGAGCAGGGAGCCCGATGCGGGACTCGATCCCAGGACTCCAGGATCATGACCCGAGCCGAAGGCAGTCGCTTAACCAACTGAGCCACCCAGGCGCCCTTTTGCTCATTTTTAAATTGGGTTATTTATCTTGTTTTTGAATTGTAGGAGTTTTTTATATGTTCAGAATACAAATCTTTTATTAGATATATGAATTACAGATATTTTCTACCTGCTTTGTTTCTTCATTTTCTTTTTTTTAAAAATATTTTATTTATTTTATTTGATAGAGAGAGAGACACAGCGAGAGAGGGAACACAAGCAGGGGGAGTGGGAGAGGGAGAAGCAGGCTTCCCGCGGAGCAGGGAGCCCGATGTGGGGCTCGATCCCAGGACCCTGGGACCATGACCTGAGCCGAGGCAGACGCTTAACAACTGAGCCACCCAGGCGCCCGTTTCTTCATTTTCTTAATGGTGAAGTTTGAAGCACAGAGATTTTAAATTTTGATGAAGTCCAATACATCAATTTTTTTTTTCTTATGTGGATCGTGATTGTGGTGTTATTCTCTAAGACTACTTAATTCATGGTCAAGATTTCCTTCTCTGTTTTCTTCTACAAGTTTTTATAGTTTAGCTCTTACTTTAGGTTAAGGATCCATTTGCATTGATTTTTGTGCATACTGTGAGATGAGGATCTAAATTCATCTTTTATGGGGCTCCTGGCTGGCTCAGTCGGTGGAGCGTGCAACTCTTGACCTTGGGTTTGTGAGTTCGAGCCCCACATTGGGTGTAGAGGTTACTTAAAAATAAAAAAAAGTCTTTAAATTTGTCTTTTGCATGTGAATGTTCTATTGCAACACTCTTTGTTGCAAAGACTATTCTTGTCTCATTGCATTGTCTTGGTACCTTAAAAAATCAGGTGACCATAAATGTATTTATTTCTTTTTTTAATTATGTTATGTTAATCACCATACATTACATCATTAGTTTTTTTTTTTTTTTAAGATTTTATTTATTTTTTCATGAGAGACAGAGAGAGAGAGGCAGAGCGAGAAGCAGGCTCCCGAGGAGCAGAGAGCCCGATGCGGGACTCGATCCCAGGACCCTGGGATCATGACCTGAGCCGGAGGCAGTTGCTTAACCAACTGAGCCACCCAGGCGCCCTGTCTCTTCATTTATTGAGATATTATTTGATTTCTCTTAGCAAAGTTTTGAAGTTTTTAGTATGTAAGTCTTGTACTTCTTTTGTTAAATCTGTTTCTAAGTATTGTTCCTGATGTTATGATGAAAGTGAAAAATTATTTTTGGTTTTTCGTTGCTAGTATATAGAGATACAGTTGATTTTTGAACATTGAACTTATATCCTCTGCCTTTGCTGAACTTGTTTATTAGTTCTAGGAGTTTTTTTGTGGGTTCCTTAGGATTTTCTGCATATAGGATCATGTTGTCTGTGAGTAAAGAGTTTTATTTCTTCCTTTTTCATCTGAACACCCTTAATTTGTTTCCATATCTTTCCTTCCTTCTCCTGCTGCACTGGCTTAGAACCTCTAGTACAGTGTTGAATAGTGAGAGCAGACATCCTTGCTTTCTCCCTAGTCTAACGAGAAAAGCATTCAGACTTTCACCATTAAGTATGATGCTATTTGTAGGCAGGTGCTGTAGGAAAAGGAAAGAGAAGACAAAGATTTGAGAAGTATTTAAGAGTTAGAATGAACAGGACTTAGCAACTAATTGTATACAGGATATAATTTGTACGTTTGTGGGAGATTCTGGCTTTATTTTTATGAAGTAGGGTGGAATTGAAGATAAATTTATCTCCTTTTGGGAAGATTGACTTTTTACAGTAAAAGGTTTTCTCCCCCTCTCAGTTTTTATTTTAGTTGCCAATTTCAGATCAGTGTTAATTTTTCAAATGCTAAATTAAAAATTTTTTTTTCTGTAGTTATAAGTTAATATGTTCCATGAAGTTGGAAACAATGTTATCACCATGTTTTTGTTGAGGAACTTGAGATATGGTAGAATGCTATAGATAGAGTGATGGAGACATCCACGTCTCTTTCATACAGTGCTCTCTAAATCTTTGATTTAAATGTTATTCCAGAATTGTGTCAGATGGGATACATGAGTCATCGACATCTTTTTTTCTTTATCCTCCCCCAAAAGGAATTATGTCTTAAATGTTAAGTGTATTATATAGAAGGACTGTTTCTGTGCTTTGGTTTCACAAATCAACCTTTCCTTGTTTTTGTTTCTTAGGCCTTTAGTGGCTTCTGGCCCACTGTGAACCTAAATTCTTAAAGAATTTAACACAGGCTAACTGACAAGTGACAGGGACTCAGAAGGGAGTTTTATTTAGCCATCCTGAAGGATAGGAAACAGATCATAACAGTGGTGGTGGTTGTAATTACAGTGTTCCTATTAATATGTTAAGTGTATACACTAGACATTTTCACGAGTATCTTTAGCTGACCTCATAGGCTAGGTTTTCAAGAACAGAGAGCTCATTAATATGAACTGTAGCTAGAATCATTTACCTTTGGAAACTTGCTTCCAAGGAAAGAGGCCTTAGGAGTTTTATGGATCTGAATTCAAACCCTGCCTCTCTATCTTTCATAAGTTTGTGAAAGTTACTTTATTTTTGAAGTTTATCTAAAAATATGTGTTTTTTCGGGCGCCTGGGTGGCTCAGTTGGTTAAGCGACTGCCTTCGGCTCAGGTCATGATCCTGGAGTCCCGGGATCGAGTCCCGCATCGGGCTCCCTGCTCGGCGGGGAGTCTGCTTCTCCCTCTGACCCTCCCCCCTCTCATGTGCTCTCTCTCTCATTCTCTCTCTCAAATAAATAAATAAAAAAATCTTAAAAAAAAATATGTGTTTTTTCTGACTATAACGTAATTTATGGTGCTGTAGAAAATTTGGAATACAAAAGGCCCAAAAGATTTCTTTCTCTTTTCATGCATAATTCTAGATTTAGAGAAAATTCTCTCATGGAGCTTGCATTCCAGTGATAATCTTTACAAATCTAGAAATAGCCTTAATGTCTACCAATAGAGATTGCTGGTTAAATATGTTCTGGTTCACCCATATCCTAAACTCTGTAGCAGATAAAAGCCGGAGAGCAGTGTTTAAGAGTGGGGGCTCTATGTTCAGATCTTGGTTCTATTCCTTATTAGTTTTGTGACCTTAACCTCTTGATACTTAAATATCCTACTATAATGCCTACTTCATAGAGGTTTTCTGAGGATTAAATGGGGTATAACAAGTCTAACACATTATACAGTATCTGGCATATAAGTTGTAAATGCTTGATGAATATTGTTAGAATATTATTAATTTTATGTGCTGTTATGGAATGATTCCCAAGATAAGTGTATAATGTAAGGTATCAAGAAAAGTTTTTTTGTTGTTGTATGATGTCATATGTGGACATTAAAAAGTAGACACATATTTTTCTTGAAGGATACCTGATAAAATATTAAGTGGTTACATTTGGGAAATAGGATTGGGGATTGGATGGAGGTAGAGAGATGTACCGTTTATTTTTACCTCTTTGTGAGGTTTGAGTTTTTTAATGCCAGGTATATATTCCTTTTGTTTACTTTTTGTGTGTCATCCTTACGCAGGGGCCATGCTAATCTTCTCTGTATCGTTCCAATTTTAGTATATGTGCTGCCGAAGCGAGCACTCCTTTTGTTTACTTTTTAAAAGATGTCTTCCTGGGGCACCTGGCTGGCTCAGTCAGTAGAGCATGTGACTCTTGATCTCAGGGTTGTGAGTTCAAGCCCCACATTGAGTGTGGAGTCTACTTTAAAAAAAAAAAAAGATGTCTTCCTTTATAGATTTATTTTATTTTCTTTGTCTTTTCTCTGTGTTGGAAAATCTTATTTCCTCTGCTACTTGTAATAACTTTATTTACATAATTGTGGAGTTTGAACATAGTTCTGGAACCAGCCCTTTGCAGATAGGTTAAAGTCATATTAGAGACTGCTTTGAGATAAGTAAACATATCATATATCTTGTTTAAAAGGAGTTTCATGTATAATAGCAGAGCATTGTGTTTCCCTGTTTCACTTAATAAATGGGATAATGATGTCAGCAAGGCTCTTACAGAAACGGTTATATATTTAGAATTCTTGTGTGGATTCAGAGTTTTCCCCTCAGCAAATATTTACCTATTTGACAGTAATAGATAAAAAGGCATACTTCCTTGTCCTTTCCCAATCAATTAGAAACAATTGTACTTAACAGATTAGTTTACTCTGAAAGGGATTTGGAAGATTCATATACTGAGTAGTCTCTAAATTCATTCTTCTGCCCTATCTCCTTTTCTCTCTCTGCACTTGTATACCTGTGTCTCCGTTTCTTTCTCTCTCTCCATCGTCTCTAGACAGAGGATGTAAAGATTAATGGGGTGCAGTCTCTGTCCTTAAGAAGCTCACATCAGGGGGTGCCTGGGTGGCTCAGTCATTGAGCATCTGCCTCCGGCTCCGGTCATGGTCCCAGGGTCCTGGGATCGAGTCCCACATTGGCCTCCCTGCTCGGCGGGAAGCCTGCTTCTCCCTCTCCCACTCCCCCTGCTTGTGTTCCCTCTCTCGCTGTGTCTCTCTGTCAAATAAATAAATAAAATCTTAAAAAAAAAAAAAAAAGAGAAGCTCACATCAGTTGTTCCATTCTGGTATTCTTTCTGAACTACTTTTTGGGGTGGTGCGGGAGAATTATGAATTTCTCTCTATTCCCATTTTTTTAGTTCAGCTTTGAAAACATTTATTAAGTACTCAGGATGCGCCAGGCACTCTGGTAGAGGGTACACAGGTAAATGAAGTCCCCCCTTGCATTGCTTGGTTTCTTTCAAGGAGATAGGTAAGTAGATTTCAAAACAATTTGATAGATGCTATGTCTGTGATATTGTTTGGTTATCACAGTGAGATAGTTTTTGGTAGAAAAGTGCCACCAGATTGAGTTAAAGAATATACATTTTCTTTAATGGCAGAAATTAACCTGCTTTGAGACATTTATACAAAATAAGAGCCAGCATAGCATACTCCAGAAGTGAAGTTTCCTTGTCCTCCCTAATTCCTCAAGGAGGTTCAGAGGTGCCTCTGAAGTGTGAGAAAGTGCCAGACCTGAGAAGCCAAGTTCTTGATCCTTCACTGTTCCTTTTTTCCTTCCACCATACTTTTTTTTTTTTTTTTTTAAGATTTTATTTATTTATTCGACAGAGAGAGAGAGAGAACAAGTAGGCAGAGAGGCAGGCAGAGGGAGAGGGAGAAGCAGGCTCCCCGCTGAGCAAGGAGCCCGATGCGAGGCTCGATCCCAGGACTCTGGGATCATGACCTGAGCCGAAGGCAGCCGCTTAACCAACTGAGCCACCCAGGCGCCCCCCACCATACTTTTTATATTAGAGGGTTGCATTGGTATTCCAGAAGAACCTGCTTTGCAATTTATGTGCTTATATCAAAGAGAATGTTTACAAACATAGAGCTTTCCTACTGCTGAAATCAGTCTCTGTGTTAGCAAGGCCAGGTTCTTAGTCCAAGGTGAAAAGCAGTCATCGGGCTAGTCGGCTGCCTGTCTAAATGAGCCCCTTAGTAACTGTTGCCTTGAATGTATATGGATACATATGATTACTTTGAAAGCACAGAGGAGGAGAAGCTAACCTGAGTGGAACAGAACAGAAATAATCAGGCAGGGCTTTATGGAGGACACAATATACTTCTTGAAGAGTACTTGCCCCGTCTGTACTCCATAATTAGTTTGCTAGTTTTGTACATTAAGGTAGAGTAATAATAACTGAAGAGTTTAAAGCTAAGTTACCGACATCATTTGCATCTCTAAAAGTATAAGGACATTTCCTGCATTACTATAATACTGTTTTCACACATTAAAAAAACAGTAATTCTTAATAATGTAATACCTGTCTATGTTCAAATTGCTCATTATCCTCAGAAATGTCTTTTGTAGCTGGTTTGTTCGAGCCAGGATCCAATTAGGAACCATTCATTATAGTTAGTTATATCTCTTAAGTTTTTTTTTTTCTTCTTTTAAATAGACTATACTTTTTTTTGGTCTGGTCTTTTTTTTTTTTTTAATGCTAAAACTTAGCCCACTGTCTTTACTTATTTATTTACCATGACACTGATTTGTTGAAGAGACTTGCAGTACAGAATGACCTGCCTTCTGGTTTTTGTCTGATTGCTTCCTTTGGCACCAGCTTGTTCAGCTTGTTCTAGTGTTCTCTATATTTCCTGTTAACTGGATGTTAGATGTACAGTTTGATTCAATTCAGGTTAAACATTTTTGGCACAGATACTTAGTAGGTAACACAGTGTTGCATTTCTTTAATCTATTGTTTTTGTTTTTTCCTGGTAAATTATTGATTTATTCAATGTCATTGCTATTCCTAGTAAAGCCTTTATTTGCAGGAGGTCAGCATCTGTATTAGATGGTAATGAATATTTTTAAAAAATTACAAATAGAACCTGGCATTATATCTAAGGTGAATACTTTTGATACTTGATATGTGTGTTTATATACACACACATCACACACATATATACCTACATACACACAGACACATTCATACAAACACAATAGATTACATATATACTGGATTGTGATGTAAACCTTATTTTGTCCTCTGTGTCCTATTCAGAAAAGTTTGATGATCATTAGTCTAGAGGAACTGAGTCATTGTTTGTGAGCTGTGCTATATTTCTGCACTCCTTGGAGTGAGAATACCTCATCAAGGTAAATTCCTGTCTACTGGCATGGATAACTATTTACTGTTTCACATATTGGGGAAACCATGTGTGATAACAGAAACAAACAAACCAGCAGCTGCCATCATACCAAACTACATACTGTATCTTGGTTAAGGTCCTTAAATATACTCCTTTGAGTTTCCTAATTCATCCCAGGAAGGATTCAGGGCACACCATTTTTATGTTGTTACTTGCAAACACTTTTGCTTTGCTAGTTCTTGTATTAGATCTTCATACACTTGTGAGAAGAGGTCCTTTTCAGATTTTGTTCTGTCTAGGTAAACAGTTTCCCACCTGATGTCTTCATTTCTTCTCTGTGCTTTAGATACATGGGCCACATGTGGCCATCAAAGTACCCTGGGGGGTCTGGAGGCTTGTAGACCTTTATACTCCTCCTCCTTTTATATTCTTCGTAGGGATTGGTCAGAAAGTAGCTTCTGTACCATAGAGTGTCAAGGGGCTTATAGTTAAAGAGAAGGAAGCCTTTGATCATTAATATGGGAATTTCTCAGCATTTCCAGAGTCTGTTGATAACAGTGAGTGTCTTGGGCTTTTTGTCCATCAGGAAATGGTGGATATCATTTTTTCCATGTTAAGTGCTTCAAGCACGTCATACTGCAGAAATCCATCTGTATTTGTCTATCTCTCAGACTGTGGCTTAAAGAAATCATCCTGGGATATGATGCTGCAGTTTGGAAGGTTTCTGCAGATTCTTAGCCAGTGTTGTCTTCCTGCCATTTGTCACAGTACTAATTCCAATGACAAATGTTTTCATAGTTAGCTTAGAAAATCATGTCTTCCTAAAAGTTTCCAGGTGCCAGTTAGAGTCCTCCCAAGCAAAGCAGCAGAAGTCCATAGTCCCTCCTTCCACACCCCTACCGGGTCATAGGTGGCCCACGTCTAATCTGTTGTTTTCTTTATTTTGCTTCTCTTTATCTTTAATGCCAATGGTAGGACTGTGATTCCACCCATCAGTTACCAATCTTGGGCTTGGATAGTCACAACACTGGAGTATCAGCTGTTCTTTTCCTTTTTCCTTTGGGGATTTTTAGCCAGCCCTTTTTTGCCTTGTCTCTGATGTAGTCTCTTACCTGGTATATTCCATGGTATATCCTCTTACCCTTCACTTCTTCCCTGACTTTTATTTTATATATAAACAGTTACAGTTCCAAGAGATCTTATTTCTTCTGTTGGTCCCAAGGAGAATGAGTAGAGATGAGAGAGGCCCAGGTTGGTCATTCTGGATATCATGGGTTAGATGGGGCATCTGAAAGTGGGAAGAAGTTAGAGGAAAGATTAAATACAACATAATTTCCCTCAGGATGTGAGTCCTTTATTGGTTATTTCCAGTGTCCTATGGTGAATGGCCTTAGTGTTTTCTTTTGTGAAAATTGTAATGCATGTTGACATAATGAGGGAGCTTGTGGAAATGGAGAGAGTTGATCAGGAGACAAATAGGTCAAGTATTCAGTCAGTTCTTTTGGGAGGGGAAGAAGGTATTCCCTTATAATTTAGGAGCATAAGTAACTATGGAATTTTTGACCTATTCTTTCTACTTTGCAGTTAATATATTTTTTAAAGATTTTATTTATTTGACAGAGAGAGAGCACGTGAGTGCATGCATAAGCAGGGGGAGTGGAGGAGGTAGAGGGAGAAGCAGGCTCCCTATGGGGCTTGATCCCAGGACTCTGAGATCACGACCTGAGCCGAAGGCAGACATGCAACTGACTGAGCCACCCAGGCGCCCCTGTAGTTAATATTAGTAGCTTATTAGAAGTAAAAAAGGACTTCCCTGTATTTCCCTACAGTAGAGCTATCACTAGGAGTAGGAAAAATTATTATTATATTATTATTATTATTTTTAAAGATTTTATTTATTTGAGAGAGAGAGAGAACATGCACAAGTGGTGAGGAGGGGCAGAGGGAGAAGGAGAAGCAGACTAATTCCAATGACAAATGTTTTCATAATTAGCTTTGAAAATCATGTCTTCCTAAAGTAGGTAAAGGGAGGTAGATGCCAGGCTCCATCCCAGGACCCTAGGATCATGACCTGAGCTGAAGGCAGACGCTTAACTGACTGAGCCACCCAGGTACCCCAGAATAGGAAAAATTATTATGGGAAAAAGCAGTCTACGGTACGCCCCCATTATCCACAGTTTCACTTTCTGTGATCAGCCTCAGTCAGGGAACAGATGCTCCTCCTTCTGAGGATTCAGCATCTCTCTTCTCAGAAGGAGCCTAACGCCGCATCCCAGTGCCTAAGTCATTCCCCTCACTTCATCCCATCACATAGGCATTTAATCTCACATCATCACAAGAAGGGTGAAGATAATATAGTAAGATATTTTGGGAGACCACATTCACATAACTTTTATGACAGTATATTGTTACAGTTGCTCTGTTATTGTTGTTAATCTCTTACTTTGCTTCATTTGTAAATTAGACTTTGTCATAGGTATGTACATACAGGGAAAAGCATATAGATAGGGTTCGGTAAAATGCAGTTTCAGGCGTCCACTGGGGGTCTTGGAACTATTTCCCATGAGTAAGGAAGGACTACTGTCTAGTAAAGGATTTTAACTGATATCAGGAACTATATTCATCATATTTTTTGTCTTGCATACTTTGGACCATAATATGGTTAAGAGTATTATTTTTCATTTGGGAAAATTTCCTCACTACCATTCTATGAAATCTTCTCATATAGAGAGGGTCTCAGTGTAAATACATCCCTTCTTTAGGTTATATTTTTATTGCTATTATAGCCCATTTTAGAAATGGTTTTTATTCTCAAATTATTACTAATTTTCTTTTTTTGGGAAATTATGTAATGTAGAAATAAGATGAATATTTGTAGCATGGGGATTATCTTTTGTATATCTCTGTTAGTCAAGAAAGAATCATCTCTTTTTTCAGGTAATCATATTTCATTTATTTTAAGTTTCACTGCTTAACATCTTCTGAAATCAGGGTATGTCTTCCAATTAATTGATGGTATGGTGGTTAATTGGCAAGGTTTTTCTTTCTTAGCTATACATGAAGTAATGGCAGGTCTTAATAATTAGTGACATCTTGAATTTGATGAAATTCAGATAACTCATGGTTTAGCCCAGAAACAGTGAGATAGTGCTGAGGTTGATAGACTGAGTTGAGTAGCACTGAGGAAGAGACACATAAAGAGACATAGAATATTGATTCTGTCTGTGAAAAAGCTTTTTCATATTCTCATCTAAGTCTTGACAAAAGAATCAGGAGATTTTAAGGCCTTTAAACTTTAAACACAATAAAGAACACACAATATATAGGCCTCATTAAAAGACCTAAGGGGAGGGGCACCTGGGTGGCTCAGTCGGTTAAGCGTCTGACTTCCGCTCAGGTTGTGATCCTGGAGTCCCAGGATAAAGCCCTGCATTGGGCTCCTTGCTCAGGGGGGAGTCTGCTTCTCTCTCTCCCTCCGCTCCTGCTCTCTTGCTCACTCATTCTCTGTCTCAAATAAGTAAAATCTTTAAAAAAATGAATGAATGAATAAATAAATAAATAAAAGGCCTAAGGGGAATCCTAAACTGAAATGAACTTCCTTGTCTTTTCACATCTGGTGGAAAGTGGAAAGTACAGAGAGTTCCCTTACACGTTTCCCCAGCAGATTTCCTTTATTTTTATTTTATTTATTTATTCATTAAAGATTTTATTTATTTATTTGACAGAGAGAAAGAGAGAGAGTGCACACACACATAGGCAGGGGGAGCGGCAGAGGGAGAGGGAGAAGCAGGCTCCCCGCTGAGCAGGGAGCCTGATGTGGGCTCCATCCCAGGACCTTGGGATCATGAGCTGAGCCGAAGGCAGATGCTTAACCAACTGAGCCACCCAGGCGCCCCAAGTTTCCCTTATTTAAAAAAAATTTTTTTATTTTTATTTTTTATGTATTTATTTTTTTTTAAGATTTTATTTATTTGACAGAGAGACACAGCGAGAGGGAACACAAGCAGGGGGAGTGGGAGAGGGAGAAGCAGGCTCCCTGCTGAGCAGGGAGCCTGATGCGGGGCTCGATCCCAGGACCCTGGGATCATGACCTGAACCGAAGGCAGACGCTTCACGACTGAGCCACCCAGGCGCCCCCCCCCAATTTTTTTTTTAAAATTTTAGTATTTAAGTACGTTCCACTCCCAGGGTGGAGCTCAGTGTGGGGCTTAAACTCGTGACCCTGAGATTAAGACCTGAGCTGAAATCAAGAGTCGGATGCTTAATCCACTGAGCCACCCAAGGTGCCCCAAGTTTCCCTTATTGTTAATACGCTGCATTAGTGCGGTACATTTTATAATTTATGAGCCAATATGGATATATTATTATTAATGACAGTCCATGGACTACATTGGGTTTGCTCTTTGTGTTGTACCTTCTGTTGGTTTTGACAGATGCATGAGGACATCTGTTTACATTATAGAATCACGCAGAGTAATTTCACTGCCCTTTAAATCCCCTGTGTACTACTTTCTTAGCCCTTCCTTCTCCCTCTCCAGCCCTGGCAATCCCTGGTTGTTGTTTTTTTAATTGTCTCCATAGTTTTGCCTTTTCCAGAATGTCATATAGTTGGAATCGTACAGTACACAGGCTTTTCAGATTGGCTTGTTTCACTTGCAGGATTCTTTTAAGGTTCTTCCATGTCTTTTGTGGCTTGATAACATATTTCTTTTTATTGCTGAATAATATTGCATTGTATGGATGTGCTGCAGTTTGTATATCCATTTACTTATTGAAGGATGAACTTCTAGGTTTCAGCAATTATGAAGAACAAATTAGCCTTTTATAAAACACAGAAATGGTCTAAAGTACCTCAAATCACCCATTAAAAAAAGTTGAGCTAATTCAGTATCTTGAGACTTACTAACTTTTTTTTACCTTTGTATCAAAAATTTCTACTTGAGTAATAGGCTCAAAACAGGCTGAGTAAATATGTGTGGAATGGTTGAACATGAAAAAAGGAAGGAGGTATGGAAGAGAAGAAGGTGGGGGAAAAGATTGTATCATAAATCTGGATATTTTTTGGAAAATGAGATTGTTTAGAAATTCAGCTGGAGATTTGTACGGGGACCAACATGTTCAGGACTCTGAATTCAGCCTCTGGTTTGAGAACGCTGCAGAACAAAAGCATCAGGCTGGCCCAGAAATCAGGTCATTAGACCTATTTCAATTTATTTGCAGTAGGATGATTGGAGAAAGTAGGGTTTATTTTTTGGAAAAGAGTAAAAAAAACCCAGAAGGCTAGTTTTATAAAATAAGGAAGTGGACAGTTGATGATCATAGTGTAGAGGTTAGATATTGACTACAGAAAAAGAATTGCACAAAATCTATGGATAGTGGTGTTTATTTTGTGTTCTTAAGTTATAATTTCTTTTTTTATTTTTGAGTTCTTATTTCTATTTAATAAAAATGTTACTAATGTGAGGAAGTTGCTAGTTACTGGATTTGGGACTCATTGAATATTTTGCTTTATAGTTTTGTGAAATATGAGGAATATGGAGAATGATGAGGTATAAAGTCATTTGAATTTCTAAAATATTTTTGTTTTAGAAATGCCATGTAAGTAAATTTGAAGTACTAGTATGCCCCCAAGGGTTAGTAACCAGCTTGAAGTGGTAGAACTTCTAAGCTCTAATCCTAATTCAAATAAAGACTTAATCTGTTGTATTATGGTAATGCTTTTGTGGTTTACTTCATTTGTCAGAAAGTTCAGTAATACTGTATATTTCATAGGACTAAACCAGTCACCTGTTTTGAGTGCTGCATTGCTAAATATTTTAGGGAAAACAATGATGAGTGAAACCACTGCCTCTGTTTATATAGAGCAAAAATAAAATGTGGAAAAATAACTAGGGAGGAGGAAAATGCATTAGATTATAAATGCTCTAAGAGTTTCAATGAAGGGTGGTAATTTTAGTTGGGGTGAGCCAAGACGTTTGTATGCATGTCTTGGTATTTGAGTTTAGCCTAAAAACTAGTTAAGGATTGAATTTGTGAGTATAGGAGAGAAACAGCTTTGTGGGAAGCAATTTATGTTCACTGACAAGAATTTGGGAAAGGACATGCAAGGCAGGAAAGGTGATTAGGGTCAGATTATGGAAAGCCATTAATGCCAGAGTATTAAGGCCGATTTCTGTTAGTTAAGTAAAAATAGGGGATAGTTTTCTGGGACATGAATGAGGAGCTAGTGATATTAGAAAGGAAAGAGGAGTTTTTTTTTCTTCCTAATTCTTTGTTTATAAAATATTTTAGAATTTTATATCCTTAAGATATGTACATTTTAATATATATATGTATATCTGTCTTATTGTAGCTTCCTGCTGTGTTGAAGGCCAAAGTATGTTTCCTGAAATGCCAGATACAAAAAAAGCCTTCTGTAAGTTGGCTGTCACTTTTGTGTCCTACATCAGCATAAAGATGTTCTACTGTAATTATAGGCAGTATTTACTGAAGTATCTTATGAATTTATGGCCCTGTTGATACTCTGAGATTTTGTTGGTTTTTAAATGAATATTTAATATACTTAGTTTCCTTCCATTTTAAACATGGTTGTTTTCTTTTTAAATAATATATTTACTTTCTTTGTTATAGAACTGTGGCTGCTGAAGTCAGGAAGCAGATCTCTGGACAATACAGTGGTTCTCCTCAACTGCTCAAAAACCTCAACATTGTTGGCAGTATATCCCATCATACCACAGTAAGTAACATTTAAAATCTGGGATGTTAACTGGCACATTACTGACAAGGCCGTGAAAAAATAGTGGAAAGACGAACCAGTGGATTGGGCTCCATCACTAGTGTCATAATCTGATTTGCTGCTACCCCTCTCTTTCCTGAAATTTGAGTTGGGGAAGAGTGTTAGGAGGTGTAATACGGGTCCTGATTTCCTAGTCAACTCTGAAACTTTACATTCAGAATTTATCAACTCTGGAATTTTATGGTTAAGACTCCCCAGATCCAAGGTGATTCATTATAGGAAAATTTAGGAATCTATTCTGGAAATAGGTACTGAAGGAAATATTAAATAATTACATAGATTTGTAGTATTATCTGTCCCCTTTTATAGAAGGGAATATACAGTTAGTGAATCATTGCCTTAGCCAGTTACTATGTCAGAGGTATAAGCATATGTGTTCTTATTAAGGAAACTGGCATGAGGATAATCAATTTTTAGAGGGAAAGCTCAAGCAGGGGTGGGGGCCTGGAGGGAGAGACAGAGGGAGAGAAAATCCCAAGCTGGCTCCGGCACTGGGCTCAGTCTCTTGACCCTGAGGTATGACCTGAGCCAAAATCAAGAGTCAGATGCTTAACCAACTGAGACACCCAGGTGCCCCAGGATAATCAATTTGGATAAAAAAACTGATACTTAGTAGTTACAGTAAGAATATGAATTAAAAATATACCTCCATTTGTCAAAAACTAAAAAAGTTATTAAGAGTGACGGGTAGAGTTATGTATTAACACTTTCCATTTAGGTATGAAAGGACGCCAATTATTGAAAAAACATGGTATGCCAGCAGTTTGATTAACAGTTTGATTACCTTGTAATGAGATGTTTATAATGTTTGTATTAAAAATTTTAAAGATGGAGTTTACTTTTAACAACAGTAACATGCTGATGGGAGAAATTTTAGAATATATGGATTTCTTGGTGATTTCAATGTACGTGGAGATGATCCTTTTCATACCCTCTCAGAGTCTTGAACTCCTTTTCTGTACTGATATTCTGTGTCCTGTATTACACCTGAACTACTCACTTCCATAGTCATGCCCTAGATTTGGTCATTATAAATAATCGTAACCCCTCTGTAATCTCAGTTTTCTGTTTCTTGCTCTCTGAATGCTGCTTCTTACCTTTCTTGCTCTCTTGTTCTGGTATCCTTTAAAATTTATTTTTATTTTTATTTTTAAGTAGACTTCACATCCAGTGTGGGGCTTGAACTCATGACCCTGAGATTAAGAGTCAGTCGCATGCTGCACTGACTGAGCCAGCCAGGTGCCCCTCTTATACTGATGTCCTGATTCCAACTATCCTTCATCCCCAGAACGTAGAATCCGTGATCCTACTGACTTTTTCCTGTGCCTCACACTTTGATGTTTTCTTTTCTCTCCTTACCAAACTTAAATTATTTGATGATCGTTATAATGACTCTCTAGCATGTAACCTTGAATTCTTTAGCTTCTCATGTCATTGGCACAGCCTCAGTGCTGTTCAAAATCCAGCTCTCTGCTTCCTTCATACCTGCACTTGTGCAGCTGCGTGTGGCTGGAGAAAAACATAATCCTCTTGACTGGTCTCACTCAGTTTATGACCACTCACTCAGGAAGGCTTTCACATTTCCAGGCAAGTAGTATGTTTTCCTAGTTCATTCATTTCCCCACTATTTTAGTTGGCTTATTTCATGCGTCCTCCTGTTAACCCTTAATCGCTTTTTCCCATTTTTACTCCTCAGATAACTTGGCTTCATATTGTACTTGTGAAAATTGGAGCAGTCAGAAAAGAACTTGCACATACTCCTACCACCATCTGTACCCATGTAGTCTACCTGTACACCTGTGACTCTAGATGAACCACTTGTGAACAAGCGGAGGGATTAGTCAGTCCCTACTTCACTCCGTTATTGAAATATGGTCCTTTAGTAATTCTTCCTTCTCTTTTATCACCTTTCCTCTCTATTTACCTGATCATTCCCATCAGTATACAAACATGCTGTTATTTCTCCCATTTAAAAAAATCCTTCTCGGGCGCCTGGGTGGCTCAGTTGGTTAAGCGACTGCCTTCAGTTCAGGTCGTGATCCCGGAGTCCTGGGATCGAGTCCCACATCGGGCTCCCGGCTCAGCGGGGAGCCTGTTTCTCCTTCTGACCCTCTCCGTTCTCATGCTGTTTCTCTCTCTCTCTCAAGTAAATAAATAAATAAAATCTTTAAAAAAAAAAAAAAAAATCCTTCTCTTTTGCCGTACTTTTCTGCCTGTGCCCAGCCCCCAGTATTTCTTTGCTCTTCTTTGCAACACAGTTCCTTCAAAGGATTGTCAGAGCTTGCTGACATCAATTTGTCTTCTTGTATTCTCTCTGATAAAGTACTTTTAAATTATGGGAATCTTTAAACATACACAGAAATAGAAAGACTAGTATAACCATTGATATTTTCTTACTTAATCACAATGCTGTTATCACACTTAACCAAAATTAACAGTAATTCCTTGGTATCATCTAATATCCAGTACATGTTAAATTTCCTTGATTATCTCATAAATATCTTTTTATAGTTGGTTTATTCAAATGGAGATCCACATAAAATCCACAGATAAGAGTTTGGTTTTTAGATCACTTGTGTTAAAAACAAAAACAACAACTAAAGTAGTTTCTTCCTCCCCTAACTTCTAACTTTGTTTTTATGCCATTGACTTTGTTGAGAATATCAAATTAGTTGTCTTATAGAATTGCCTGCCTTGGGGAGCCTGGGTGGCTCAGTCGTTAAGCATCTGCCTTCAGCTCAGGTCATGATCCCAGGGTCTTGGGATCGAGTCCCACATCAGGCTGTCTGCTCAGTGGGAGCCTGCTTCTCCCTCCGCCTGCAGCTCCCCCTGCTTGTGCTCTCTCTCTCTCACTCTCTCTCTCTCTCTGACAAATAAATAAATAAAAATCTTTAGAACTGCCTGCCTTTTGGATTTTATATTTGCTTCCCTATAGATTTGTTCCTCTATCTCCTTCATTTCCTGTAACTGATTAGGATTCTGGTTCAACTTTTTTGAAATTTCTTCCTTGTAGACTCATTTCTCTATCATTCGTATTTCCTATAACTGATTAGATTCTGGTTTAACTTTTTTTTACCAGCCTTAGTGAGTTTTAATCACATGCCAGACAATTCACCCATTTAATTTACAAATCAGTGGATTTAATGTATTCACAGATATATGAAACCATCCCCACAGTCAATTTAGAACATTTTGATCACCTCAAAAAGAAACTCTTCAGCTATCACCCAGCCAAAACAACCTCTATCAAATACCAGAATTTTTGATGGTGCACCAGAAAGGATTGAAAGATCTTAACACTAAACATGTCAGCCAAATTCCAACGGAAGGATCGTTAAAGAAAGTATTGGAACATTGCCTATGAAAGGTTCTGTAGTGCTTCACTGTTGCTTCTCATCACCCTTTAACCCTGCTAATGGCCCAGCCACACTCTTTTTTTTTTTTTTAAAGATTTTATTTATTTATTTGACAGAGAGAGAGACAGCGAGAGCAGGAACACAAGCAGGGGGAGTGGGAGAGGGAGAAGTAGGCTTCCTGCCGAGCAGGGAGCCCGATGTGGGGACTTGATCCCAGGACCCTGGGATCATGACCTGAGCCGAAGGCAGACACTTAATGACTGAGCCACCCAGGCGCCCACTCTTTTTTTTTTTTTAAATATTTTATTTATTTATTTGTCAGAGAGAGAGAGAGAGAGTGCGTGCACAAACAGAGGGAGAAGTAGGCTCTCCGCCAAGCAAGGAGCCTGATGCAGGACTTGAACCCAGGACCCTCAACCGACTGAGTCACGCAGGCATCCCCCAGCCACACTCTTTTATAAAATCATGTTGTAATCTTTTCCCTTGGGTCAGTAAATATAGGATCTTTCCTTGGAGTCTTACAAAGTAATTTATAGTTATAATCAAGCTCATCACCACATTCCAAGACTAACCCAAGCAGCTGTCTCTGATAGGCATCAGAGGGAGGGGAGATAGTTGTAGCAAAAATAAATTTGATTCTGTGATCCAAGTCTAGCTAACACCACATCTAGAAAGCCAGTGACCTGTGTGAGTTTGGGAAACAAGATCGTTTATCCTATATTTGGTGTTTTTAAGAAAGTGTCATAGCTTCCTTCCCTACCCTAAGACTTACTCATGGTATGGGTGGTCATTCTTTGAGGAAAGATTAATTTTGAATTAGACATATGCAGAGACTCCCAGCTTTTGCCGTTATTTTCATTGAATATTCATTTGTAACACTTTGAATCCTGAAAGGTATGCTGCCCTAGAAATAATACCTGGGCAGAGAAACATGACCTAAAAAGTTTTTTAAAAAAGTTTACTTCAATCAGTCAGTCAATCTATCTATCTATCTGTATTGTGGTAAAATATATAAAACAAAATTTATCATTTTAACCATTTCTAAGTGTACAATTCAATGGCATTAAGTGTATTCTCAATACCTCTATCCATTTCCAGAAATTTTTCATTATCCGAAACTGAAGCCCTTTAGCCATTAAACAATAACTCCCGGTTGTCCCCTCCTCCCAGTCCCCCGTAACCTCTATTCTATTTCTATTTCTATAAATTTGTCTGTTCTATGTACCTTATAATGTGCAGTCATACGATATTTGTCTTTTTGTCTCTGGCTTGTTTCACTCAGCATTTCTTCAAAGGTTCGTCCACATTAAGACTCAATAATATACCCTTGTATGTGTATACCACATTTTGTTTATCCATTCATCTGTTGATGGACATCGGGTTGTTTCCATGTTTTGTCTGTTGGTATTGCTGCTATGAACATGAGTGGACAAGTGATCTGAGTCTTCATTTGCAATTTTTGGGTGGAATACCTAGAGGTGGAGTTAGTAGATCATTTGGTAATTCTGTTTTTTGGTATGATTTTTTGGGAACATTCGAAAGGCTTCTGATTTCTTTATATACTCTCCTACACTTGTTTTCCATTTTTTTATAATAGCCATCATAATGGGTGTGAAGTAGTATCTATGTTTTTGATTTGCATTTCCTTCATCCCACAAATTTTATGTTATATTTTCATTTAGTTCAACATATTTTTTAAATTTCACTTTTCAGACTTCTGTAATTCATGACTTACTTGGAAGTGTATTTAGTTTCTAAGTGTTTGGAGATTTTCCTTTATCTTTCTGTTGCTAATTTCTAATTTGATTACATTATCGTCAGAGAACACACTCTGATTCCTTTAAAATTGTTGAGGTTGGTTTTATGGCTCAGGATATGGTTTGTCTTGGTATATGCTTTTGCTGCTTTTGAAAAGTATATTTATTCTGTTGCTATTGGGTGGAGTGTTCTGTAAATGTCAGTTAAATCCTGTTGGTTGATGGTGCTGTTGAGTTTTACCATGTCCTTGTTGGTTTTCTGTCCAGTTGTCTTATCAGTTGTTGAGAGAGATGTCTTGAAGTCTCCAGTTTTAATTGTAGATATGTCTTATTTTTCCTTTCAGTTCTATTAATTTTTGCTTCACATAATTTATAGTTGTTGTTTAGTACATACACCTTTAAGATTGCTGTGTCTTCTTGTTGGATCATAGCTGTTATCATTAGGTAATGTCCCTTTTTATCTAGTACTTGTCTTTACTCTGAGGTCTACTCTATCTGATTTTAATATAGCCACTTCAGAATTCTTTTGATTAATGTATGCATGGTATATCTTTATCCATTCTTCTGTTTTCAACCTCCTTATATTGTCTTATTTGAAGTGAATTTGTACACCATACAGGTAGGTCATACTTTTAAACTCATTCTGCTATTCTCTTATCTTTTAATTGGCGTATGTAGACCATTTACATTTAATGTTACTGTTGTTTTCTTTTTTAATGTTTTATTTATTTATTCATGAGAGTCAGAGAGAGAGAGGTAGAGGCAGAGGCAGAGGCAGAGGAAGAAGCAGGCTCCCCGCCTAGCAGGGAGCCCGATGTGGGACTCGATCCCAGGACTCTGGGATCATGATCTGAGCTGAAGGCAGACGCTTAACCATCTGAGCCACCCAGGCACTCCAATGTTACTATTGTTTTGCGGGGGCTTTAGTCTGCCCTTTTATTTTTTGTTTGTTCTCTCTGTTTTTTTTTTTTTAAATTAATTAATTTATTTGAGAGAGAGTGAGAGCGAGAGAGATCATAGAGGGAGAAGCAGACTCACTGCTAAGCAGGGAGCCTGATGTGGGGCTTGATCCCAGTACCCTGAGATCATGACCTGAGCCAAAGGCAGACGCTTAACTAACTGAGCCACCCAGGTGTCCCTGTTTTTTGTTTTTCTGTTTTCTTTTTCCTATCTTGTGTGAATTATCTGAACATTTTTTAGAATTCCATTTTGATTTATCTACAGTCTTGTTGAGTGCATATCTTTGTACAGCCTTTTTAGTGGTTGCATAGGGATTATATTTACATAATTTATCACAAAACTAGTGTTGACTTTTTAACAGTTTGAGTGAAGTCTAGAAATTTTATGTACCCTTCCATCTCTTTACCCTTTATTGTATTATATATAGAACTCCTCAGATACTATCCCAACAGTAAGAAGAAGAAATGCCTTGTTATTACTGAATGAGTAGATGTCCCTGTGTGGTCTCCACTGACACTGTGGAGGTGGGAGGCTCATACCTCCTAGTAGATATGAAAATCCCGGTTACCTACTCTGACTTCTTTTTTTTTTTTTTTTTAAGATTTTATTTATTTGACAGAGACAGTGAGAGAGGGAATACAAGCAGGGGGAGTGGGAGAGGGAGAAGCAGGCTTCCCACCAAGTAGGGAGCCTGATGCGGGGCTTGATCCCAGGACCCTGGGATCATGACCTGAGCCGGAGGCAGGTGCTTAATGACTGAGCCACCCAGGCGTCCTCCTACTCTGACTTCTTTGATTCCATGCTTGGTGGGGAGTGTTGGATGCCTTGTTACAGCTTTGTGAGGGTGAAGTTTAGCTTTTCACTTGGCCTTGCTTGTGTAGATATGGGTGGGTCCACAGTTTTTCATATAGTGTTTGGCTGAAGTAGAATGGTTATTGTCTAAAACCTTTCTGTTTTGCTGGGACGCCTGGGTGGCTCAGTCAGTTAGGCGTCTGCCTTTGGCTTGGGTAGCCCCGCATTGGGCTCCCTGCTCAGTGAGGAGCCTGCTTCAATCAATCAATCAATCAATCAATCTCTTCTATTTTGCTATGCTGCCTAAATAAATAAATAAATAAATAAAAACTCTTCTATTTTGCTGTGCTGCCCCTCTCTTGGTCCTTTGGCTGGGGAGAACAGAATTTTGTTGGGGTTCCCCCCCCAACCCACCCCATGGTGTGTCTGGTTTGTGAGCTTTCCTAGCTCCAAGCATGGAGTATATAAGGCAAAAAGAAATTTTAGCTAACTCCCTGTTGTACCATTTCTTGAGTCCTGAGGTCCCTGCTGATTTGCCTTTTTCTCTACCTTTTTGAGTCTTCTGATGTTTATTTTATATAGACTGTCGCATTTATAGTTGTAATTAGTGGGAAGAATAGGGAAAATATGTCTTCTTCCTGGAAGTGGAAGTACGTCCTAGTGATTTTTAACGTTGAACACTTTTTTACGTGCTAACTGGCCATTTCTGTGTCTTCCTTTGTGAATGTCTTGTCAACTTTACCCCCCCATCTGAGAGGGTGGTTTGTCCTGTTATTATTGAGATGTAAGACTTATTTATATATTCTTGTTAAGTATGTTTTGTGAATATTTCCTTTTACTGTGGCCTTCTTAACTATCTTTTGATATGTCAGATTTTTCTCTTATAATTATTTCTGTGTCTAAGAAACCTTTGCCTGCTCCCAAATCATGAAGATGTTCTCCTGTGTTTCCATCTAGCAGTTTTATGGTTTTAGTATTTGTATTTGTGTCCATGATTCATCTCAATTTAAATTTTGTGTATGTTGTAATATAAGGATTGAGATTCATTCCCCCCCAGTATAGATATCCTGTTTTTTCAGCAATTATGGTTGAAGAATATTCTGTTTCCCTATTGAATTGCTTCTTTCCCTGTATTAAGAACAGGGATACTATCATGAACTATACATCATGATAGTATATGATATACTTGAGAGAATAGGTAAGATAGAATGCTTATGAGCGAAAAACCAGGAATTGTAGAGCTTAAAGACCCATTTTTAAATTTTGTACTGTCTTTAGTGGCTGTTTCATTTTCAGGAGTTGTTTGAGTTCTTTGAGCACAAATGCCCTTATTTGTAGAACTGAAATATTAACTTTTCTCTAACTTACAGGGTTTGGGAGAGATTTTGAATGAGAAAAACACTCAAGTGAGTGTTTATGATGTGCCAGTCATTATTTTACTTAACTATCTATAAAATGTTGCTTTACCTGTTGGGGGTTGTTCAGTTCAAAGCATCATAGATTAAAGCACCTTCTATTTCGTAACATGTACGTGCAAGTCTCAGTGTTTTTACCCAGTTGACATCTTGAGAAATTGCATGTTCTTACTTTCATTGGTCCACAACTGCACATTTGTTATATAATTCTTCACAGTTTTGCTTAATATTTTTTCTCATGTTAGTAAGAAGTAAGGTATCTTATTAAAATGTATAATTTCAGTTTGGCTAAGGAATTCTGTGAATATTCTATTACTGCTAATAATAGATACTTTTAATAGACTTTGTGTATTACTTTCCTGTGGCTGCTGGAACAAATTACCACAAACTGTGTGGCTTAAAACAACAGGAATTTATTCTCTCACAGTGCTGGAGTCCAGAGTCTGATATCAGTGGGCAGAAGTCAAGGTTTTGGTGAGGTTACACTCCCTTCAGAGACTCCTTTCAGAATCAGTTCCTTGCCTCGTCCAGATTTGGTGGCTGCTTGAGGCCGTATCAGTTCTGTCTTTAAGGCCAGAATCTTTAAATTTCTCTTTGCTGTGTCTTCATATAGCTTTATCCTCTGTGTGCCCCAAATTCCCTGTGTCTCCATATGAGGATATATATGATTGCACTTGCACTTAGGACCCACTCATATAATCCAGGATAATGTCCCCATTTTAAGATCCTTAATCATATCTTCAAATACTCTTTTATTTGTATTTATTTGTTTATTTTGCCATATAAGGTCCATGGGTTGGGATGTGGAGATCTTTGGAGGGCCATTTTCAGCCTACTACAGACTGGTTATATATTTTTACTAGAATACTTTATTTGTAAGAACAAATAAAGTAAAAGCACTCCTTATAAACTTAGCAGCGGCAATCCCAAAGATACAAAAAAGAAAAAAAGAATCCTTCCAATGAGCATGTTGTCATCGTAAAGTATTCTAAAACTGTTAATTATCATTACTGATTTTATGTGAGGAGAATGGACAAAGTCTAAGCGAGAAGATTAAAGTATTGACCCAAAAGTATAAACAAGTATAAGAAGGCCAACACCGGGGCGCCTAGGTGGCTCAGACGGTTAAGCGTCTGCCTTTGGCTCAGGTCATGATTCCAGGGCCCTGGGATCAAGCCCCACATTGGGCTCCCTGCAGGGAGCCTGCTTCTCCCTCTCCCTCTGCCTGCTGTTTCCCCTGCTTGCACACACTCTCTCTCTCTCTCTGTCAAAAATAAATAAAATCTTAAAAAAAAAAAAAAATAGAAGGCCAACACCTTGTTTCTTTAGTGCATCTGGCTGAATCGCTGCTGACATTTTAGAAATAACTAGGTTAAAAACATGTATTTTTAAAAACAATAAATTTCCTTTGCAAGTTTTAAAATTTTTATATCCACCTCTCCCTTTCTACCTACCTCTCATACCCACCCCTCTTTATAAAGGTGCCCCTTACTGAAGCAGTGGACCCAGTGGATTTGGAAGAATACCTCGTTACTCATCCTTTAGCTGTGGATTCTGGGCCTTTAAGAGATTTGATTGAGTTCCCTCCAGATGATATTGAAGTTGTTTATAGTCCCAGGGACTGCAGAACCCTGGTGTCAGCTGTACCTGAAGAAAGGTAAGGCGACATTTACATATTTTTGGTTTAAGTTTAACTATGGAAAGGCTACCTTCCTTGATTCTGTTTAGATCCTACTTCTTGTGCTAGTATTGTTTCCTATTATATGAACAAGAACTGAAGCAACCAAATTCACAAACATCAGTGCTTTCCTTACTAAATTACAAATTTATTTTCTTTTTTAAACTAGTGAAATGGATCCACATGTTAGAGATTGTATAAGAAGTTATACAGAGGACTGGGCAGTCGTGATCAGAAAGTAAGTCATAGGTTTATTATAACATTAAGAAATGCTGAGTAGGATCTATAAATGGATTAAGGTAGATTAATAATAATTATGAGACCTGAACATTCATTTAAAAAAATAGCTGAAGAGGGTGCCTGGGTGGCTCAGTTGGTTAAGCGACTGCCTTCGGCTCAGGTCATGATCCTGGAGTCCCGGGATCGAGTCCCGCATCGGGTTCCCTGCTCGGCAGGGAGTCTGCTTCTCCCTCTGACCCTCCCCCCTCTCATGCTCTCTGTCTCTCATTCTCTCTCTCTCAAATAAATAAAAATAAAATCTTTAAAAAAAAAAAATAGCTGAAGAAACAAAAGAAGGACCTTTTTTATGTAGATATTTTCTCCTTAGGAGTTCTGCAATTATTGTGGCCTACATCACTTAACTTTCTGTATAAAATAATAGGTTTATCAGTAGTATTTCTATATTATCATAGATCATTAATAACTAATAATATATAATTATAATAATTTATGGTCTAACTCTTCTGGGAAATCATGGGTAGGTATTGATGAATAATTTGCATTTCTCAAAAAGAATCCAGTTTATTGAAACTTAAATGATTAAGTTAAATTGAATAGCCAGCTTTCCAGATCAAGCTGTTTGAAAGGTCCCCACCCTTTATTAACTAACTAAATATTTATAGGTCTTTGACCAGTATATCGAATCAGGTAAATATTTTTTAAAAATAATGTTTTGTTCTACCACAAAATTTCTTTTCTTTCTTTTTTTTTTTTAAGATTCTATTCATTTGAGACACAGATACAGAGAGAGAGAGAGCATGAGCAGGGGGAGGGGCAGAGGGAGAGGGAGAAGCAGGCTCCCCGCTGAGCCAGGAGCCCAATATAGGACTCGATCCCAGGACCCTGGGATCATGACCTGAGCCGAAGGCAGACACTTAACCATCTGAGCCACCCAGGCGCCCCACAAACTTTATTTATTTATTTATTTATTTATTTTAAAGATTTTATTTATTTATTTGAGAGAGAGAGTGAGAGAGAGAAAGAGCACAAGAGGGGGGAGAGGGAGAAGCAGACTCCCTGCTGAGCAGGTAGCCTGATGCGGGACTCGATCCCGGGACTCCAGGATCATGACCTGAGCCGAAGGCAGTCGCTTAACCAACTGAGCCACCCAGGCGCTCCCAAAATTTATTTTTCTAATGGATGGTGTTTGAGATATCAAATCAGGTTAAGAAAAAAAAGTTAAGTTTCCTTTGCTAATTTTAATTTGCATAATGAAGAGTCTTCATCCTGAAAATTCTTAGCCTTATTTTATTTTTCTAAAGGAAAAATGTCCGAGGTAGGGGAGAATTCTGTTATGACATAGTTTTCAGAAACTGAAGTTATCTGTGCTAAATTGTACTTGCAATGGTCTTGTATCCTTGGCTTATTGTTTTGCCCCTATGGTTGCTGTCTTATTTCACTGGGTTTAATATTGTGCTAAGCATCACTTGGGGATACTGCTGACATGCTTTTTAGTTTTAGTGTGACCTAATAAAAGCACAGTCTGCTACCCTTTATAAAGAAGAGCTGTTTTTATGAACTTACCACTTTGATAAGTATTCCAGTAGGTAGATTTTAGACATTACTGAAGAAAACTGTCCCTCTGTCGGATAACTCAGAAGTCTTTATCTCTATACATGTATGTTGGAAACTTCTAATTAGAAATCTTAATATAAAGAGATTAGTTGTAAAACATTAATCTCAGAATCATGGAGTCTGCTACTTAACTGTCATTATGGGGTTGCTGACCTTGGTTTAGGCAAGAGGGTAAGGTAGTTAATATTTTTGGGTACTTACTGTGTATCGAGCATTTTATTGAGCACTTGACACTCATCTCAGTTCCATCTTAAGGTTCCAACAGATGACATAGCTCAGGCTCAGAGTAGTTAAGTAATGTCTTTGAGGTCCCACAGCCAGAAAGTGGGATAGCCTGGATTAGAACCTAGGGACATCGGGTTCTAATGCTTAAATTTTTTCCGTTATGTCAGATATTATTTTGTTTATTATGTGTAGTAGTACATGACAAAAGGGGCACTTTTGTTGGGCTACAGGTTTTAAAGTATCCCTGGAAGATAGAAGATAGGGTGCGATTGGAACATAAGAGAAAACCACAGTACAGAATAATCTAAAGAGAAGATATATGTAAAAACCTCAGTAGGGTTGTAAGCTCAGAAGTAGTAAATTCAGGCAATGGAAGGGGGACCTGGGGTACTGTTGGACATTTGGTTACTTTGACCCCTGTACCATGTTTGCACAGGAGTGCCTGCAGAGAGATCTATGTCTTTTTTTAGAGCAGTGATTTTGGGGGCTTGAGCTGATAATATAGTGCTCAGGGTGGGCATGCCTTGGAAGAAGAAGGAGCCTCTCATACCCAGAAGAGTGGATACTGGCAGATTCTGCCTGACAGCATAATTGCCTCTTCTCTACAACCGCCAGATAGGGGCTGAGCTGAACAGATACAGTATTTTCAGGCAGATATGGGCTTACAGATTTAAAAATAGCACATAATCCAGAATTGACAACTATTTGATGAAAACCAGCATGCTTCAAAGAGAATTATCAATCTCTAAATAACGGAACAATTTAAAGTTGGAAGTAGTTAGAATACAGATCAAAACCCGTAAGTGTAATTAATATCCTCAAGGATATATGAAAGGATATGGTAGACATATGAAAATCAGTGAGTTATCTTTGGAAATTAATATTTTATTCAGTGAAAAAATATTAAAAACTCAGCAGATGGGCTTAATGGCGGAGTGGACGTGACTGAGGAGTGGAATACTATGCCATAAGATGAAACCACACCATTCGTTTATAATTCAGCACAGAAGCATAAAGGGACAGAAAGTATTTCATTTATTTATTCATTCAACAAATACTTACTCAGAATCTGTTATGTGCCAGGCGCTATGCTAAGCAGTGATGATATGGCAGTCAACAATTCCCTGCCCTCATGGAGCTTACTTTCTAGTTGGGGATGAGGGCAATGGACAATAAACAAACACAGATAAATATTAATAGGTATGGTGGAGGTAACTCTTATGGAAAAAAAAAAAAGTAGGGTGAGAAGGATAGGGAGAGCCAAGAAGAGTGGCTAAATTTCCTACTTTGTAAACTAATCAGAAGAGACTTAACTGATAAGGTGAATTTGAGCAAAGACCCGAAGGAAGTAAGGGAGTGAGCCCTCTGGATATCTGGCGGAAGATATTATTAGGCAGAGGGAAGAATAGCACATGCAAACGCTGCATACTGGAAGCATGCTAGGAATATTCAAAGAATAGCAAAGAGGTCAGTGTGGCCGGAATAGAATAAATGAGGAACAGAGCCGAGATATGAGGTCCTAGCAATGGTGGTCTGTGTGTGGGGTTGGATAGAGAGCCTTATGGCAACCAGCTAGAGGTCAGAGTGATAATTTAGAAGAATATTGATCATGAATCATGTCATTCTTCTCAGTTCTTGTGAATTTTATACTGTCCATATTTTAGGACATAAAGGAGGTAGAATGCAACACATTTCTGGTTTATTAGAGCAGCTTAGACAAGCAACTTTACAAATTAAGGAACTTAAAGCATTTTGTGAAAGATTAAAGCATCTGTTTTTGAATAAAACCTTTATGTTACTGTATTGAGTATCTTTTTTTTAGTTCTTTCAAAGAAAAATGCTTTCTTTTATTTTGTGATTATACTGGGATAAGAACATGATGTAGCTGCTATTTTAATATCTTTAGCAACAAGACACAATATGAATGATTCATATCAAGTGTGATTCTTTACTGTTTCATAAATTCACTAGTGGCAAGAACCATATCATCCTCTGGTAATCATAATTGTTTTTGCTCCAATTAAAATTTTCCCCAGTTGGACTATATGAGGTATGGAACAGTAATTGCTCTTTGATCTTAGTGTCTGCTTAATGCTCTTGGATATTGGGTTGTTAGGAAAGAAGGTTACATTAGTTTAAGAGTTATTCTAAGTCTAATATATATATTATGTAGCAATATATGTTAACTAATAGATGTATACAGTGGTGTAGATCTTGCAGTTTTTCCTTTTAAGAGTCTGCAGCTTTAGCTTGTTTCAGATCGTTTATACATAATGACATATAGGAACTTTATTTGGCTATTTGAAATTTTGAGATTCAATGCTTTATATTTTTCTGCCTTTTAAAAATTTACATTGTTATGAATGCAGTATATATTTTCTACTCTCTCATTTTGTTCTTTAGCCTGGCTTCCCATCCTTTCTTTTTACTGCAAAGAAACAATACTATCTGAATTGGAAGTACAACTTAAGTTATATATACATGGTTGTCGTGGAAAGAAGACTATGATTTACTTTTGGAATGTCCTAATCTGCTCTCTAGTTGGAGTAAAGGAACTTTGCATGGAAGTCTTCTTAAACTTCTGGTTAAATGTTTAACATAATCAAAACTGCTGGAATGTATCCTTATTAATGTAAAGAAATAATACAGAGAACAGTTGGCTTGTTACATAATGATGAAAATGAAAAATTTCCAAAACTGACATTTACTTAACTATTTTATTTTGAATAGGTATCATAAACTGGGAACAGGATTTAATCCTAATACATTAGATAAACAGAAAGAAAGGCAAAAAGGTTTGCCAAAACAGGTCTTTGAATCCGATGAAGCTCCAGATGGCAACAACTACCAGGATGAGCAAGTAATACCTTTATTTTTAAATGTCTAAAAGAAATTATTTTAAAGTAGTTTATTTTTTTATTTCTTTATTAAATAAATATATTTATGTTTAATGTTTTGTATGACAGGATGATCTTAAAAGACGTTCAATGTCAATAGATGATACTCCAAGGGGTAGCTGGGCATGCAGTATTTTTGACTTGAAAAATTCACTTCCTGATGCTTTGCTTCCCAACTTGCTTGATCGCACTCCCAATGAAGAAATAGACCGTCAGAATGATGACCAAAGGAAATCGAACCGCCACAAGGAACTCTTTGGTCTGCATCCGTCACCAGATGAGGTATCGATATTTAGATATAAAGAAGTAGATGATTATTAAGATAAGTATTTTGGGAGTATTGTATATAGTATAATAATATAGGGAATAAAACTTAACTGAAACATAGGTATAATTTTTAGTAAATGAAATACACTTTTTATTTGAGTGAATATATTTAATATATAACCAAGTGTAACTTCTATGAGTTGAGCACACTTAGGATCTAATGACTTCTGTTTGAGCGTAAATTGGTCCTTGTTTTCTGTACTCAGTTGTGAAGACTCAAAGTATTAGATTAATAAAATAAGTACTTAAAAAATTATAAAGAGTTGAAATATGGTAAGAATGTTCCTTTTAACGCTGCTTGTCAATTTGTAGGAGGAGCCAATAGAACGACTTAGTGTTCCTGATGTGCCCAAAGAGCACTTTGGTCAGAGACTTCTTGTAAAATGTTTATCACTCAAGTAAGTATTTGTTTATTGTATAACTTTTATTTTTCAAAAAATATTTTGAGTATTAGTATGACAAAATCCTAGTAGATTTTATGGTTGTATTTGTGTCCATTTGAGAAGTATTGTTCTTCTGTACATAATTTCATTTATTTATTTATTTATGTAAAAAGATTTTATTTATTTATTTTGACAGAGAGAGAGAGAGAGAGACAGCGAGAGAGGGAACACAAGCAGGGGGAGTGGGAGAGGGAGAAGCAGGCTTCCCGCAGAGCAGGGAGCCTGATGTGGGGCTCTATCCCAGGACCCTGGGATCATGACCCGAGCCGAAGGCAGACACTTAATGACTGAGCCACCCAGGCGCCCCTATTCATTTATTTTTTTTAAAGATTTAATTTATTTATTTGACAGAGAAAGACACAGTGAGAGAGGGAACACAAGCAGGGGGAGTGTCAGAGGGAGAGGGAGAAGCAGGCTTCCCACTGAGCAGGGAGCCCGCTGCGGGGCTCGATCCCAGGACCCTGAGATCATGACCTGAGCCAAAGGCAGGTCATGCTTAATGACTGAGCCACCCTGGCCCCCCTATACATAATTTTAAATGCCCCTAAGCATTAAAACTGTTGTATGAAGCTGAGCTTAAGAGCATTTTTGGCTCACAGGTGGAGATGACTCTTTGTCACAGCTATATATAAAACTTGAAAGCATTTCCTTTTTTTTTTTTTTTAAGATTTTATTTGTTTATTTGTCAGAGAGAGAGAGAGCACAAGCAGGGGGAGTGGCAGGCAGAGGGAGAAGGAGACGCAGGCTCTCCACTGAGCAAGGAGCCCGACGTGGGGCTTGATCCCAGGGTCCTGGGATCATGATCTGAGCCTAAGGCAGACGCTTAACCAACTGAGCCACCCAGGTGCCCCGAAAGACATTTCCTAAGTATCTTGTGTTTACCAGATGCTGTACTTGGCTTGGGGAATATAAAGGCAAAGTAGCTTTTCCCTTAAGAGATGATTATACATTTGTTACATAGTAGGCTTTGTGTTTTTTTTTTTTAAGATTTTTAAGTATATATTTCTTTATGTAAAAAGTTAAATGGCTTCTGATCTAACATCATCAAAGTGATTTGAAGTTAATTACTAGTTCTGACTTAAGATAAAGGAAGTTTCAATCCAAAGAACTTTCTAAAAGCAGCAACTCATAGGGATAGACCACTTCTGTGTCTGGATAACTTGGACATTTTCCTTCCTTTGAAAGTTAAGGTATTACATATTTAGTTAGATTTATCTAGACACCTGTTAGTGCTTTAGTGCATTGAGTCTTTTGAATATCAGGACAGTTAATATCAGTTATTATGATATAATTTCTGTATAAAATTCACCCTTTTAAAAGTCAGTGGTTTACTTATTTCTTATTAAAATTTTAATTCTAGTATAGTTAACAAATGGCATTGTATTATTTTCGGGTGTACAATATAGTGATTCAGTAATTCTGTGTATTACTCAGTGCTCATCATGGTAAGTGTACTCTTAATCCCCTTCACCTATTTCACCCATCCGCCAACCCACCACCCCTCTGGTAACTATCACTTTGTTCTCTACAGTTAAGTCTGTTTTTTGGTTTGTGTCTTTTTGTTGTTGTTGTTTGTTTTATTTTTAAAATTCCACATATAATTGAAGTCGTTTGGTTTTTGTCTTTCACTGAGTTATTTCACTTAGCATTATATTCTCTCTTTTCTTGCTCACTTCTTTTTTTGGGTAAAGATTTATTTATTTGAGAGAGAGAGAGCATGCATGAGTTGGGGGAGCAGAGGGCGAGAGAGAGAGAGAGAAATCTCAAGCGGACTCTGCACTGAGCATGGAGCCCAGCTTGTGCTTGATCTCATGACCCTGAGGTCATGACCTGAGCCGAAATCATGAGTTGATTGCATAACCAGCTGAGCCACTCAGGCTCCCCTTTTGTTCACATCTCTCATGATTTTCTGGCTTTCTTTAGTGATATACTTAGATTCCTCTCTCTTTATTTTTTGCATATCTATTACTGGTTTTTAATGTGTGGTTACAGTTAAGTTTGTGTATAACATCTTATGCATAAGCAGTCCATGTTAAGTTGATGGTTACTTAAGCTTGAATCCATTCTTTACTCCCCCCCACCCCCAGATTTTAGGTATATGGTATCATACTTTACATCTTTTTATTTTGTGAATCTCTTGCCTGACTTTTACAGATGTACTTAATTTTACTGTTTTTGTGCTTCCTTCTTTTCTTACTCCTGCTTATGGTCTTTCCTTTCCACTCTAAGCATCACCCTTAACATTTCTTGTAGGGCTAGTTTAGTGATCATGAATTCTTTTAACTTTTGTTTGTCTGGGAACCTCTTTACTCTCATTCTATTCTGAATGATAGCCTTGCTGGATAAAATATTCTTGGCTGCAGGTTTTTTTCTTTTAGCACTTTGAATATATCATGCTACTCACTTCTGACCTGCAAAGTTTCTGCTAAAAAATCAGCTGATAGCCTTATGGGTTTTTTCTTGTATGTAACTGTTTTCTTTTCTCTTGCTGCTTTTAAAATTCTCTGTCAGTACCTTTTCCATTTTAATTACTCTGTGTCTTGGTGTGGACCTCCTGCGGTTGGTTTTCTTGGTGCTTCTCTGTGCCTCCTCGATTTAGATTTCTGTTTCCTTCCCCAGGTTTGGGAAGGTTTCAGCTATTATTTCTTTGAATACATTTTCTGCCCCCTTTCCTTTCTCTTCTCCTTCTGGGATCCCTATGATGCAAATGTTACTATGCTTGATGGTGTCACTGAGTTCTGTAAGTTTCTTTTCATTTTTTATTATTTTTTTTCCTCTCTTTTATTCAGCTTGATTGCTTTCCATTACTCTGTTCTCCAGGTCACTGATCCCTTCTTCTGCTTCCTCTAGTCTACTATTTATCCCATCTAATGTATTTTTAATTTCAGTTACTGAGTTCTTTGTCTTTGATTCTTTTTTTTTTTTTTTATGTTTTCTCTCTCTTTGTTGTGTCTCACTGAGGTCCTCCCCTCTTTTCTCGAGTCCCATGAATATCTTTATGACCATTACTTTAAATTCTCTATCGGATGTATTACTTATCTCATTTTTGTTTAGTTCTCTTGCTGTGATTTTGTCCTGATTATTTCATTTGGTACATATTCCTGTGTCTCATTTTGTCTAACTCTTTGTATCTATGTCTGTGTTAGGAACGTCAGCTACGTCTCCTACTCTTGAAAGTAGTGGCTTAAGAAGAAGAGGTCCTGTAGTGCCCTGCAGTGCATTGTCTCCTGTTCACCAGAACCCAGTGATTCAGGAGGTCTCCTATATGTGATGCATGTGTCCTGCTGTCATGGCTGAGCTGCTTTTGCCCTCAGTCCAGTTATCTGCAATGGCTCTCTTTGCCTGTTGTGGGCAGGGTTTGGTCCCTGTGTTATTAGTCGGATGGTCTGAGGCTGCCTTGGGCTTAAGCTGAGTAAGACCAGGCATTTGCCAGAGATGTAGTAGCACTGAACTGCAGAGCACTTTCCCTGTGTTGTCTCCCAAGAAACTTTCCTTGGTGGTTGAGGCCTGCAGTCAGATCAGCTGTCTGCCCCTAGCCCACTGCTTGGGCACAGTGGGATTGATGTGTGTGGTTATCTTTCCCTTTCCCTAGGGTAGGAGTTACTTTGGAGTGGTCCTGGCCCCTGTTGGGGCTGTTTGCACACTGCCAGGCTTATGGCATTGCTTTGGATGGTTTCTGGTCAAGGGCATATTGCAGGGGGCAGGTCTGCAGGAGAATGAAGAGGCACGGTGTGCTGTTAGCAAGTTAGGTGGACAGTTGGAGCTGTGCTGGTTCCTGTAGGTATCTAGGCTGGGGGGTGGAGAGGGAAATGGCACCCACTAGCTTCTTTGTTCCTGGAGAGGTCTTTCAGTGATCCCTGTTCCTCTGGCACATGCTCTGAGATTAGTAAACAAATTTCCTTTCTGTATACACCAGAGATTTTTCTTTTCCTTTTTTTTTAAAGGTTATTTTTAAATTTATTTTTGAAGATTTTATTTATTTATTTGAGAGAGCAAGCGAGAAAGAGAGCATGAGCGGGAGGGAGGGGCAGAGGGAGAGGGAGAAACAGACTCCCTGCTGAGCAGGGAGCCCGATGCGGGGCTCCATCCCAGAACACTGGGATCATGATCTGAGCTGAAGGCAGACACTTAACCAGCTGAGCCACCCAGGCGCCCCATACACCAGAAATTTTTCAAACTGCTCCATCTATGCTGTAAAATCTGAGGGTCTGGGGCGCCTGGGTGTAGCAGTAAGTTAAGCAACCGACTCTTGGTTTCGGCTCAGGTCTTGATCTCAGGGTCATGGGATCAAGCCCTGAGTCCAGCTCTGCACTCCGGGCGGAATCTGCTTAAGTTTTTTTCTCCCTTTCCCTCTGTGCCCCCCCTACCCCCCATGCATACATGCTTTCTCTCTCAAATAAATAAATAAATAAATAAATAAATAAATAAATAAATAAATAAATAAAT